>NC_134359.1:18188424-18501640 GCF_048569485.1 Anomaloglossus baeobatrachus
GATCTGTTTGGAAAATGCAAAAACGGATCCGTTAACGGATGTGACAAAATGTGTCATCCGTTAGGTCCAATCCGTTGTTTAAGACGGACGAAAAGTTCTGCTTGCAAGACTTTTCTCCAATGAATCCAAATACGGATGTCTAACGGATCCATTAAAGCATAATGTGAGTTTATGGTCTGCGGATCTGTTAGTAAAGCATCCGTTCATCAATCAGTTAGTGGATCCGCTTCCCATAGACTTTCATTATGTTTTAATGGATCCGATTCCATAAATGCTACATAGAGAGAATAGGATAAAATAATTATTAGGTAGATAGATATTCTTCTATCTATCCCTCTATCTATTTATCTATCCATCCATCCCTCTATAAAAAAAATAATAAATCTTTATTTTTATATAGCGCTAACATATTCTGCAGCGCTTTACATACATCAGGAACACTGTCCCCATTGGGGCTCACAATCTAAAGTCCCTATCTGTATGTCTTTGGAGTGTGGGAGGAAACCGGAGAACCCGGAGGAAACCCACGCAAACACGGGGAGAACATACAAACTCCTTACAGATGGTGTCCTTGGTGAGATTTGAACCCAAGACCCCAGCACTGCAAGACTGCAGTGCTAACCACTGAGCCACCACAAGACTGCAGTGCTAACCACTGAGCCACCACAAGACTGCAGTGCTAACCACTGAGCCACCACAAGACTGCAGTGCTAACCACTGAGCCACCACAAGACTACATTGCTAACCACTGAGCCACTGTGCCGCCCTCTATCTATTCCTCTATCCTTCCATATCTAAGATTTTAACGCATCCGTTAATGGATCCGTTTTTACATTTTCCAAATGGATCCAAAAACGGAATGATTACAAGACATGGGAACATAGCCTTATTTGAATCCAGAGACTTAGGCGGGCTTTGCACATTACGACATCGCAAGCCGATGCTGCGAAGTTGAGTGCGATAGTCTCCGCCTCCTTCGCAGCATTGATATCTTGTGATTCCTGGCGTAGAGAACATTATCGCTACGGCAGCTTCACACGCACTTACCTGTCCTGCAACGTCGCTGTGGCCGGCGACCCGCCTCCTTCCTAAGGGGGCGGGTCGTGCGGCGTCACAGCGACGTCACACGGCAGGCGGCCAATAGCAACGGAGGGGCGGAGATGAGCGGGACGTAAATATCCCGCCCACCTCTTTCCTTCCTCATTGCAGGCGGGACGCAGGTAGGAGATGTTCCTCGCTCCTGCGGCTTCACACACAGCGATGGATGCTGCCTCAGGAACAACATCGGACCGTCGCGGCTCCGGCATTATGGAAATGTCGGAGAATACACCGATGATACGATAACGACGCTTTTGCGCTCGTTCATCGTATCAAAAAGGTTTTACACACTACGATATCGCAAGTGACACCGGATGTGCATCACTTTCGATTTGACCCCATCAACATCGCACCTGCGATGTCGTACTGTGCAAGGTGCCCCTAAGAAATCCTATACAGTTCCAAGCCTACAATTGCGTAGAGTTATTGTTACATTTATATTGTCTGTCCCACATGCTTTACACTGACGCTCTGCTTCTTGGGACTCTCATGTTTATAGCCATAGTCCCCAATTAAATAAACTGTTTTCGCCAGAATTCTGATTTAAAAGTATTTGAAATGTTTCAAATTTTTTCGTGCATCTGTCAGTTTTTACAAGAGTCCGGGCCCAACTCTGACAACTTTGTGGAAAGTGTGGAAAGCATCTGGAAGGGGGGAGGGGGAAAGGCTGTGGAGTACAGTACTGCAAAAATGCCCCAAATGCCTCCCCCATTATTGTGCATTTCTTATTCTGCGGGGCCATATCCATTATTAGGCTGTTTATTAATTCCTCATGTCTTATTCCTGAACACTCTTCATCAAGCATCGGAGTCATGAGCTGAGCACTCAGATGGAAGTTTTGCTACAGTTGAATCAAAGGTTGTATAAATTAAAATGGTTTTGTCTATCCCCAATGCTTTACACTGCAGCTCAGCAGGAAGTCAGTACATTACCATAAGGAGGGAATAGGGGTAAAATTTCGGCAAGTAAGTGACCAGTTAAAAGGAACATGTCTTGTCATAGCAGGGGTACGGTTCAACAAAAATTGCGTCTGAGTTCACACGTCAAGTGATCATCTATTAGAACGGATCCGTTGGTAAAAAAGTTCTGCGAACACAACTTTCTTGTCTGTTTTGAAAATATTGATTTTTTTGCTGGATCTGATTTTTTAACATTGGCGTCTATGGAGACCGGATCCGATACCTGATTGCTATTTATCCATCCGTTTTTCTTGCATTTGTAATGGATCCGCTCTCCATAGATCCCAATGTGATAAAAAACGGATCCAGCTGATGTCAGTTTTTAAAAACGGACAAACATATTGTGTTTGCAGAACTCTTTGCCAATGGATCTCTGCTGGATCCGTTCTGTCCGATGATTACTGGACGTGTGATCTCTGCCTTATTCTTCTCCTCGTCCCGTCTCCTTTCCACATTCCGGACACACGACTGATACTTTGTTTCTCTAATTACTCAGCGAACACGATTTCCCCTAAAGCGTCTGTTTTTATAAAGTGATAATTCTCTTACGTCGCTCATAATTAATGGATGACATTACATTAATTACAGGCGCACTGAGAACCACAGCGGGGAGTTATCGCAGGACGGAGGACCGACAACTACTGGGAAAAAACAAGATGAGATGTTCTGCAGTGATCTCAGAGGGAAGATTTAGAGGTGCAATAGTCTGCAGTCTTGCAACTGAGTCGGTGTCTTGTGTGGGGTGAGCTCCTGTAATGGCTTCTGCTTTATCAGAATGTGCAATAATCTGCAAAGTTCTTATTCAAAAGGTCATTGTCAGAGCTCCTTTCCATTGTTGGTTAATGTGCAATAGTCTGCGGCGTTCATGTTTTGTATATTGAAAGGTTTGTGTAATAATCTATATTCTAGGGAAATAATCTGCACAGTCCTAATACTGCTTAGAAAGAAAGGAGATGTACAATAGTCTGCAGAGTCCCTGAACAAATAAATAAAAGAAGTGCAATAGTCTGCAGCATCTATGTACTAATAAAAAAGTGTGCAATACTCTGCAGAGTCCATGTACTAATAAATAAAAGTGCAATAATCCACATAGTCTATGTACAAATAAAAGAGTGTGCAATAGTCTGCAGAGTCTCCACTAATAAATAAAGGGAAGTGTGCAATAATCTGCAGAATCACTCCTGTGTATTGGGAATGGCTGCGCAGAAATCTGCAGTGATTTAGTAATAAAGTTGCTGTCACTTTACAATTAGATCCTCTCCGCCATTCCACAGGTTGCACTAATCTGCAGTTAATATTTTCTCATTAGGCAGAGCAGACATCTTCCCCTTCTCCTCTGCATGTGCAATGCTCTGCAGGACTGTCTGCTGTATTGGGAGAAGAGGCTGTGCAATGGTCTGCAGAACTGTATACTGTATTGGGTGGAGAGGCTGTGCAATGCTCTGCAGGACTGTATACTGTATTGGGAGGACAGGCTTTGCAATGCTCTGCAGGACTGTCTGCTGTATTGGGAGGAGAGGCTGTGCAATGCTCTGCAGGACTGTCTGCTGTATTGGGAGGAGAGGCTGTGCAATGCTCTGCAGGACTGTGTGCTGTATTGGGAGGAGAGGCTGTGCAATGCTCTGCAGGACTGTGTGCTGTATTGGGAGGAGAGGCTGTGCAATGCTCTGCAGGACTGTGTGCTGTATTGGGAGAAGAGGCTGTGCAATGGTCTGCAGAACTGTATACTGTATTGGGTGGAGAGGCTGTGCAATGCTCTTCAGGACTGTATACTGTATTGGGAGGACAGGCTTTGCAATGCTCTGCAGGACTGTCTGCTGTATTGGGAGGAGAGGCTGTGCAATGCTCTGCAGGACTGTCTGCTGTATTGGGAGGAGAGGCTGTGCAATGCTCTGCAGGACTGTGTGCTGTATTGGGAGGAGAGGCTGTGCAATGCTCTGCAGGACTGTGTGCTGTATTGGGAGGAGAGGCTGTGCAATGCTCTGCAGGACTGTGTGCTAAATTGGGAGGAGAGGCTGTGTAATGCTCTGCAGGACTGTGTGCTGTATTGGGAGAAGAGGCTGTGCAATGCTCTGCCGGACTGTCTGCTGTATTGGGAGAGGAGGCTGTGCAATGCTCTGCAGGACTGTCTGCTGTATTGGGAGGAGAGGCTGTGCAATGCTCTGCAGGAATGTCTGCTGTATTGGGAGGCAAGGCTGTGAATTGCTCTGCAGGACTGTCTGCTGTATTGGGAGGAGAGGCTGTGCAATGCTCTGCATGACTTTGCTGTATTGGGAGAAAAGGCTGTGCAATGCTCTGCAGGACTTTGCTGTATTGGGAGGCAAGGCTGTGAATTGCTCTGCATGACTTCGTCTGCTGTATTGGGAGAAGAGGCTGTGCAATGCTCTGCAGGACTGTCTGCTTTATTGGGAGAAGAGGCTGTGCAATGCTCTGCAGGACTGTCTGCTGTATTGGGAGAAGAGGCTGTGCAATGCTCTGCAGGACTGTCTGCTGTATTGGGAGAAGAGGCTGTGCAATGCTCTGCAGAAATTTGTCTGCTGTATTGGGACAAGAGGCTGTGCAATGCTCTGCAGGAGTGTCTGCTTTATTGGGAGAAGCGGCTGTGCAATGCTCTGCAGGACTGTCTGCTGTATTGGGAGGAGAGGCTGTGCAATGCTTTGCAGGACTGTCTGCTGTATTGGGAGGAGAGGCTGTGCAATGCTCTGCAGGACTGTCTGCTGTATTGGGAGGAGATGCTGTGCCATGCTCTGCAGGACTGTGTGCTGTATTGGGAGGAGAGGCTGTGCAATACTCTGCAGGACTGTCTGCTGTATTGAGAGAAGAGGCTGTGCAATGCTCTGCAGGACTGTCTGCTGTATTGAGAGAAGAGGCTGTGCAATGCTCTGCAGGACTGTCTGCTTTATTGGGAGAAGAGACTGTGCAATGCTCTGCAGGACTGTCTGCTGTATTGGGAGAAGAGGCTGTGCAATGCTCTGCAGGACTGTCTGCTGTATTGGGAGGAGAGGCTGTGCAATGCTCTGCAGGACTGTTTGCTGTATTGGGAGGAGAGGCTGTGCAATGCTCTGCAGGACTGTGTGCTGTATTGGGAGGAGAGGCTGTGCAATGCTCTGCAGGACTGTCTGCTGTATTGGGAGGAGAAGCTGTGCAATGCTCTGCAGGACTGTCTGCTGTATTGGGAGAAGAAGCTGTGCAATGCTCTGCAGGACTGTGTGCTGTATTGGGAGGAGAGGCTGTGCAATGCTCTGCAGGACTGTGTGCTGTATTGGGAGGAGAGGCTGTGCAATACTCTGCAGGACTGTCTGCTGTATTGGGAGGAGAAGCTGTGCAATGCTCTGCATGACTGTCTGCTGTATTGGGAGGAGAGGCTGTGCAATGCTCTGCAGGACTGTGTGCTGTATTGGGAGGAGAGGCTGTGCAATGCTCTGCAGGACTGTCTGCTGTATTCGGAGAAGAAGCTGTGCAATGCTCTGCAGGACTGTGTGCTGTATTGGGAGGAGAGGCTGTGCAATGCTCTGCAGGACTGTGTGCTGTATTGGGAGGAGAGGCTGTGCAATACTCTGCAGGACTGTCTGCTGTATTGGGAGGAGAAGCTGTGCAATGCTCTGCATGACTGTCTGCTGTATTGGGAGGAGAGGCTGTGCAATGCTCTGCAGGACTGTGTGCTGTATTGGGAGGAGAGGCTGTGCAATGCTCTGCAGGACTGTCTGCTGTATTGGGAGGAGAAGCTGTGCAATGCTCTGCAGGACTGTCTGCTGTATTGGGAGAAGAAGCTGTGCAATGCTCTGCAGGACTGTGTGCTGTATTGGGAGGAGAGGCTGTGCAATGCTCTGCAGGACTGTCTGCTGTATTAGGAGAAGAGGCTGTGCAATGCTCTGCAGGACTGTGTGCTGTATTGGGAGGAGAGGCTGTGCAATGCTCTGCAGGACTGTCTGCTGTATTGGGAGGAGAGGCTGTGCAATGCTCTGCAGGACTGTCTGCTGTATTAGGAGAAGAGGCTGTGCAATGCTCTGCAGGACTGTGTGCTGTATTGGGAGGAGAGGCTGTGCAATGCTCTGCAGGACTGTCTGCTGTATTAGGAGAAGAGGCTGTGCAATGCTCTGCAGGACTGTGTGCTGTATTGGGAGGAGAGGCTGTGCAATGCTCTGCAGGACTGTCTGCTGTATTGGGAGAAGAGACTGTGCAATGCTCTGCAGGACTGTCTGCTGTATTGGGAGAAGAAGCTGTGCAATGCTCTGCAGGACTGTGTGCTGTATTGGGAGGAGAGGCTGTGTAATGCTCTGCAGGACTGTGTGCTGTATTGGGAGGAGAGGCTGTGCAATGCTCTGCAGGACTGTGTGCTGTATTGGGAGGAGAGACTGTGCAATGCTCTGCAGGACTGTCTGCTGTATTGGGAGGAGAGGCTGTGCAATGCTCTGCAGGACTGTGTGCTGTATTGGGAGAAGAGACTGTGCAATGCTCTGCAGGACTGTCTGCTGTATTGGGAGAAGAAGCTGTGCAATGCTCTGCAGGACTGTCTGCTGTATTGGGAGGAGAGGCTGTGCAATGCTCTGCAGGACTGTGTGCTGTATTGGGAGGAGAGGCTGTGCAATGCTCTGCAGGACTGTGTGCTGTATTGGGAGGAGAGGCTGTGCAATGCTCTGCAGGACTGTCTGCTGTATTGGGAGGAGAGGCTGTGCAATGCTCTGCAGGACTGTGTGCTGTATTGGGAGGAGAGGCTGTGCAATGCTCTGCAGGACTGTCTGCTGTATTGGGAGGAGAGGCTGTGCAATGCTCTGCAGGACTGTCTGCTGTATTGGGAGAAGAGACTGTGCAATGCTCTGCAGGACTGTCTGCTGTATTGGGAGGAGAGGCTGTGCAATGCTCTGCAGGACTGTGTGCTGTATTGGGAGGAGAGGCTGTGCAATGCTCTGCAGGACTGTCTGCTGTATTGGGAGGAGAGGCTGTGCAATGCTCTGCAGGACTGTGTGCTGTATTGGGAGAAGAGACTGTGCAATGCTCTGCAGGACTGTCTGCTGTATTGGGAGGAGAGGCTGTGCAATGCTCTGCAGGACTGTCTGCTGTATTGGGAGAAGAAGCTGTGCAATGCTCTGCAGGACTGTGTGCTGTATTGGGAGGAGAGGCTGTGCAATGCTCTGCAGGACTGTGTGCTGTATTGGGAGGAGAGGCTGTGCAATACTCTGCAGGACTGTCTGCTGTATTGGGAGGAGAAGCTGTGCAATGCTCTGCAGGACTGTCTGCTGTATTGGGAGGAGAGGCTGTGCAATGCTCTGCAGGACTGTGTGCTGTATTGGGAGGAGAGGCTGTGCAATGCTCTGCAGGACTGTCTGCTGTATTGGGAGGAGAAGCTGTGCAATGCTCTGCAGGACTGTCTGCTGTATTGGGAGAAGAAGCTGTGCAATGCTCTGCAGGACTGTGTGCTGTATTGGGAGGAGAGGCTGTGCAATGCTCTGCAGGACTGTCTGCTGTATTAGGAGAAGAGGCTGTGCAATGCTCTGCAGGACTGTGTGCTGTATTGGGAGGAGAGGCTGTGCAATGCTCTGCAGGACTGTCTGCTGTATTGGGAGGAGAGGCTGTGCAATGCTCTGCAGGACTGTGTGCTGTATTGGGAGGAGAGGCTGTGCAATGCTCTGCAGGACTGTGTGCTGTATTGGGAGGAGAGGCTGTGCAATGCTCTGCAGGAGCCTCATCTGGCCCTGAGACGGTTAATCCTGTAGTGTGTGATGTGCGGGCGCTGTGCGCTCAGACTCGTAATTAAGCAGATGATTTGCCATATTTGTGGCAATAATCTCATTGGTATTATGTATGAGTCCGGGATATCGATCCCGTGTCCTGAATATTCTGTGCTCAGCAAAGACTGGAGCCGGAGTAACCCTTTCCTGACCGAGTAACCAGCCGCAGGGGGTGCGAAAGTGTCGGCTGCCCCCGAGCTCAGACCATAGATACAGATGGTGAATGTGACGGCTGCACCCCAGAACCCCCCAACTCTGCCCTTATGGACCCTAATGTGTGCACAGGGCACAGTCATAGGGAGCAGAGAAGGGTCTTCCCCAAACTGTTCCCGCAAACATGGAAGCTACAATTGTCCACAATGTCTTGTGCTGAAGATTAAGATTTCCCATCACTGGCGCTAAGGCCAGGGCCCCACTTTGCGGTCACCTTCTTGCAGTTTAGAACGCACGTTTTGGGCTTAATTGATTTGACTAAAGTTGCCTTTTTCAGAATTTTAGCACTGAAAACACATGCGTATTTACCGCGTTTTAGATGCGTTTTCAGCGCTTTTTACATGCTTTTCCACTTGCGTTTTGACAAATGCGTTTTGAACATCAAGACACTGCTAAATAAAGTTTAAGCAGTCAAACACAATGAAAAAAAAGAATTTATTTCAAAGTAAAATAATGGAAATATATTTATATCATTAAATTATTGCGGTAATTCGATATTTCACGAAAAAATAGAAATAAATTATTAATTTTTATAATTTTATTGGTCGGATTATGTGTGTGTGTATAGGGACATATGAAATCATTATTTTGATGTCCAAAACGCATGTTTTCGGCACCAAAAAAGCAGGTAAAACGCAGGAATTTGGAGGATTCTTGGTTTTTGCCATCCCCTTTGCTTTCAATGTTAGCAAAACGCACCCAAAATGGCAAAAACAATTGACATGCTGCTTCTTTGAACGCATGGTTTTTGCCACAAAATATGCAAATTCGCAGATGCGTTTACAAACGCAAAGTGGGGTCGGAAAAATCACATTTGCGATTGATTTTGATGGGAAATGGAAATGCAAGCACTTTGGCAGCAAAAAGGTGCTTCTCAAAACGGACCAAAAAAGCACCTGAAACGCAGGTAGAAACGCAAAGTGGGGACCTAGCCTAAGAGGCCGCGGCCGCCCCCTGATAACAGCCCGCAGCATCATCATCATCCTCCTCCACCATCAGCGGGCACAGTGCAGTCAGGGGGTAACGTCCTCCATCCACCAAACCCAGACTCCTCCATCAAACGCAGATAGAGATAAGAGATCCGTCCTTGCACAGAACACGTCTCCTCCATCCGACGCTCGGCATTGTGCTTGGTGATGTATGGCTCGGCATTGTGCTTGGTGATGTAGGGCTCGGCATTGTGCTTGGTGATGTACGGCTCGGCATTGTGCTTGGTGATGTATGGCTCAGCATTGTGCTTGGTGATGTACGGCTTGGCATTGTGCTTGGTGATGTATGGCTCGGCATTGTGCTTGGTGATGTACGGCTCGGCATTGTGCTTGGTGATGTATGGCTCGGCATTGTGCTTGGTGATGTACGGCTCGGCATTGTGCTTGGTGATGTACGGCTCGGCATTGTGCTTGGTGGTGTACGGCTCGGCATTGTGCTTGGTGATGTATGGCTCGGCATTGTGCTTGGTGATGTACGGCTCGGCATTGTGCTTGGTGATGTACGGCTCGGCATTGTGCTTGGTGATGTACGGCTCGGCATTGTGCTTGGTGATGTACGGCTCGGCATTGTGCTTGGTGATGTACCGATGCTGCTCGGCCACGAAGCTCACGGCGGGTGCAGTGTTTGTGCTGGTGTTACAAGAGGAGGTCTGGACTCTGCAGTTATGGGGTCAGCAGAGCGGTGGTGACTTTTCTGCCTTTTGCTCCTCAGCACTCGGTCCCCCGCTCTGTAACATTACATTTTGAGGCTAATTTTTCGTAGTTCCTAAACTTAAATACCTATGCACAAAACAATAACTAATATAATACTGCCCCTATGTACAAGAATATAACTACTATAATACTGCCCCCTACGTACAAGAATATAACTACTATAATACTGCTCCTATATACAAGAATATAACTGCTATAATACTGCTCCTATATACAAGAATATAACTGCTATTATACTGCTCCTATGTACAAGATTATAACTGCTATAATACTGTCCCCTATGTACATGAATATAACTACTATAATACTGCCCCCTATGTAAAAGATTATAACTGCTATAATACTGCCCCTATGTACATGAATATAACTACTATAATACTGCCCCCTATGTAAAAGATTATAACTGCTATAATACTGCCCCTATGTACATGAATATAACTACTATAATACTGCCCCTATGTACAAGAATATAACTACTATAATACTGCTCCTATGTACAAGCATATAACTACTATAATACTGCCCCTATGTACAAGAATAACTACTATAATACTGCCCCCTATGTACAAGAATATAACTACTATAATACTGCCCCCTATGTACAAGAATATAACTACTATAATACTGCCCCCTATGTACAAGAATATAACTGCTATAATACTGCTCCTATATACAAGAATATAACTGCTATAATACTGCTCCTACGGTATGTACAAGAATATAACTACTATAATACTGCTCCCTATGTACATGAATATAACTACTATAATACTGCCCCCTATGTAAAAGAATATAACTGCTATAATACTGCCCCTATGTACATGAATATAACTACAATAATACTGCCCCTATGTACAAGAATATAACTACTATAATACTGCCCCTATGTACAAGAATATAACTACTATAATACTGGTCCTATGTACAAGAAAATAACTACTATAATACTGCCCCTATGTACATGAATATAACTACTATAATACTGGTCCTATGTACAAGAAAATAACTACTATAATACTGCCCCTATGTACATGAATATAACTACTATAATACTGCTCCTATATGCAAGAATATAACTACTATAATACTGCCCCTCTGTACAAGAATATAACTACTATAATACTGGTCCTATGTACAAGAATATAACTACTATAATACTGCCCCCTATGTACAAGAATATAACTACTATAATACTGCCCCTATGTACAAGCATATAACTACTATAATACTGCCCCTATGTACAAGAATATAACTACTATAATACTGCTCCTATGTACAAGCATATAACTACTATAATACTGCCCCTATGTACAAGAATAACTACTATAATACTGCCCCCTATGTACAAGAATATAACTACTATAATACTGCCCCCATGTACAAGAATATAACTACTATAATACTGCCCCTATATACAAGAATATAACTACTATAATACTGCCCCTATGTACAAGAATATAACTACTATAATACTGCCCCTATGTACAAGAATATAACTACTATAATACTGCCCCTATGTAAAAGAATATAACTACTATAATACTGGTCCTATGTACAAGAATATAACTACTATAGTACTGCCCCCTATGTACAAGAATATAACTACTATAATACTGCCCCTATGTACATGAATATAACTACTATAATACTGCTCCTATGTACAAGAATATAACTACTATAATACTGCCCCTATGTACAAGAATATAACTACTATAATACTGCCCACTATGTACATGAATATAACTACTATAATACTGTTCCTATATGCAAGAATATAACTACTATAATACTGCCCCTATGTACAAGCATATAACTACTATAATACTGCCTCTATGTACAAGAATATCACTACTATAATACTGCCCCCTATGTACAAGAATATAACTGCTATAATACTGCCTCTATGTACAAGAATATAACTGCTATAATACTGCTCCTATGTACAAGAATATCACTACTATAATACTGCCCCCTATGTACAAGAATATAACTGCTATAATACTGCCCCTATGTACAAGAATATACTGTAATACTGTCCTCTATGTACAAGAAGATAACTACTATAATACTGCCCCTATGTACAAGAATATAACTACTATAATACTGCTCCTATGTACAAGAATATAACTGCTATAATACTGCTCCTATGTACAAGAATATAACTACTATAATACTGCTCCTATGTACAAGAATATAACTACTATAATACTGCTCCTATGTACAAGAATATAACTGCTATTATACTGCTCCTATGTACAAGAATATCACTACTATAATACTGCCCCCTATGTACAAGAATATAACTACTATAATACTGCTCCTATGTACAAGAATATAACTACTATAATACTGCCCCTATGTACAAGAATATAACTGCTATAATACTGCCTCTATGTACAAGAATATCACTACTATAATACTGCCCCCTATGTACATGAATATAACTGCTATAATACTGCCTCTATGTACAAGAATATAACTGCTATAATACTGCCCCATATGTACAAGAATATAACTGCTATAATACTGCCCCTATGTACAAGAATATACTGTAATACTGTCCTCTATGTACAAGAAGATAACTACTATAATACTGCCCCCTATGTACAAGAATATAACTGCTATAATACTGCTTCTGTTCAGAACCCTGTTTCTTTTATACATTTTTTTATATTATTTGTTTGCTATTTTCTGGATTGTATTTTGTGTTTTTTCGTTCCTTGGATTCTCTGTCCTCTTCACTGCATCAAATCCTTTTCTTGTGCCAAAGTCAGGGCGACATTCCTGTGTTTTTATTACCGTCATAACTAGTGACAGCTTTTCTGCCTGAAGGACAAACAAGTATTCCTGGTCCAGACACGAGGCTGAATACATAGTGGGGCCCGTCCTTATAACCATGCACCTGCTGAGAATCCCCGGAGAGGTTCAGCGCTGTTTGCACCTTTGAAAACAAATCTATCGTTATAAATATATCAAATCAATAGTAAATGTTGGGATGTTAAACAGTGACATACTTAACTGTTATGTACCTGACATCGCTCTCACTTTAGCAGAATGTATAAATCCTCTGTAAATGTCCCTAAACCGTCTCAGCCATCAATACAATCTAATCAGTGTGAAACATTACATAGGTGACAGGTCGGTGGGGAGAGGAGGGAGATGAAGCTTCAGTATGAAGGAGAGAATGGAGGAGGATGAACAGGAGAGGCTTGATTGGCTCAGAGCACACAGCTCAGCAAGAAGAGCCCAGACTCTCCGCCACTGTGTGTGGGGAATTCAGCAAATGTCTTTAAAAGAGTTTATCAAAAATATGCCCGATCCTGATGCCAGTGATATGTCACTTACTGGGTTGCTTGCTGTAGTTTTAATAAAATAATTGTTTGATCAGCAGGAGATTATCACTAGAGGATTAGTAAACCTGTTGTTCATATAGTTCTCCATATTCATGAGATCTGTATGACCCCCACCCCCAACAATGATTGGCAGCTTTCTGCCTATGCAGAATGTACACAGAAAGCTGCTAATCAGTGCTGTGAGTGGGGTTATATAAAGAAAGCTGCCAATCAGTAGTGGGGGCGGGGTTATATGCAGAAATCTGCCAATCAGTGGTGTGGGCGGAGTCATATACAAAAAGCTGCCAATCAGTGGTGTGGGTTGGTTATATAAAGAAAGCTGTCAATCAGTGGTGTGGGCGGAGTTATATACAGAAAGCTGCCAATCAGTGGTATGGGTGGGGTTATATACCGAAAGCTTCCAATCAGTGGAGTGGGTGGGGTAATATACAGAAAGTTGCCAATAAGTGGTGTGGGAGGGGTTATATAAAGAAAGCTGCCAATTAGTGGTATGGACGGGAATATATAAAGAAAGCTGCCAATAAATGGTATGGGTGGGGTTATATACAGAAAGCTGCCAATCAGTGGAGTGGGTGGGGGTAATATACAAAAATCTGCC
The DNA here is from genome assembly GCF_048569485.1 of Anomaloglossus baeobatrachus. Lineage (NCBI taxonomy): Eukaryota > Metazoa > Chordata > Amphibia > Anura > Aromobatidae > Anomaloglossus > Anomaloglossus baeobatrachus. The sequence goes on from NC_134359.1 coordinate 18,202,078, forward strand.
AATCAGTGGTGTGGGCGAAGTTATATACAGAAAGCTGCCAATCAGTGGTATGGGCGGGGTTATATAAAGAAAGCTGCCAATCAGTGGTGTGGGCGGGGTTATATAAAGAAAGCTGCCAATCGGTGGTGTGGGCAGAGTTATATAATGGAAGCTGCCAATCAGTGGTGTGGGCGGGCTTATACAGACCTCAGCAGTCAGAAAACTGCTAGATGTGCAGCAGATAAAATCGGGATTTTATCAAAACTACAGCAATCAGCACAGTAAGTGACACATCGCTGGAATCAGAGTCTCTGCCCCTACATCATGCAGCTCTCAGATGAATTTTTGTGACAAATTCCATTTAAATGTCCTGAATTTAGTGCTGTAAATGAGGGTAAATATGTAATTGTTATAGGGAAGCTGTGAGCAGAAGTGTCACTATTCAGCGAGCGCTGCGGCTCTGACAACTCCGAGGCGTTATCGCCCTGATCTGATGATAATTGTGCAGCTGCAGAGGTGACTCGGGGTAATTTCATGCTATTTTCTTGCTTTTCACCTGCGGCAGTCGCGGGTCCGCACCGCAGCGAGGACATGAAACGTGTTCGCCTGACACCGGCTCGTTACATTTCTGATTTAATACCCAGAATTAGAAACGCGGCAAAGTTTTCCTGAAAGCGCAAATCTAAAATCTATATTTAATTTGGTTTAATATAACAACGAGCAGAAAACTATTCAGAAATCTCATTGAGAAATCAGCCAGGTGGATACAAAGTAATGTGAGAATCAGTGCTGCCCACTACTGGCGCCTTCTGGTAATGCAGCTCAGCCGTAGAAAGACTTATGGCGGCCGGGTGATACATTGTGTGCAAATGAACGGATCGATACGTTCTGACAACGCTGAGATTGTATCTATAGGGGCTGACAACTCGGCAGATGCTGATTTATCTTCTAATATCTATCAGGGGGGACTTTAGTCATGGGCCGCTGGGTCCAGTACTAAGGATATGGAGTGCGGCTGATCCTGTAATTGAGGAGTATTGTAATGGCTGCACAGAGTAATGGGATGGAAATAGTTAATTGCACCTAAAATAAAGGGTTCCACCATAGTCACCCCATTGTTTGCCCAGCAGGCAGTAAAGGAGGACAGGGCTGGTGTCACAGGGTGTCATGGTTGACAGACAGCCCTGTGGTGCCTGGCTGCAGAAGGTCACTGCATTTGGCTGCACAAACTGCTCCTTGATTTTCCATCCTTTCCTCTGTGGTGTGAATGGAGTTTTGTGTCTCCTCTGTTAGGGTTCACTCTTTCCCCTTTAGGACCCTGCAGATATCTTTCCCTTTCAGCTGCTAATCATTATCCATCACCCTCTGTGACTTTGTATACCTGTATTTCCCCTTGGTTTGTTGCTGGTGATAGAGTTAAGTTTCTATATGGTGCTGATTGCAGAAGAATCTGGAGAAATGTTGTTGTTTGTTGCTGTTCCTCTCCCCACGTCATCTTGGAGATAAGTTGATTGTTTGCTTTCTCCTGTTTGTGCCCCTGTATGTTCTTTAGCACATAATGTGGTTGACTAGTGCTCATCCCATCCGTTCATTATTTAGAGCCAGGGTCAGCCAGGGCCAAGTATCCTGTTCAGTGCATAGATGAGAAATCTATCTAGGGTGGTCAGCGGAAGATTTTAATCAGGGGTCACCATCTCCCCTCCCCTAGACACGGGGTTTCCCTCTTCCCTCCACTTTCGCTGTTCTCTCGGTATTTCCCTATACCTAGTGTGACAGCTGGATCCTCGGGTATCTTGGCCTTGGCTGCTCAGGTGCGTTTACCTAGATCATCATTGCTCCTTCCCCTAAGTCATCTTGGAGATAAGTTGATTGTTTGCTTTCCCCTGTTTGTGCCCCCTGTATGTTCTTTAGGACATTATAGGGTTGACTAGCGCTCATCCCATCCGTTCATTATTTAGAGCCAGGGTCAGCAAGGGCCAGGTATCCTGCTCAGCACATAGATGAGAAATCTATCTAGGGTGGTCAGCGGAAGATTTTAATCAGGGGTCACCATCTCCCCTCCCCTAGACACGGGGTTTCCCTCTTCCCTCCACTTTCGCTGTTCTCTCGGTATTTCGCTATACCTAGTGTGACAGCTGGATCCTCGGGTATCTTGGCCTTGGCTGCTCAGGTGCGTTTACCTAGATCATCATTACCAGTGGAGAAAAGACTTCCATAGCGTTACTGCTCTTACAGTAAAGAATCCCATTTTCCAGTGTTAACCCCTTAGTGCGCCTTTTTTCCGTCGCGTTGTGACTTTGTGGTGCGTCGGGTGCAATGGCGATCCCCGCACTTACATTTTTCACCGTTTGGATGAATAGGGCCACATCTGGCCCCCGGGGGCCACTATCTGGGCACAGGGCAGTGTCCTTGCAGCTTTCGGCCTGATCCACTCTCTCCGGTGATTGTGATGCTAACGATCCTTTAATGTGAAGTGTTAATTATGAAATATTGATTGTCCTGGACAATGCTCGCTGCATAATGAACGTGTCGATGAGGCCGGGAAGAGCCAGACGATCCTTGGAAGGGAACGCGGCGTCTTGCAGTATGCGGGAATGCAGCATTAACCCTTTACTGCTGACGGTGCCCTCCCCGCCCCCGCCCGCCATACTCCATGTGTCTGTCCCGTCCCGGGCTCCAGTTCTTACATACGCTGACGATTACTTACCCCCCGCCATTTATTCTTGCGCTTAACTATTCCCAAATGTAGGCGGCGCTCTGATACAGCGCCGTGTCCGCCGACGCTCAGTGATGCCTCCCTATGCAGCGTCGACAGTAATGGAGCGCAGATTAATGTCCCACTGTAAAATGTATCGATGGAAATTTATAGATCTGTAGTCAGCGCCGCGGAATAACTTACCGGAAGTTTTCTCAAGTTCCGCCAAAAATATATGATTCATGGAGATCAGGAAAAAGTTACAGCACAACAGAAATGGTGCAGCAGAAGCAGGAGAGTGTCAGGGGTTAATAATCAGCGCACCAAATAGCCAGAACTGGTCCCAGTTATATCAGTCTCAGGGAACGCCACCCAGCTTTCCCAGATTCCTGAAAGGCGATTTCACTATTATGCTCCCATTGTATAACATCCAGCCACATTATCCCCAGTGTATGACACCCGCCCCCTCACCCCCAGTGTATAACATCTGATCCCTCACCCCCAGTGTATAACATCCGGCCCCTCACCCCCCCAGTGTATAACATCCGGCCCCTCACCCCCCCAGTGTATAACATCCGGCCCCTCACCCCCCAGTGTATAACATCCGGCCCCTCACCCCCCGATGTATAACATCCGATCCCTCACCCCCCAGTGTATAACATCCGGCCCCTCACCCCCCAGTGTATAACATCCGGCCCCTCACCCCCCAGTGTATAACATCCGGCCCCTCACCCCCCAGTGTATAACATCCGGCCCCTCACCCCCTTCCGGTGTATAACATCCAGCCCCTCACCCCCCCAGTGTATAACATCTGGCCCCTCACCCCCCCCCAGTGTATAACATCCGGCCCCATTACCCCCAGTGTATAACATCCGGCCCCTCACCCCCTTCCGGTGTATAACATCTGGCCCCTCACCCCCCCCAGTGTATAACATCTGGCCTCTCACCCCCCCCCCCCAGTGCATAACATCCGGCCCCTCACCCCCCCGGTGTATAACATCCGGCCCCTCACCCCCCCAGTGTATAACATCCGGCCCCTCACCCCCCAGTGTATAACATCTGGCCCCTCACCCCCCCAGTGTATAACATCCAGCCCCTCACCCCCCCAGTGTATAACATCCGGCCCCTCACCCCCCCAGTGTATAACATCCGGCCCCTCACCCCCCGGTGTATAACATCCAGCCCCTCACCCCCCCAGTGTATAACATCCAGCCCCTCACCCCCCCGGTGTATAACATCCGGCCCCTCACCCCCCCAGTGTATAACATCCGGCCCCTCACCCCCCGGTGTATAACATCCAGCCCCTCACCCCCCCAGTGTATAACATCCAGCCCCTCACCCCCCCAGTGTATAACATCCGGCCCCTCACCCCCCAGTGTATAACATCCGGCCCCTCACCCCCCAGTGTATAACATCCGGCCCCTCACCCCCCAGTGTATAACATCCGGCCCCTCACCCCCTTCCGGTGTATAACATCCGGCCCCTCACCTCCTCCCTCCAGTGTATAACATCCGGCCCCTCACCCCCCAGTGTATAACATCCGGCCCCTCGTCCCCAGTGTATAACATCCGGCCCCTCACCCCCCCAGTGTATAACATCCGGCCCCTCACCCCCCCGGTGTATAACATTACACCCCTTGCCCCTTAATGTATAACATCCGGCCCCTGCTCCACCTTACACCTGTCTGAATGATCCCTACAGCTGATATTTTTGCAGCAGTCACTTTCTGGCAGGGACATTAACAAGCTATTATACTTCGAATTTCTGTCCATTATTTCTTATTTACCGGAGACCGGACAATCCAAGAGGATAAGAATAATCCCATGTGCAGGAAGAGGCGCAATGCAAAGACCCTCAGATTGACGACCCCTGCTCCCCCTCATCATACCTCTGCACCCCCTCCTCATACCTCTCCTCCCCCTCCTCACGCCCCTGCTCCCCCTCCTCATACCCCTGCTCCCCCTCCTCATACCTCTGCTCCCCCTCCTCATACCCCTGCTTCCCCCTCATCATACCCCTGCTTCCCCCTCATCATACCCCTGCTTCCCCTCCTCATACCTCTGCTCCCCCTCCTCATGCCTCTGCTCCCCCTCCTCACGCCCCTGCTCCCCCTCCTCACGCCCCTGCTCCCCCTCCTCACGCCTCTGCTCCCGCTCCTCACGCCTCTGCTCCCCCTCCTCACGCCTCTGCTCCCCCTCCTCACGCCCCTGCTCCCCCTCCTCACACCCCTGCTCCCCCTCCTCACGCCCTGCTCCCCCTCATCACACCCCTGCTCCCCCTCCTCACGCCCTGCTCCCCCTCCTCCCGCCTCTGCTCCCCCTCATCACACCCCTGCTCCCCCTCCTCACACCTCTGCTCCCCCTCCTCACGCCTCTGCTCCCCCTCCTCACGCCTCTGCTCCCGCTCCTCACGCCTCTGCTCCCCCTCCTCACGCCTCTGCTCCCCCTCCTCACGCCCCTGCTCCCCCTCCTCACGCCCCTGCTCCCCCTCCTCACGCCTCTGCTCCCCCTCATCACACCCCTGCTCCCCCTCCTCACACCTCTGCTCCCCCTCCTCACGCCCCTGCTCCCCCTCCTCACGCCTCTGCTCCCGCTCCTCACGCCTCTGCTCCCCCTCCTCACGCCTCTGCTCCCCCTCCTCACGCCCCTGCTCCCCCTCCTCACACCCCTGCTCCCCCTCCTCACGCCCTGCTCCCCCTCATCACACCCCTGCTCCCCCTCCTCACGCCCTGCTCCCCCTCCTCCCGCCTCTGCTCCCCCTAATCACACCCCTGCTCCCCCTCCTCACACCTCTGCTCCCCCTCCTCACGCCTCTGCTCCCCCTCCTCACGCCTCTGCTCCCGCTCCTCACGCCTCTGCTCCCCCTCCTCACGCCTCTGCTCCCCCTCCTCACGCCCCTGCTCCCCCTCCTCACGCCCCTGCTCCCCCTCCTCACACCTCTGCTCCCCCTCCTCACACTTCTGCTCCCCCTCCTCATACCTCTGCTCCCCCTCCTCACACCTCTGCTCCCCCTCCTCACGCCCCTGCTCCCCCTCCTCACACCTCTGCTCCCCCTCCTCACACCTCTGCTCCCCCTCCTCACACCTCTGCTCCCCCTCCTCACGCCCCTGCTCCCCCTCCTCACACCTCTGCTCCCCCTCCTCACACCTCTGCTCCCCCTCCTCACGCCCCTGCTCCCCCTCCTCACGCCCCTGCTCCCCCTCCTCACACCTCTGCTCCCCCTCCTCATACCTCTGCTCTCCCTCCTCACGCCTCTGCTCCCCCTCCTCACGCCTCTGCTCCCCCTCCTCACGCCTCTGCTCCCCCTCCTCACGCCTCTGCTCCCCCTCCTAATACCTCTGCTCCCCCTCCTCACGCCTCTGCTCCCCCTCCTCACGCCCCTGCTCCCCCTCCTCACGCCTCTGCTCCCCCTCCTCACGCCCCTGCTCCCCCTCATCACGCCCCTGCTCCCCCTCCTCACGCCCCTGCTCCCCCTCCTCACACCTCTGCTCCCCCTCCTCACACCTCTGCTCCCCCTCCTCATACCTCTGCTCCCCCTCCTCACGCCTCTGCTCTCCCTCATCACGCCCCTGCTCCCCCTCCTCACGCCCCTGCTCCCCCTCCTCACGCCCCTGCTCCCCCTCCTCACGCCTCTGCTCCCCCTCCTCACACCTCTGCTCCCCCTCCTCATACCTCTGCTCCCCCTCCTCACGCCTCTGCTCTCCCTCCTCACACCTCTGCTCCCCCTCCTCATACCTCTGCTCCCCCTCCTCACGCCTCTGCTCCCCCTCCTCACGCCCCTGCTCCCCCTCCTCACACCTCTGCTCCCCCTCCTCACACCTCTGCTCCCCCTCCTCATACCTCTGCTCCCCCTCCTCATACCTCTGCTCCCGCTCCTCACGCCCTGCTCCCCCTCCTCACGCCTCTGCTCCCCCTCCTCACACCTCTGCTCCCCCTCCTCATACCCCTGCTTCCCCCTCATCATACCCCTGCTTCCCCCTCATCATACCCCTGCTTCCCCCTCATCATACCCCTGCTTCCCCCTCATCATACCCCTGCTCCCCCTCATCATACCCCTGCTCCCCCTCGTCACACCCCTGCTCCCCCTCGTCACACCCCTGCTCCCCCTCGTCACACCCCTGCTCCCTCTCCTCACACCCCTGCTCCCCCTCCTCACACCTCTGCTCCCCCTCCTCACACCCCTGCTCCCCCTCCTCACACCTCTGCTCCCCCTCCTCACACCCCTGCTCCCCCTTCTCACACCTCTGCTCCCCCTCATCATACCCCTGCTTCCCCCTCATCATACCCCTGCTTCCCCCTCATCATACCTCTGCTCCCCCTCCTCACGCCTCTGCTCCCACTCCTCATACCCCTGCTTCCCTCTCATCATACCCCTGCTCCCCCTCCTCACACCCCTGCTCCCCCTCATCATACCCCTGCTCCCCCTCCTCACACCCCTGCTCCCCCTCCTCACACCTCTGCTCCCACTCCTCATACCCCTGCTTCCCCCTCATCATACCCCTGCTTCCCCCTCATCATACCCCTGCTTCCCCCTCATCATACCCCTGCTTCCCCCTCATCATACCCCTGCTCCCCCTCATCATACCCCTGCTTCCCCCTCATCATACCCCTGCTCCCCCTCCTCACACCTCTGCTCCCACTCCTCATACCCCTGCTTCCCCCTCATCATACCCCTGCTTCCCCCTCATTATACCCCTGCTTCCCCCTCATCATACCCCTGCTTCCCCCTCATCATACCCCTGCTTCCCCCTCATCATACCCCTGCTTCCCCCTCATCATACCCCTGCTCCCCCTCATCATACCCCTGCTTCCCCCTCATCATACCCCTGCTTCCCCCTCATCATACCCCTGCTTCCCCCTCATCATACCCCTGCTCCTCCTCCTCACACCCCTGCTCCCCCTCCTCATACTTTGCCTCCTATGTCGCCGCCTGCTGTTCCTCTCGTCACCACTTGATGGCAGTGTGACACAGTGCTGATGACTCCCAGGTTTCGCCTGCAGGTAACAGGGAAGCAGCAGATCTGACTCCACTATTTTAAAGTGAACATGATTAACCATTTCACCACTGTTTTTTTAAGGTCACATGTCCTCAGTGGGGATATCCTTTTTCATATATTTTCCAGTATTCACCCAAATTCTCCGGGTCTCAACCCAAATCTCCCCATAAGCAGCTACAGCCATCATCCTCCATCAGACATAACGTTAATGTAGTCATCACAGCAGGTAACTAACAGTAAATTGTATAATGGCCGCCCTCCCCGTCCCCTATTGGGGTGTCAAGACGCTGAAGTTTCTTCCTTCATGGATCCATCAGTCATTTCCTACTGATCACTGTTTTTACACCAATTAAAGATTCAATTTTCTGAGCTGTAAATCCACACCACATCTTGGGTTATTCACTCGATTGTGTCCAACTTTTATGAAACTAAGAAAATGGTAAAATTCTGTTTTCCATTAGCCACCACTAGGGGGCGCTCAGGAGCTGTAGACTGAACGTGTCCTAGGATTACTGTAATGTCCTTCTGTCTCGTATACATCGACCCCTCAGCAGCTGAGATGGAGCGTAGCAGCCGCCCCCTGCAGAAATCTGCTGTCACCCCCCTACCACAGCGGCAGAACTGGGGAGATGCAGAAAGATGACTGCAGGATTCCCCCCGCCCCTAATATCCCCACACCAGAAACCCCAGACCCCGCAGGTTGCAGTAAACCACCTCTGATAGGAAGAGATCCTTCATAATGGAAACAGATCCAGCGCAGGCAACGCACACCGCCCATGTCCCTGCCAGCGCACACCGCCCATGTCCCTGCCAACGCACACCGCCCATGACCCTGCCAGCGCACACCGCCCATGGCCCTGCCAGCATACACCGCTCATGGCCCTTCCAGCGCACACCGCCCATGGCCCTGCCAACGCACACCGCCCATGTTCCTGCCAGCGCACACCGCCCATGACCCTGCCAGCGCACACCGCCCATGACCCTGCCAGCGCACACCGCCCATGACCCTGCCAGCGCACACCGCCCATGGCCCTGCCAGCGCACACCGCCCATGTCCCTGCCAACGCACACCGCCCATGTCCCTGCCAACGCACACCGCCCATGGCCCTTCCAGGGCACACCACCCATGGCCCTGCCAGCCCACACCGCCCATGGCCCTGCCAGCGCACACCACCCATGGCCCTGCCAGCGCACACCACCCATGGCCCTGCCAGCGCACACCGCCCATGGCCCTGCCAGCGCACACCGCCCATGGCCCTGCCAGCCCACACCGCCCATGGCCCTGCCAGCACACACCGCCCATGGCCCTGCCAGCACACACCACCCATGGCCCTGCCAGCGCACACCGCCCATGGCCCTGCCAGCGCACACCACCCATGGCCCTGCCAGCACACACCACCCATGGTCTTGCCAGCACACACCACCCATGGCCCTGCCAGCGCACACCACCCATGGCCCTGCCAGCTCACACCGCCCATGGCCCTGCCAGCATTCACCGCTCATGACCCTGCCAGCGCACACCGCCCATGGCCTTGCCAGCACACACCACCCATGGCTCTGCCAGCATACACCGCCCATGGCCCTGCCAGCTCACACCACCCATGGCCCTGCCAGCTCACACCGCCCATGGCCCTGCCAGCACACACCACCCATGGCCCTGCCAGCTCACACCGCCCATGGCCCTGCCAGCATTCACCGCTCATGGCCCTGCCAGCGCACACCGCCCATGGCCTTGCCAGCATACACCACCCATGGCTCTGCCAGCATACACCGCCCATGGCTCTGCCAGCACACACCACCCATGGCTCTGCCAGCATTCACCGCTCATGGCCCTGCCAGCGCACACCGCCCATGGCCTTGCCAGCATACACCACCCATGGCTCTGCCAGCATACACCGCCCATGGCTCTGCCAGCATACACCACCCATGGCTCTGCCAGCATACACCGCCCATGGCTCTGCCAGCACACACCACCCATGGCTCTGCCAGCATACACCGCCCATGGCCCTGCCAGCGCACACTGCCCATGGCCTTGCCAGCATACACCGCCCATGGCCCTGCCAGCACACACCACCCATGGCTCTGCCAGCATACACCGCCCATGGCCCTGCCAGCTCACACCTCTCATGGCTCTGCCAGCATTCACCGCTCATGGCCCTGCCAGCGCACACCGCCCATGCCCCTGCCAGCATACACCGCCCATGGCTCTGCCAACGCACACCGCCCATGGCCCTGCCAGCGCACACCGCCCTTGGCCTTGCCAGCATTCACCGCCCATGGCCCTGCCAGCGCACACCACCCATGGCCCTTCCAGCATCGCCGCTTATGACCCTGCCAGCATTCAGCATGGCTGCTCGTGATCACAGCTGTCAGGATCCCCTGCGGGGGAGTTTCTGGATGAGACTCCGCTGATATAAAAGTCCATATATCAATGATTACAAGATGAGCCAATAAAAAAAAACTTCTTTGCAAAAGTCTTTATACCCTTTAAAATAACACTAGAGGGCGCAATGTGACATTGACCACACCTTATACTGCCCCCCTATACAAAGCTGATATAAGGCCACAGCCCTCCTCTTATTGTGAGACTACAACTCCCAGCATGCCCTGACAGCTGCACCTTCCCATGAAGCTAGTAATAATCCCCGACAGGGATCGTACAATACCGCCATCATCTAATTGCAAAACTTTTGCTTCCTCTACAAAAAACCTGGTGCCAAATCCTCATAAAACTGATTAGAATTATCCCCTCGATGCCCGGACGGCGCGGCCCCCGCAGAGACCAGATTATCATTAACAACTATATCGTTAGCAGAGGGATTAAACTACTAATCCCGTCCTCGCTGACCCCGGGGTCAGGACCCCATTGATCGGAGTGTATAATACCGATCCTATGAGATATTGTATGGAAATGTTGCGCCATATTGACCCTTCTTCCCATTTTATACCGCCACTCCGATGCTTCGCGGCAGAAGATGGTAATCAGGGATATAATCTGTGGGTTCATGTTTATCATCAGCCCGAGCCGCAGAAAACACAGTCATTACCAGCCGCCGCACACAATCATTGTCAGATGTGGCCGGAGAACAACAAGTCTCAGCTTATTAAACATTGTAATATGGAGGCGATGGTGAAGAAAAGCTGCTTCTTCTAAGGAGACGGATTTCTGGAGGAAGTCATTGCTTCACGGAAAAAAAATCCCAAAATTTTCAGTCTCCAAATTTAGGTGGATCGATGTAAGTGAAATCAACTTTTATAATGGGCAGTTCAGGTCTTTATACAGTTTTAATCCCTGAAAGCCACAGCCTGATGATGTTGCTTTAAAGTCCAAAAATTCTGCACTGATTATTTTATTTATTTTTAAAAAAATGCTGACTACCTGCAGCCACCACTAGGGGGAACTCAGGAGCTTATACATTGAACTCAATGATAAGACTGTATGCGGGGAGCTCCCTCTAGTGGTGGCTGCAGAAAGAGCGAATTTTTATCACTGTGCATAGGATCTGTACTTTATAAATGGCATCAATTTAGAAAATATCTAATATATTATAGAACATATATATATATATATATATATATATATATGAAATATTTTGTTCGGGGGGAGCTCGACACAAATTGACTTTTTTTTATTATTATTATTATTATTATTTTATTAATAAAATATATTTTTTTTACAATAATATTTGCATTGATGCATTTTATTTTTCCATCGCAGAGCTGTATAAGGGCTTGGCTGTGTCAGGAGGACTTTTCCTTTTCCAGTGTTTATGGCTTCTTGAGCATTTTTACTCCATTTTTTTATGTACATGGTAGATATATAAACCCACCGGCGCCCTTTGATTTTGATCTGGGGGGCTAGTGGTGTGACAGATGAAGTCTTCTCCCTCTGTGCAGTTTAGTCAGGGCTATGGACGGCATCTAAGGTGCAATCTGAGGGGTCGGGCAGTCAGGATTAGAGTCGCCTCTGATCTTGGATGTTGCAGCTGTGGATGGAGTGCCATGCTGTGTAATGGCTGCAGGCCCTGGACAGCGCCTTTACCTCTGGGCAAAGCCTTTAGCACTATGGACAGCCCCTGTAGCTCTATAGACAGCGCCTTTAGCACTATGGACAGCCCCTGTAGCTCTATAGACAGCGCCTTTAGCACTATGGACAGCGCCTTTAGCACTATGGACAGCACCTTTAGCTCTATGGACAGCGCCTTTAGCTCTATGGACAGCGCCTTTAGCACTATGGACAGCGCCTTTAGCTCTATGGACAGCGCCTTTAACACTATGGACAGCGCCTTTAGCACTATGGACAGCGCCTTTAGCTCTATGGACAGCGCCTTTAGCTCTATGGACAGCGCCTTTAGCACTATGGACAGCGCCTTTAGCTCTATGGACAGCGCCTTTAGCACTATGGACAGCGCCTTTAGCACTATGGACAGCGCCTTTAGCTCTATGGACAGCGCCTTTAGCACTATGGACAGCGCCTTTAGCACTATGGACAGCGCCTGTAGCACTATGGACAGCGCCTTTAGCACTATGGACAGCGCCTTTAGCACTATGGACAGCGCCTGTAGCTCTATGGACAGCGCCTGTAGCTCTATGGACAGCGCCTGTAGCACTATGGACAGCGCCTGTAGCTCTATGGACAGCGCCTGTAGCTCTATGGACAGCGCCTGTAGCTCTATGGACAGCGCCTGTAGCTCTATGGACAGCGCCTTTAGCACTATGGACAGCGCCTGTAGCTCTATGGACAGCGCCTGTAGCTCTATGGACAGCGCCTGTAGCACTATGGACAGCGCCTGTAGCTCTATGGACAGCGCCTGTAGCTCTATGGACAGCGCCTGTAGCACTATGGACAGCGCCTGTAGCTCTATGGACAGCGCCTGTAGCTCTATGGACAGCGCCTGTAGCACTATGGACAGCGCCTGTAGCTCTATGGACAGCGCCTGTAGCTCTATGGATAGCGCCTGTAGCTCTATGGACAGCGCCTGTAGCACTATGGACAGCGCCTGTAGCTCTATGGACAGCGCCTGTAGCTCTATGGACAGCGCCTGTAGCTCTATGGACAGCGCCTGTAGCTCTATGGACAGCGCCTGTAGCACTATGGACAGCGCCTGTAGCTCTATGGACAGCGCCTGTAGCTCTATGGACAGCGCCTGTAGCTCTATGGACAGCGCCTGTAGCACTATGGACAGCGCCTGTAGCTCTATGGACAGCGCCTATAGCTCTATGGACAGCGCCTGTAGCACTATGGACAGCGCCTGTAGCTCTATGGACAGCGCCTGTAGCTCTATGAACAGCGCCTGTAGCTCTATGGACAGTGCCTGTAGCACTATGGACAGCGCCTGTAGCTCAATGGACAGCGCCTGTAGCTCTATGGACAGCGCCTGTAGCTCTATGGACAGTGCCTGTAGCACTATGGACAGCGCCTGTAGCTCAATGGACAGCGCCTGTAGCACTATGGACAGCGCCTGTAGCTCAATGGACAGCGCCTGTAGCACTATGGACAGCGTAGCTCTATGGACAGCGCCTGTAGCTCTATGGACAGCGCCTGTAGCTCTATGGACAGCGCCTGTAGCACTATGGACAGCGCCTGTAGCTCTATGGACAGCGCCTGTAGCACTATGGACAGCGCCTGTAGCTCTATGGACAGCGCCTGTAGCTCTATGGACAGTGCCTGTAGCACTATGGACAGCGCCTGTAGCTCTATGGACAGCGCCTGTAGCTCTATGGACAGCGCCTGTAGCTCTATGGACAGTGCCTGTAGCACTATGGACAGCGCCTGTAGCTCTATGGACAGCGCCTGTAGCTCTATGGACAGTGCCTGTAGCACTATGGACAGCGCCTGTAGCTCTATGGACAGTGCCTGTAGCACTATGGACAGCGCCTGTAGCACTATGGACAGCGCCTGTAGCACTATGGACAGCACCTGTAGCTCTATGGACAGTTCTGTAGCTCTATGGACAGCGCCTGTAGCTCTATGGACAGCGCCTGTAGCTCTATGGACAGCGCCTGGAGCACTATGGACAGCGCCTGTAGCTCTATGGACAGCGCTTGTAGCTCTATGGACAGCGCCTGTAGCTCTATGGACAGTGCCTGTAGCACTATGGACAGTGCCTGTAGCTCAATGGACAGCGCCTGTAGCACTATGGACAGCGCCTGTAGCTCTATGGACAGCGCCTGTAGCTCTATGGACAGCGCCTGTAGCACTATGGACAGCGCCTGTAGCTCTATGGACAGCGCCTGTAGCTCTATGGACAGCGCCTGTAGCTCTATGGACAGTGCCTGTAGCACTATGGACAGCGCCTGTAGCTCTATGGACAGCGCCTGTAGCTCTATGGACAGCGCCTGTAGCTCTATGGACAGCGCCTGTAGCTCTATGGACAGTGCCTGTAGCACTATGGACAGCGCCTGTAGCTCTATGGACAGCGCCTGTAGCTCTATGGACAGCGCCTGTAGCTCTATGGACAGTGCCTGTAGCACTATGGACAGCGCCTGTAGCTCAATGGACAGCGCCTGTAGCTCTATGGACAGCGCCTGTAGCACTATGGACAGCGTAGCTCTATGGACAGCGCCTGTAGCTCTATGGACAGCGCCTGTAGCTCTATGGACAGCGCCTGTAGCACTATGGACAGTGCCTGTAGCTCTATGGACAGCGCCTGTAGCTCTATGGACAGCGCCTGTAGCACTATGGACAGTGCCTGTAGCTCTATGGACAGCGCCTGTAGCTCTATGGACAGTGCCTGTAGCACTATGGACAGCGCCTGTAGCTCTATGGACAGCGCCTGTAGCTCTATGGACAGCGCCTGTAGCTCTATGGACAGCGCCTGTAGCTCTATGGACACGCCTGTAGCACTATGGACAGCGCCTGTAGCTCTATGGACAGTGCCTGTAGCACTATGGACAGCGCCTGTAGCACTATGGACAGCGCCTGTAGCTCTATGGACAGCGCCTGTAGCACTATGAACAGCGCCTGTAGCTCTATGGACAGCGCCTGTAGCTCTATGGACAGCGCCTGTAGCACTATGGACAGCGCCTGTAGCTCTATGGACAGCGCCTGTAGCTCTATGGACAGCGCCTGTAGCACTATGGACAGCGCCTGTAGCTCTATGGACAGCGCCTGTAGCACTATGGACAGCGCCTGTAGCACTATGGACAGCGCCTGTAGCTCTATGGACAGCGCCTGTAGCACTATGGACAGCGCCTGTAGCTCTATGGACAGCGCCTGTAGCACTATGGACAGCGCCTGTAGCTCTATGGACAGCGCCTGTAGCACTATGGACAGCGCCTGTAGCTCTATGGACAGCGCCTGTAGCTCTATGGACAGCGCCTGTAGCACTATGGACAGCGCCTGTAGCTCTATGGACAGCGCCTGTAGCACTATGGACAGCGCCTGTAGCTCTATGGACAGCGCCTGTAGCTCTATGGACAGCTCCTTCAGCCTGGGAAGCCAGTCCTACAATTCAGCACCACGGACAGCAACAATGCAGAGGAGGAAAAGTGAATTGTCGGGAGCTGCATTGTCTTTGATGGCAGCGGCTATTTGTTTGCATAGATATAATCCTCCGTATGATGGCGGCTGTGACCTGATCCTGCCATATCCAAGGGCAGCAGAAACGACACAAATCTTCCTGACCAATAGCATCTGGACAGTGGTCTTCAGCATGTGACTTTTAAGCTGTTGAAAAACTACCACATCCAGCATGTAACTACTACACTCAGCATGTAACTACTACACTCAGCATGTAACCACTACACTCGGCATGTAACTACTACACCCGGCATGTAACTACTACACCCGGCATGTAACTACTACACTCGGCATGTAACTACTACACTCGGCATGTAACTACTACACCCGGCATGTAACCACTACACTCAGCATGTAACTACTACACCCGGCATGTAACCACTACACCCGGCATGTAACCACTACACTCGGCATGTAACTACTACACCCGGCATGTAACCACTACACCCGGCATGTAACCACTACACTCGGCATGTAACTACTACACCCGGCATGTAACCACTACACCCGGCATGTAACCACTACACCCGGCATGTAACTACTACACCCGGCATGTAACCACTACACCCGGCATGTAACTACTACACCCGGCATGTAACTACTACACCCAGCATGTAACCACTACACCCGGCATGTAACCACTACACCCGGCATGTAACCACTACACCCGGCATGTAACCACCACACCCGGCATGTAACTACTTCACCCGGCATGTAACTACTACACCCGGCATGTAACTACTACACCCGGCATGTAACTACTACACCCGGCATGTAACTTCTACACCCGGCATGTAACTTCCACACCCGGCATGTAACTACTACACCCGGCATGTAACTACTACACCCGGCATGTAACTACTACACCCGGCATGTAACTACTACACCCGGCATGTAACTACCACACCCGGCATGTAACTACTACACCCGGCATGTAACTACTACACCCGGCATGTAACTACTACACCCAGCATGTAACTACTACACCCGGCATGTAACTACTACACCCAGCATGTAACTACTACACCCAGCATGTAACTACTACACCCAGCATGTAACCACTACACCCGGCATGTAACTACTCCACCCGGCATGTAACCACTACACCCGGCATGTAACTACTACACCCAGCATGTAACTACTACACCCAGCATGTAACTACTACACCCAGCATGTAACTACTACACCCGGCATGTAACTACTACACCCGGCATGTAACTACTACACCCGGCATGTAACTACTACACCCAGCATGTAACTACTACACCCAGCATGTAACTACTACACCCAGCATGTAACTATGTAACTACTACACCCAGCATGTCCTGACTGACAGGTTTACAAATACTTTGCTTTATCTTGTTTTTTTTGCTCCATTACCTCCCAGAGCTGAAATCAAATAATGTTTTACTAATTGATTGGTGACCTACAGTCTCACTGTGCCCCCTGCTGGTGCAGAGCATGCATTACACAAGGCATCTAGAGGAATGCAGCTCTGGAAGTGAATGGAGCATTGGCTATGATGTAACGCAATCTATAATGCTTTTTTTATACAGTGCATGGATATTTTGCTGACTTAGATCAGCTCTTGATGTGCACGGGGTATAATAAACGATGCAACATTAATTAATTGTCAATTAGATTGCAGCATTGATTGTATCAGATCAGACGGAGTTTTATTCTTCAGCTCAATATTACACAGGGAGGAAAGTAGAGGACGGCAGAATCACTGGACAATGTCCGAGTCTCTGCTTTTTTCAGTAAAGCCTTGTAATTGCATTATTCATATTTTTGTGCAGTTTGCAGCCATTTTATAGCATCAGAAAACATCGAATCTTATTAATAATGTATAAAGCTGCAAGAATTTCAGATTCTTCTGTCATTGAGTAATTATCAACGCAGAATTGTAAACTCCTCTGTACAGAGGTGAAAAGTCAGTGTCTACGGCAAATAGCCGGCATTAACCAGGAGCAGAGGGTGAAGAAAGTGCTACATATAGTACACAAAAAGAATACATTGTAATACAGCTCTTCTATCCCCTACTGATCCTCGGTAACCTACAGTATTATACTCCAGAGCTGCACTCACTATTCTGCTGGTGCAGTCACTGTGTACATACATTACATTACTGATCCTGAATTACATCCTGTATTATACTCCAGAGCTGTACTCACTATTCTGCTGGTGCAGTCACTGTGTACATACATTACATTACTGATCCTCAGTAACCTACAGTATTATACTCCAGAGCTGCACTCACTATTCTGCTGGTGCAGTCACTGTGTACATACATTACATTACTGATCCTCAGTAACCTACAGTATTATACTCCAGAGCTGCACTCACTATTCTGCTGGTGCAGTCACTGTGTACATACATTACTGATCCTGAGTTACATCCTATATTATACTCCAGAGCTGCACTCACTATTCTGCTGGTGCAATCACTGTGTACATACATTACTGATCCTGAGTTACATCCTATATTATACTCCAGAGCTGCACTCACTATTCTGCTGGTGCAGTCACTGTGTACATACATTACTGATCCTGAATTACATCCTGTATTATACTCCAGAGCTGCACTCACTATTCTGCTGGTGCAATCACTGTGTACATACATTACTGATCCTGAGTTACATCCTATATTATACTCCAGAGCTGCACTCACTATTCTGCTGGTGCAATCACTGTGTACATACATTACTGATCCTGAGTTACATCCTATATTATACTCCAGAGCTGTACTCACTATTCTGCTGGTGCAGTCACTGTGTACATACATTACATTACTGATCCTGAATTACATCCTGTATTATACTCCAGAGCTGCACTCACTATTCTGCTGGTGCAGTCACTGTGTACATACATTACATTACTGATCCTCAGTAACCTACAGTATTATACTCCAGAGCTGCACTCACTATTCTGCTGGTGCAGTCACTGTGTACATACATTAAATTACTGATCCTGAGTTACCTCCTGTATTATACTCCAGAGCTGCACTCACTATTCTGCTGGTGCAGTCACTGTATACATACATTACATTACTGATCCTGTACTGATCCTGAGTTACATCCTGCATTATACTCCAGAGCTGCACTCACTATTCTGCTGGTGCAGTCACTGTGTACATACATTACATTACTGATCCTGAGTTACCTCCCGTATTATACTCCAGAGCTGCACTCACTATTCTGCTGGTGCAGTCACTGTGTACTTACATTACTGATCCTGAGTTACCTCCTGTATTATACTCCAGAGCTGCACTCACTATTCTGCTGGTGCAGTCACTGTGTACATACATTACATTACTGATCCTGAGTTACCTCCCGTATTATACTCCAGAGCTGCAGTCACTATTCTGCTAGTGCAGTCACTGTGTACTTACATTACTGATCCTGAGTTACCTCCTGTATTATACTCCAGAGCTGCACTCACTATTCTGCTGGTGCAGTCACTGTGTACTTACATTACTGATCCTGAGTTACCTCCCGTATTATACTCCAGAGCTGCACTCACTATTCTGCTGATAATTCCCCCCTAATTCATACCCCCCTTTGGTGAAGGATGTATATCAGGTGTTGCTGATTGTTGCGCGCAGACCCAGTCTGATGATTCTCGCTTTCCCCGTAATAGGCGACACAGTGAACCCTAACAAGCATAATAAGAAGAATATAACAGAAATGATAAAATGCAATAAAGGAGACAAAAGTGAGTCACAAACAGAGATCAATGCGAGGGACAAAGTGACGGAGACGCAGCCGCTTGTCAACAACCCAATTAACCACCCTGAGAAGTGCAACATCTGGGTCCTGGGAGACGTTTACGTGGACGAGAGCCGAGGAAATCAGGAGCGTCAAGGTAAAATAATTGCACTTGGTGACAGGACCCCGGTCTCTGCCGCTAATGTCAGCTGCACCTGCAAATTATGGCAGGAATGCGGGGGTGGGGGAGGGTTACTTATTGAATTATATAGGTGGGGGAGGGGGACCCTTAATGAATCATATAATTACTTGTGAGCCAATATCGAGGGCTTATACATGGCAGTATGGGATCCGCAGCGCAAAAGCCAAAGACGTTTTTGGAAGTTTTACAACTTTTGCAATTGTTTAATGAACTTTAAGATTGTTACAATTTCTTTATAATAATAATATTTATTCATTTATATAGTGCTGTTAATTCCACAGCGCTTTACATACATTGGCAACACTGTCCCCATTGGGGCTCACAATCTAGGTTCCCTATGAGTATGTTTTTGGAGTGTGGGAGGAAACCGGAGAACCCAGAGGAAACCAACGCAAACACGGGGAGAACATACAAACTCCTTGCAGATGGTGTCCTTGATGGGATTTGAACCCAGGACCCCAGCGCTGCAAGACTGCAGTGCTAACCACTGAGCCACCACAAGACTGCAGTGCTAACCACTGAGCCACCACAAGACTGCAGTGCTAACCACTGAGCCACCACAAGACTGCAGTGCTAACCACTGAGCCACCGCAAGACTGCAGTGCTAACCACTGAGCCACTGCAAGACTGCAGTGCTAACCACTGAGCCACTACAAGACTGCAGTGCTAACCACTGAGCCACTACAAGACTGCAGTGCTAACCACTGAGCCACTACAAGACTGCAGTGCTAACCACTGAGCCACCACAAGACTTCAGTGCTAACCACTGAGCCAGCATAAGACTGCAGTGCTAACCACTGAGCCACTACACGATTGCAGTGATAACCACTGAGCCACTACAAGACTGCAGTGCTAACCACTGAGCCACCGTGCTTTATCACCGAATGTAAATTTATATCCAGAGAGGGAAGGACCTGAAGTCTGCTCACAGCTGACGATTTCTTCCAATTGTATCCAGTGTGGAAAATCCTCTGTGAGCGAAGTCCATCTACACCACAAATCTGTAGACAGTTTGTTACAATGTATCAGTGCAGATAAAATGTCCTAGTCTGCAGGAATATTGTCTGCACTGGATACAACTGTAGCAAACCCTCATCATTGGCCGTTTAGGGGTGGGCTGGTGGATTTAGGACCCCCTGGGTCCCAGGGATGGCAGAACACCTGCACATCGTAGCACGAACGCACAACCGGGGAGCGGAGCCAGGAAGGGGTTAAACCAGCCCGACTTCTCTAATGCAAGGAATTCCCACCAAGTCTTGGTCCAATTACTGTGACACGAGGTTAACAAGAAAAAAAATGGAAGAAACAGCCCCGAGATGAACACAAAGGTTGGGCTTAATGTTTTCTGCTTAGCTCTATCTGCTATCTTTAATTTCGCAGTAATATCCTTTTCGCGGGCTCCTCCGGCCGCCGCTGTCGACTCCGCGCTCTCTTTTCATTACAGCTCAGCTCGTGTCTCAAAGTCGATAATCATTTTTCATTTTTTTCCCTCTTCCAAATCCACACCTGCCCCTCCTCCCCCGAGCCCAATCCCCTGCCCGTGTCTTCTAGCCGGGAGCCCCTGACAATTTGCCTCGGCACCCCTCCCCCCCCCATGAGTCACCCTAATTTTCTCCCTATTTCCTGTGAAACTGTTCTAATAGCGATAATGGGAGGATTCCAGGACTGTACTTATATGTCCCCGGTCATAGACAATACCGGGCTGGACATAGACAATGCCGAGCTGGACATAGACAATGCCGAGCTGGACATAGACAATGCCGAGCTGGACATAGACAATACCGGGCTGGACGTAGACAATACCGAGCTGGACATAGACAATGCCGAGCTGGACGTAGACAATACCGGGCTGGACATAGACAATGCCGAGCTGGACGTAGACAATACCGAGCTGGACGTAGACAATACCGGGCTGGACGTAGACAATACCGAGCTGGACATAGACAATGCCGAGCTGGACGTAGACAATACCGAGCTGGACATAGACAATACCGGGCTGGACATAGACAATGCCGAGCTGGACGTAGACAATACCGGGCTGGACATAGACAATGCCGAGCTGGACGTAGACAATACCGAGCTGGACGTAGACAATACCGAGCTGGACGTAGACAATGCCGAGCTGGACATAGACAATGCCGAGCTGGACGTAGACAATACCGAGCTGGACGTAGACAATACCGAGCTGGACGTAGAAAATGCCGAGCTGGACATAGACAATGCCGAGCTGGACATAGACAATACCGAGCTGGACATAGACAATGCCGAGCTGGACATAGACAATGCCGAGCTGGATGTAGACAATACCGAGCTGGACGTAGACAATGCCGAGCTGGACCTGCTGCGCATCTAAAGGCAATAATTAAAGGGCAAGCTGCACTGATGGAGCCCTAAATAAAGGGGAGCGTATACTCCAGAGGCCTAAATAAAGGGGAGCATACACTCCAGAGGCCTAAATAAAGGGGAGCGTACACTCCAGAGGCCTAAATAAAGGGGAGCGTACACTCCAGAGCCCTAAATAAAGGGGAGCGTACACTCCAGAGCCCTAAATAAAGGGGAGCGTACACTCCAAAGGCCTTAATAAAGGGGAGCGTACACTCCAAAGGCCTAAATAAGGGGGATCGTACACTCCAGAGGCCTAAATAAAGGGGAGCGTACATGCCAGAGCCCTAAATAAAGGGGAGCGTACACTCCAAAGGCCTTAATAAAGGGGAGCGTACACTCCAAAGGCCTTAATAAAGGGGAGCGTACACTCCAAAGGCCTAAATAAGGGGGAGCGTACACTCCAGAGGCCTAAATAAAGGGGAGCGTACCCTCCAAAGGCCTAAAATAAAGGGGAGCGTACACTCCAAAGGCCTAAATAAGGGGGATCGTACACTCCAGAGGCCTAAATAAAGGGGAGCGTACATGCCAGAGCCCTAAATAAAGGGGAGCGTACACTCCAAAGGCCTTAATAAAGGGGAGCGTACACTCCAAAGGCCTTAATAAAGGGGAGCGTACACTCCAAAGGCCTAAATAAGGGGGAGCGTACACTCCAGAGGCCTAAATAAAGGGGAGCGTACCCTCCAAAGGCCTAAAATAAAGGGGAGCGTACACTCCAAAGGCCTAAATAAGGGGGAGCGTACACTCCAGAGGCCTAAATAAAGGGGAGCATACACTCCAGAGGCCTAAATAAAGGGGAGCGTACACTCCAGAGGCCTAAATAAAGGGGAGCGTACACTCCAGAGGCCTTAATAAAGGGGATCGTCCTAATTTAGAAAAGTATCACATATCCACAGGATCAAAAACTAATCGAAAAGTTGTGCGCACCCTTAACTGGAACCAATGAAACCTACAGCACCAAATATCAATACCCCGTTGAGCTCAATGAAGTGAGAAACAAGTTTCTTTCTCCACACATAATGTGTCTTCTTTATACCAAAAAGCTCTATTTTTGGTTTCATCCATTCATTAAACTTTGTTCTAAAAGTCCGCAACTTAATCATTACTAGATTGTAGACAGGCAGCAAAGGTGTTTTTGATGAGAGTGGTTTTCTCCCCTCAGTCCTGCCCAGCACATGCTTGATCTTCAATGTCCTCCTGATCGGGGACTCATATTAGGCCTTTAGTTGCTTAGAAGTTACCTTGGGTTCCTTTGTGACATTTTGTACTGATATTTTGCTCTTAGGGGTACTTTGCACGTTGCGACATCGCTACTACGATATCGTCGGGGTCAAATCGAAAGTGACGCACATCCGGCGCCGGTAACGACGTCACAACGTGTAAAGCCTAGATGCGCTGATAAATGATCGCAAAAGCGTTGAAAATCGGTGATCTGTGTAGTGTCGGACATTTTCATAATGTCGGTCTGATAGGTAATACGATGTAGTTCCTCGTTCCTGCGGCAGCACCCATCGCTGTGTGTGAAGCCGCAGGAGCGAAGAACTTCTCCTTACCTGCCTCCACTGGCTATGCGGAAGGAAGGAGGTGGGCGGGATGTTTACGTCCCGCTCATCTCCACCCCTCCGCTTCTATTGGCCGCCTGCCGTGTCACGTCGCTATGACGCCGCATAACCCGCCCCCTTAGGAAGGAGGCGGGTCGCCGGCCCGAGCGACGTCGCAGGACAGGTAAGTGCGTGTGAAGCTGCCGTAGCGATAATGTTCGCTATACCAGCTATCACCATGATATCGCACCTGCGACGGGGGCGGGGACTATCGCGCTCGGCATCGCTAGCATCGGCTAGCAATGTCGCAGCGTGCAAAGTACCCGTTAGTGTGATCTTTGTTGGTTAACCATTACTGGAGAGGGTCTTCAATTTCTTCCATCTATCTGACTGAGGATATGTGATATCTAAACTCTTTAGAGATTTTTTTTTAACCTTTTCCAGCCTGATGAGCATCAACAACTCTTCTTCTGAGTTCCCTGAAGCCTCCTTTGTTCCTTCCACCTCCACAAACATGTTGTGAGACTTTGATGGATCCATTTTCTTTACATAAAACAGGTCGCCCACTCACACCCGATTGTCAGCCCATTGATTTAAAGCACCAGATACTAATTTCACCTTCCAATCGCAGACAATCATTTCCCTCATTTCCAAAACTACAAAGCCGAACTTTTTTTGACTCATTTGTTTGATTTCGTTCTACTTTTAGGAGTTGGGTTAAAATCTGATGCAAATTCCTGGAGAAGTATGCAAAATTCTGAAAAGTTCAAAAACTTTCAAGCTGCCCTGTATAGATACTTTGTATTGTGTAATCGGAAGAACTATGTGTTTTTAAATCATATTTTTATTTTTTTTTTCACTCCCTTCTAAAATTTATATATATATATATATATATATATATATATATATATATATATATATATATATATTTTTTTTTTTTTGCAAAACATTGAATGTTCCCGGCACAGTGCCTTAAAAGAAACCCAATAATACACAAAGGACAAATCTGCAGGAAATCTGCACCGAAAAATAAAAGAATCTGCGCCCTCTAGAGGTTAATAACAATAATTTGCAAATCATCTGTCGTCCTGCCAGTCACTGTGCACCGCTACTATGAAGGGTCCAGTAAAATACTGGTTAGTCGACTATAGAAAATGCATTTTTCTCATAGGAGGACCAAAAAAAACAATTCTACAGTCTTTTCCATGACAGCAGGTGCAGCGGGGGTCCGGCTGATGCAGAGCTGGACGTCCCTTTAAGTGCCCCCCTGCTAATAATTTTGCAATTTTTTTCCCAGACATCCATTGTGGTCCATAAATAAACCCCACAGCCGCGGATACAGCAGCCGGGTTACTATTTTAGTTCAACTTTCTGTATTACTGGAGAATTTGCAGAGAAACCTTTTAAAGGGAATGTGTGTAATTCTGCAGCCTTCAGAGCTGAAATTCGCCAGCATGCGCGGCTTTTTCACAGTCTGCTTGTGCACTTTATGGGAAACTTCTATACAGCAATCTGATGTAGGAAATACTAAGTGCCCCCCCATTCTAGGGGCTCGGTGATCTGATTGGTTTGTGTCTGTTGACAGCTCAGTGTTTCCAATTACAGCTAGCAGAATTTTAAATTCAGCTCTGGAGAATGCTAATCTATCAGAACAAGATAAGTGAAGTAATGTCTATATACAACTGTCTCTTTTATATAGAAATTAATAGAAGAATCATTCCACGAAATGTATTTGTCGCTGTAGCCCGTTCTCCTTACTCAATAGAACATGTGAATATATGAAATTTTCTCTTCTTCCACCATGTCGTTCCCCTTTCCTTGCCCTTGGGATTTTGCAAATGTTCAAAAACTTTCCCAGTCATCCCCCAAAAATCCAGCCAGTGTAAAACATTGCACTTCTTCACTTAGCGTTTAGAGCAGGGAGGAGTCTGTGAGGAGTTAGACATCTGATTGGCTGAAAGTGCCCAGCCCAGCTGTGACATCACACTAGAAAGGCTCCGCCCACCCAGGACAGAAAGAGATAATGTGCATTTATAGAAAGTATCAGGAAAAATGGAAAATAATCCAGATTTTCCAATACAATCACCTGTGTTATGCAGCTGGTTCTCTTTGATCTCGCTCGATGTCTTGTGCATTGTAATTCTGACATATGACGACAATAAGAAAAACTCAAAAGATGGATTATCAGCAGAAAATGACAGTTCAAACCAATCACAGGCACTCGGTGCTGCCTTGGCCTGGTCAGGCGGGTCAGTGGTCAGTCCTCAATATACAATGACCGCCCGTCTCCTCCATCCTCAGTATTCAGTGACCGCCTGTCTCCTCCATCCTCAGTATTCAGTGACTGCCCGTCTCCTCCATCCTCAGTATTCAGTGACCGCCCGTCTCCTCCATCCTCAGTATTCAGTGACCGCCTGTCTCCTCCATCCTCAGTATTCAGTGACTGCCCGTCTCCTCCATCCTCAGTATTCAGTGACCGCCCGTCTCCTCCATCCTCAGTATTCAGTGACCGCCTGTCTCCTCCATCCTCAGTATTCAGTGACTGCCCGTCTCCTCCATCCTCAGTATTCAGTGACCGCCCGTCTCCTCCATCCTCAGTATTCAGTGACCGCCCGTCTCCTCCATCCTCAGTATTCAGTGACCGCCTGTCTCCTCCGTCCTCAGTATTCGGTGACCGCCCGTCTCCTCCATCCTCAGTATTCAGTGACTGCCCGTCTCCTCCATCCTCAGTATTCAGTGACCGCCTGTCTCCTCCATCCTCAGTATTCAGTGACCGCCCGTCTCCTCCATCCTCAGTATTCAGTCACCGCCTGTCTCCTCCGTCCTCAGTATTCGGTGACCGCCCGTCTCCTCCATCCTCAGTATTCAGTGACCGCCCGTCGCCTCCGTCCTCAGTATTCAGTGACCGCCTGTCTCCTCCATCCTCAGTATTCAGTGACCGCCTGTCTCCTCCGTCCTCAGTATTTGGTGACCGCCCGTCTCCTCCATCCTCAGTATTCAGTGACCGCCCGTCGCCTCCGTCCTCAGTATTCAGTGACCGCCCGTCTCCTCCATCCTCAGTATTCAGTGACCGCCCGTCTCCTCCATCCTCAGTATTCAGTGACCGCCTGTCTCCTCCATCCTCAGTATTCAGTGACCGCCCGTCTCCTCCATCCTCAGTATTCAGTGACCGCCCGTCGCCTCTGTCCTCAGTATTCAGTGACCGCTCGTCTCCTCCATCCTCAGTATTCAGTGACCGCCCGTCGCCTCCGTCCTCAGTATTCAGTGACTGCCCGTCTCCTCCATCCTCAGTATTCAGTGACCGCCTGTCTCCTCCATCCTCAGTATTCAGTGACCGCCCGTCTCCTCCATCCTCAGTATTCAGTGATCGCCCGTCTCCTCCATCATCAGTATTCAGTGACTGCCTGTCTCCTCCGTCCTCAGTATTTGGTGACCGCCCGTCTCCTCCATCCTCAGTATTGAGTGATCGCCCGTCTCCTCCATCCTCAGTATTCAGTGACCGTCCGTCTCTTCCATCCTCAGTATTCAGTGACCGCCTGTCTCCTCCATCCTCAGTATTCAGTGACTGCCCGTCTCCTCCATCCTCAGTATTCAGTGACCGCCTGTCTCCTCCATCCTCAGTATTCAGTGACCGCCCGTCTCCTCCATCCTCAGTATTCAGTGACCGCCTGTCTCCTCCGTCCTCAGTATTCGGTGACCGCCCGTCTCCTCCATCCTCAGTATTCAGTGACCGCCCGTCGCCTCCGTCCTCAGTATTCAGTGACCGCCTGTCTCCTCCATCCTCAGTATTCAGTGACCGCCTGTCTCCTCCGTCCTCAGTATTTGGTGACCGCCAGTCTCCTCCATCCTCAGTATTCAGTGACCGCCCGTCGCCTCCGTCCTCAGTATTCAGTGACCGCCCGTCTCCTCCATCCTCAGTATTCAGTGACCGCCCGTCTCCTCCATCCTCAGTATTCAGTGACCGCCTGTCTCCTCCATCCTCAGTATTCAGTGACCGCCCGTCTCCTCCATCCTCAGTATTCAGTGACCGCCCGTCGCCTCTGTCCTCAGTATTCAGTGACCGCTCGTCTCCTCCATCCTCAGTATTCAGTGACCGCCCGTCGCCTCCGTCCTCAGTATTCAGTGACTGCCCGTCTCCTCCATCCTCAGTATTCAGTGACCGCCTGTCTCCTCCATCCTCAGTATTCAGTGACCGCCCGTCTCCTCCATCCTCAGTATTCAGTGATCGCCCGTCTCCTCCATCATCAGTATTCAGTGACTGCCTGTCTCCTCCGTCCTCAGTATTTGGTGACCGCCCGTCTCCTCCATCCTCAGTATTGAGTGATCGCCCGTCTCCTCCATCCTCAGTATTCAGTGACCGCCCGTCTCCTCCATCCTCAGTATTGAGTGATCGCCCGTCTCTTCCATCCTCAGTATTCAGTGGCCGCCCGTCTTGACCGCCAGTCTCCTCCGTCCTCAGTATTCGGTGACCGCCCGTCTCCTCTGTCCTCAGTATTCAGTGACCGCCCGTCTCCTCCATCCTCAGTATTCAGTGACCGCCCGTCTCCTCCATCCTCAGTATTCAATGACCGCCCGTCTCCTCCATCCTCAGTATTCAGTGACCGCCCGTCTCCTCCATCCTCAGTATTCAGTGACCGCCCATCTCCTCCGTCCTCAGTATTCGGTGACCGCCCGTCTCCTCTGTCCTCAGTATTCAGTGACCGCCCGTCTCCTCTGTCCTCAGTATTCAGTGACCGCCTGTTGCCTCCGTCCTCAGTATTCAGTGACTGTCCGTCTCCTCTGTCCTCAGTATTCAGTGACTGCCCGTCTCCTCCGTCCTTAGTATTCAGTGACCGCCCGTCTCCTCCATCCTCAGTATTCAGTGACCGCCCGTCTCCTCTGTCCTCAGTATTCAATGACTGCACATCTCCTCCATCCTCAGTATTCATTGACCGCCCGTCTCCTCTGTCCTCAGTATTCAGTGACCGCCCGTCTCCTCCATCCTCAGTATCTGGTGACCGCACGTCTCCTCCATCCTCAGTATTCAGTGACCGCACGTCTCCTCGATCCTCAGTATTCAGTGACCGCCCGTCTCCTCCATCCTCAGTATTCAGTGACCGCCCGTCTCCGCCATCCTCAGTATCTGGTGACCGCACGTCTCCTCCATCCTCAGTATTCAGTGACCGCCTGTCTCCTCCATCCTCAGTATTCAGTGACCGCCCGTCTCCTCCATCCTCAGTATCTGGTGACCGCACGTCTCCTCCATCCTCAGTATTCAGTGACCACCCATCTCCTCCATCCTCAGTATTCAGTGACCGCCCGTCTCCTGCATCCTCAGTATTCAGTGACCGCCCGTCTCCCCCATCCTCAGTTTAAGAAAGTAACATGATGTGTCTGTCACCGGCTGCACTAGGTTTCCTTGGCCGAGCACTGTCTTCGGTGCTCAATGCTGAGAAATCCAGGCAGATACTTCTCCATTATACTGTATGGTACCATCAGGAGGCGTCTGATTGACTGTAATTTTTTTCTGCAGATGGACAATGACCCCCAATATCCGGCCATTGTCAGTAAGAACAAGGAGTCCTGGAGGTAATGATTTCCTTCAAAAATTGAAGAAGACCTGATGAAGGTAAAGGACAGTCACCAAATATTGATGGGATTTACATTTGTGTTTTGTTCATTGACTTTACATTTTGACTCTCTCTCTTCCTCTCTATCTCTCTCTTTATATACAGTGCCTTGCGAAAGTATTTGGCCCCTTTGAATTTTTCAGCCTTTTCCTACATTTCAGGCTTCAAACATAAAGATAAAAATGTTAATGTTCTGGTGAAGAATCAACAACAAGTGGGACACAATTGTGAAGGTGAATGAAATTTATTGCTTATTTTAAACTTTAATAAAAAATAAATAACTGAAAATTGGGGCGTGCAATATTATTCATCCCCTTTAAGTTACCACTTTGTAGCACCCCCTTTTGCTGCGATTACAGCTGCAGTCTCTTGGGGGATGTGTCTATCAGTTTTGCACATGGAGAGGCTGAAATTCTCGCTCATTCTTCCTTTGTAAACAGCTGGAGCTGAGTGAGGTTGGATGGAGGCGTTTGTGAACAGCAGTTTTCAGCTCTTTCCACAGATTCTCGATTGGGTTCAGGTCTGGACTGTGACTTGGCCATTCTAACACCTGGATACGTTTATTTCTGAACCATTCCATTGTAGATTTTGCTTTATGTTTGGGATCATTGTCTTGTTGGAAGACAAATCTCCGTCCCAGTGTCAGGTCTTTTGCAGACTCCAACAGGTTTTCTTCAAGAATGGTCCTGTATTTGACTCCATCCATCTTCCCATCAATTTTAACCGTCTTCCCTGTCCCTGCTGAAGAAAAGCAGGCCCAAACCATGATGCTGCCACCACCATGTTTGACAGTGGGGATGGTGTGTTCACGGTGATGAGCTGTGTTGCTTTTACGACAAACATATTGTTTGGCATTGTGCCCAAGGAGTTCTATTTTTGTTTCATCTGAGCAGAGCACCTTCTTCCACACGTTTGGTGTCTCCCGGTGGCTTGTGGCAAACTTTAAACAACACTTTTTATGGATATGTTTGAGAATTGGCTTTCTTCTTGCCACTCTTCCATAAAGGCCAGATTTGTGCAGTGTACGACTGATTGTTGTGCTATGGACAGACTCTCCCACCTCAGCTGTAGATCTCTGCAGATCATCCAGAGTGATCATGGGCCTCTTGGCTGCGTCTCTGATCAGTCTTCTCCTTGTGTGAGATGACAGTTTGGATGGACGGCCGGGTCTTGGTAGATTTGCAGAGGTATGATTCTCCTTCCATTTCAATATGATCGCTTGCACAGGGCTCCTTGGGATGTTTAAAGTTTTGGAAATCTTTTTGTAACCAAATCTGGCTTTAAACTTCTCCACAACAGTATCACGGACCTGCCTGTTGTGTTCCTTGGTCTTTATGATGCTCTCTGCGCTTTACACAGAACCCTGAGACTATCACAGAGCAGGGGCATTTATACGGAGACTTGATTACACACAGGGGCTTATATTTATCATCATCAGTCATTTAGGACAACATTGGACCATTCAGAGATCCTCAATCAACTTCTGGAATGAGTTTTTTGCACTGAAAGTAAAGGGGATGAATAATATTGCACGCCTCAATTTTCAGTTATTTTTTTTACAAAAGTTTAAAATAAGCAATAAATTTCCTTCATCTTCACAATTGTGTCACTTGTTGTTGATTCTTCACCAGAACATTAACATTTTTATCTTTATGTTTGAAGCCTGAAATGTGGGAAGAGGGAGAAAAATGCAAGGGGGCGAATACTTTCGCAAGCACTATATATATATATATATATATATATATATATATATATATATTCATATGTAAAAGCAGTATAAGCGCCACATGTAATGTATACAGAGAAGATGCGGCCAGGAATACACGAGCTGTGCGGAGCCCCCTCCTCTTGTCTGTGCAGAGCCCCCTCCTCTTGTCTGTGCGGAGCCCCCTCTGAGCGGGGACCGGTGGCAGCTTCAACCTCCTTTCGGCAGACAACTTTGTCGGTGACAAGATAGTGGTTGATCCTGTCTGTGTGTCATGTATTAGACGCTGTAGATGCAGATTACCTGTGACTGAAGGACAGTGACGGCTGTGATGGATGACGCTCGCTGCTGCCTCTGTTTTCTTATGCATAAAAAAAAATAAGTTGTGAAGAAACAAGTTGCAGCCTCCGTTCCTCCATACAGATAATGCCACATAAAATGTGTGTTTGCCTTTAAGACTACACACTAGTGTAACTGTTTGTATATATTTTTCGTTACAATGTTTACTACTGGACGGTTTATTAGTGACATAAACTAATCATCAGCTATAAAATCTCCGAGAGATCATCACAGTCATTAAATAGTGATACAATCCGAAAAAAAGGGATCATGCAACATTAGACACCGCTATAACAGTGGGAGCCCTGGGGACATCATCACCTAGGGGCTATCTATCCATCCATCCATCCATCTATCCCTCTATCCATCCATCCATCCATCTATCCATCCCTGTATTTATCCATCATCCATCCATCTATTACTCTATCCATCCATCCATCCATCCATCCATCCATCCCTCTATTTATCCATCCATCTATCCATCCATCTATTACTCCATCCATCCATCCATCCATCCATCCATCCATCTATTACTCTATCCATCCATCCATCCATCCATCCATGCATCCATCCATCCATCCATCTATTACTCTATCCATCCATCCATCCATCCATCTATTACTCTATCCATCCATCCATCCATCTATTACTCTATCCATCCATCCATCCATGCATCCATCCATCCATCTATTACTCTATCCATCCATCCATCCATCTATTACTCTATCCATCCATCCATCCATCTATCCATCCATCCATCCCTCTATTTATCCATCCATCCATCCATCCATCTATTTATCCATCCATCCATCCCTCTATTTATCCATCCATCCATCCCTCTATTTATCCATCCATCCATGCATCCATCCATCCATCCATCTATTACTCTATCCATCCATCCATCCATCCATCTATTACTCCATCCATCCATCTATCCATCCCTCTATTTATCTATCCATCCATCCATCCATCTATTTATCCATCCATCCATCCATCCAACCATCCATCCCTCTATTTATCCATCCATCCATCCTTCCATGCATCCATCCATCCCTCTATCTATCTGTCCCTCCATCCATCCATCCATCCATCCATCCATCCATCCATCTATCCCTCTATCTATCCATCCATCCATCCCACTATCTATCCCTCCATTCATCCATCCATTCATCCATTCATCCATCCATCCCTCCACCCCTTTATCCATCCATCCATCCATCTGCAAGCGAGGTGGTCTGAGAGGTCAGCACCCACCAATCACACAGTGATATCCCAGCTATACGCCATCACGATGTATAATGGCGATTCTTGGCATAGCCACCACTCTCGGCGCCAGTTTCACCATGCCAGGGCAGTCCCTACAATTATCCTAAACGTTTGGCCGTATATATTTCTTCCCACCGGTCCCCGGCGTGGCCTAATTATCCCACTAGATGCTCATTTCATACAGTCCTTTCCTCCCTTGCACTGTTTCGCCTCTGTCCTTAAATCTTGCCCGCTTTGTGCGTTGGCGCTCCATTAACCTGCTATATTTCTATGTAATGGGGCAGCGCTGGCTGAGTGCAATGTTAATGAGTTACGGGGCTGGCCGGTGGCCGGGTGCAGCCGCTCGTCTCCCGGGGATGTGTTCAGTTCGTCTTCACTTTATAACTCTGGTTCTTTGCTTTGTTCTCCGTCTCGGCGCTTTCTCCTATCTCGTCCTCGGCTAATCCTCCTTTCTTCTCCTGTCTGTATCTCTCTCTTTGTAGCGCCCGGCTCTTCCATTATCTCCCGTCTTTTGCTTGCAGGATCCTTATAGTTTGCATTTTTGCTCCTTCTCTCTACTTCTCTCTATCCCCTTATCTCCCAATCCCTTATCTCTGCCTTGCGTTCCCGCCTGGTGCTCGCGGTCTCCTGCCGGGCCCCGCCCCTCGCCATTGCCAGCCGCGAGATGAGGGTATAACCCCATTATGCTGGGTAATTTCTCTATATAATATGTTTTTTTTCTCCCTTTCGGTGATGTAAATCTCCTGTGATAAGGACCTGTTCACCTTCACACGGAGAGGACCGTCTGCTGAATCCCAGAACCGCCCGTCAGCCGGTGCCGGCACCGGATACATGGGGCGCTGACCCCCCAGGGACCGGCGCCAGGTCACGGCATCTATTGTAGGCGTCATGGCCCCATTCACTTTCCTATGAGCTTCTTCAGACTTTATAGTGTAAAGAGTGATGTCATCAGAATGGTCAGAATGATGACATCACTCCTCATCCAGGAAGATCTTCTTATGTATTGGAGGGACCCAGGAGCCCATAGAGGCACCCGGGGGACAATGGCACCCGGGGCACAGGCCGCCGGCGGTGAACACCAGTTGCATTTTCTGGTTGTGGAGTAAAAACTTCCAAACGGTGACTACAAGTTTGGCAAGATTATGGCATGGAGGATGATGTTTGTGAGGTGTAACAACTGGACACCAGGGAAGGACTGAGGTGATGACCACTGGACACCAGGGAAGGACTGAGGTGATAACCACTGGACACCATGGAAGGATTACTGTACAAACCACTGGACACCAGGGAAGGACTGAGGTGATAACCACTGGACACCAGGGAAGGACTGAGGTGATAACCACTGGACACCAGGGAAGGACTGAGGTGATAACCACTGGACACCAGGGAAGGACTGAGGTGAGAACCACTGGACACCAGGGAAGGACTGAGGTGATAACCACTGGACACCAGGGAAGGACTGAGGTGAGAACCACTGGACACCAGGGAAGGACTGAGGTAATAACCACTGGACACCAGGGAAGGACTGAGGTGATAATCACTGGACACCAGGGAAGGACTGAGGTGAAAACCACTGGACACCAGGGAAGGACTGGGATAATAACCACTGGACACCAGGGAAGGACTGAGGTGATAATCACTGGACACCAGGGAAGGACTGAGGTGATAACAACTGGACACCAGGGAAGGACTGAGGTGATAACCACTGGACACCAGGGAAGGACTGAGGTGATAACCACTGGACACCAGGGAAGGACTGAGGTGAAAACCACTGGACACCAGGGAAGGACTGAGGTGATAACCACTGGACACCAGGGAAGGACTGAGGTGATAATCACTGGACACCAGGGAAGGACTGAGGTGATAATCACTGGTCACCAGGGAAGGACTGAGGTGATAACCACTGGACACCAGGGAAGGACTGAGGTGATAATCACTGGTCACCAGGGAAGGACTGAGGTGATAACCACTGGACACCAGGGAAGGACTGAGGTGATAATCACTGGACACCAGGGAAGGACTGAGGTGATAATCACTGGACACCAGGGAAGGACTGAGGTGATAACCACTGGACACCAGGGAAGGACTGAGGTGAGAACCACTGGACACCAGGGAAGGACTGAGGTGATAACCACTAGACACCAGGGAAGGACTGAGGTGATAACCACTGGACACCAGGGAAGGACTGAGGTGAAAACCACTGGACACCAGGGAAGGACTGAGGTGATAACCACTGGACACCAGGGAAGGACTGAGGTGATAATCACTGGACACCAGGGAAGGACTGAGGTGATAATCACTGGACACCAGGGAAGGACTGAGGTGATAATCACTGGACACCAGGGAAGGACTGAGGTGATAATCACTGGTCACCAGGGAAGGACTGAGGTGATAACCACTGGACACCAGGGAAGGACTGAGGTGATAACCACTGGACACCAGGGAAGGACTGAGGTGATAATCACTGGACACCAGGGAAGGACTGAGGTGATAACCACTGGACACCAGGGAAGGACTGAGGTGATAACCACTGGACACCAGGGAAGGACTGAGGTGATAATCACTGGACACCAGGGAAGGACTGAGGTAATAATCACTGGACACCAGGGAAGGACTGAGGTGATAACCACTGGACACCAGGGAAGGACTGAGGTGATAATCACTGGTCACCAGGGAAGGACTGAGGTGATAACCACTGGACACCAGGGAAGGACTGAGGTGATAATCACTGGACACCAGGGAAGGACTGAGGTGATAACCACTGGACACCAGGGAAGGACTGAGGTGATAACCACTGGACACCAGGGAAGGACTGAGGTGATAACCACTGGACACCAGGGAAGGACTGAGGTGATAACCACTGGACACCAGGGAAGGACTGAGGTGAGAACCACTGGACACCAGGGAAGGACTGAGGTGATAATCACTGGTCACCAGGGAAGGACTGAGGTGATAACCACTGGACACCAGGGAAGGACTGAGGTGATAATCACTGGACACCAGGGAAGGACTGAGGTGATAACCACTGGACACCAGGGAAGGACTGAGGTGATAATCACTGGTCACCAGGAAAGGACTGAGGTGATAACCACTGGACACCAGGGAAGGACTGAGGTGATAATCACTGGACACCAGGGAAGGACTGAGGTGATAACCACTGGACACCAGGGAAGGACTGAGGTGATAATCACTGGTCACCAGGGAAGGACTGAGGTGATAACCACTGGACACCAGGGAAGGACTGAGGTGATAACCACTGGTCACCAGGGAAGGACTGAGGTGATAACCACTGGTCACCAGGGAAGGACTGAGGTGATAACCACTGGACACCAGGGAAGGACTGAGGTGATAACCACTGGTCACCAGGGAAGGACTGAGGTGATAACCACTGGTCACCAGGGAAGGACTGAGGTGATCACCACTGGTCACCAGGGAAGGACTGAGGTGATAACCACTGGACACCAGGGAAGGACTGAGGTGATAATCACTGGACACCAGGGAAGGACTGAGGTGATAACCACTGGACACCAGGGAAGGACTGAGGTGATAACCACTGGACACCAGGGAAGGACTGAGGTGATAACCACTGGTCACCAGGGAAGGACTGAGGTGATAACCACTGGACACCAGGAAAGGACTGAGGTGATAACCACTGGACACCAGGGAAGGACTGAGGTGATAATCACTGGACACCAGGGAAGGACTGAGGTGATAATCACTGGACACCAGGGAAGGACTGAGGTGATAACTACTAGACACCAGGGAAGGACTGAGGTGATAACCACTGGACACCAGGGAAGGACTGAGGTGATAACCACTGGACACCAGGGAAGGACTGAGGTGATAATCACTGGACACCAGGGAAGGACTGAGGTGATAACCACTGGACACCAGGGAAGGACTGAGGTGATAACCACTGGACACCAGGGAAGGACTGAGGTGATAATCACTGGACACCAGGGAAGGACTGAGGTGATAACCACTGGACACCAGGGAAGGACTGAGGTGATAACCACTGGACACCAGGGAAGGACTGAGGTGATAATCACTGGACATCAGGAAAGGACTGAGGTGATAATCACTGGACACCAGGGAAGGACTGAGGTGATAATCACTGGACACCAGGGAAGGACTGAGGTAATAATCACTGGACACCAGGGAAGGACTGAGGTGATAATCACTGGACACCAGGGAAGGACTGAGGTAATAATCACTGGACACCAGGGAAGGACTGAGGTGATAACCACTGGACACCAGGGAAGGACTGAGGTGATAACCACTGGACACCAGGGAAGGACTGGGATAATAACCACTGGACACCAGGGAAGGACTGGGATAATAACCACTGGACACCAGGGAAGGACTGAGGTGATAACCACTGGACACCAGGGAAGGACTGAGGTGATAACCACTGGACACCAGGGAAGGACTGAGGTGATAATCACTGGACACCAGGGAAGGACTGAGGTGATAATCACTGGACACCAGGGAAGGACTGAGGTGATAATCACTGGACACCAGGGAAGGACTGAGGTGATAACTACTAGACACCAGGGAAGGACTGAGGTGATAACCACTGGACACCAGGGAAGGACTAAGGTGATAACCACTGGACACCAGGGAAGGACTAAGGTGATAACCACTGGTCACCAGGGAAGGACTGAGGTGATAACCACTGGACACCAGGGAAGGACTAAGGTGATAACCACTGGTCACCAGGGAAGGACTGAGGTGATAACCACTGGACACCGGGGAAGGACTAAGGTGATAACCACTGGTCACCAGGGAAGGACTGAGGTGATAACCACTGGACACAGGGGAAGGACTGAGGTGATAATCACTGGACACCAGGGAAGGACTGAGGTGATAACCACTGGACACAGGGGAAGGACTGAGGTGATAACCACTGGACACCAGGGAAGGACTAAGGTGATAACTACTGGACACCAGGGAAGGACTGAGGTGATAATCACTGGACACCAGGGAAGGACTGAGGTGATAACCACTGGACACCAGGGAAGGACTGAGGTGATAACCACTGGACACCAGGGAAGGACTGAGGTGATAACCACTGGACACCAGGGAAGGACTGAGGTGATAACCACTGGTCACCAGGGAAGGACTGAGGTGATAACCACTGGTCACCAGGGAAGGACTGAGGTGATAACCACTGGACACCAGGGAAGGACTGAGGTGATAACCACTGGTCACCAGGGAAGGACTGAGGTGATAACCACTGGACACCAGGAAAGGACTGAGGTGATAACCACTGGACACCAGGGAAGGACTGAGGTGATAACCACTGGACACCAGGGAAGGACTGAGGTGATAATCACTGGACACCAGGGAAGGACTGAGGTGATAACCACTGGACACCAGGGAAGGACTGAGGTGATAACCACTGGTCACCAGGGAAGGACTGAGGTGATAACCACTGGACACCAGGGAAGGACTGAGGTGATAACTACTAGACACCAGGGAAGGACTGAGGTGATAATCACTGGTCACCAGGGAAGGACTGAGGTGATAACTACTAGACACCAGGGAAGGACTGAGGTGATAATCACTGGACACCAGGGAAGGACTGAGGTGATAACCACTGGTCACCAGGGAAGGACTGAGGTGATAACCACTGGTCACCAGGGAAGGACTGAGGTGATAACTACTAGACACCAGGGAAGGACTGAGGTGATAATCACTGGACACCAGGGAAGGACTGAGGTGATAACCACTGGTCACCAGGGAAGGACTGAGGTGATAACTACTAGACACCAGGGAAGGACTGAGGTGATAATCACTGGACACCAGGGAAGGACTGAGGTGATAACCACTGGTCACCAGGGAAGGACTGAGGTGATAACCACTGGACACCAGGGAAGGACTGAGGTGATAATCACTGGACACCAGGAAAGGACTGAGGTGATAATCACTGGACACCAGGGAAGGACTGAGGTGATAA
This sequence comes from Anomaloglossus baeobatrachus, assembly GCF_048569485.1. Lineage (NCBI taxonomy): Eukaryota > Metazoa > Chordata > Amphibia > Anura > Aromobatidae > Anomaloglossus > Anomaloglossus baeobatrachus. Next base: position 18,239,979 of record NC_134359.1, read on the forward strand.
TCACTGGACACCAGGGAAGGACTGAGGTGATCACCACTGGACACCAGGGAAGGACTGAGGTGATAACCACTGGACACCAGGGAAGGACTGAGGTGAGAACCACTGGTCACCAGGGAAGGACTGAGGTGATCACCACTGGACACCAGGGAAGGACTGAGGTGATAATCACTGGTCACCAGGGAAGGACTGAGGTGATCACCACTGGTCACCAGGGAAGGACTGAGGTGATAATCACTGGACACCAGGAAAGGACTGAGGTGATAACCACTGGACACCAGGGAAAGACTGAGGTGATAACCACTGGACACCAGGGAAGAATTGGGATAATAACCCCACATTTTAGAGTGGCCTTTTACTGTGGCCAACCTAAGGCGCACTGGTGCAATAATCCTGCTTTGTAATCAGGATCTTGATCTGTCGTACCTGTGAGGTGGATAGATTATCTCCGCAAAGGAGAAGTGATCACACAGATTCAGACAAATTTGTGACCAATATTTGAGAGAAAAAGATGTTTTGTGTACAAAGAAAAAGTCTTTGAGTCCTGCTCATTAAAAATGGGAGAAAAACAAAAGTATTGGGTTTATGTTTTTGCAATAGAGGTCACTGCCCCTTTAAGAATCCTGAATCCCTATGCACTGGTTATATATTGGCTCCTATGCACAGGACTGGGAATAATAAAGGATAAAACAGAATGTAATGCTGGAGTTTAGTGTTTGTTGGAGTTCTCCTTTATTTCTGCTCCAGCTCCTTCTCCCCGGGCCCCGTCCTGCACGATCCGCGCTCTCTGGGGCTCAGCCGCCAGCGCGAGCAGGTGCCGCTATCTGTCTCAATAATGTAGACCATACAGTGGCTGCCATCAGTGGCCCCTGCTGTCAGGATCACTGCGCCCACCTGTCTGGCTGATGACCCCGCTCCCTGCAGAAGTGCACAGATCTGGGGGGGGGGTGCGACGGTCTGATACCTCTCCAGACCTGGGGGAGGCTGCTGTGCACAGGAGGGAGAGGGTTAATCTTCTGATTTTAGGACTTGGCTCAGGCATCCCTGAGTCTGTGCCCTGCGGTGCCCCAGGGAATAAGAGGTGGCAAAGCAGCTGGAAGAAAACTGCCAACACGAACAGCAGCGACTCCGCATCACATCTCCGAAAAGTTTCAACATTGAAAATGCAAATTCTTCACTTGGCAAAAAGCCACAAATTCAGCACCAAAAGAGAAACTGCTGAGTGGAGATGGGTGAGAGGTGCGGGCAGGAGGGCACACCGCTACCCTTCCATACATTGTATAATATGAGGTTCTGCAGCAGCTTAAGTGAGTATAAAGAGGTTCTGCAGCAGCTGAAGTGGTTATAAAGAGGTTCTGCAGCAGCTGGGGTGTGTATTATGAGGTTCTGCAGCAGCTGGGGTGTGTATTATGAGGTTCTGCAGCAGCTGGGGTGTGTATTATGAAGTTCTGCAGCAGCTAAGGCTACTTTCACACTTGCGTTGAACGGTATCCGTTGCATTGCGTTGTGTAACGGATGCAACGGATGTGTTGCATATAGTGACACAACGGATGCAACGGATGCTGCAAAACAACGCAATTCGTTTTGATTTTTTTTTTTTTTTTTTCCCGGTTTTACCAGCGGCAGACTATAGTGAACGATCAGCTGATCGTTCCCTGCAGCCGGCCGCTGGGTGATCAGCTGATTGCTCCCAGTAGCCGGCCGCCGGGTGATCAGCTGATCGCTCCCGGCCGCCGGGTGATCAGCTGATCGCTCCCGGCCGCCGGGTGATCAGCTGATCGCTCCCTGCAGCCGGCCGCCGGGTGATCAGCTGATCGCTCCCTGCAGCCGGCCGCCGGGTGATCAGCTGATCGCTCCCTGCAGCCGGCCGCCGGGTGATCAGCTGATCGCTCCCTGCAGCCGGCTGCCGGGTGATCAGCTGATCGCTCCCGGCCGCCGGGTGATCAGCTGATCGCTCCCTGCAACCGGCCGCCGGGTGATCAGCTGAGCGCTGTGACTTGCCGGCGGCCGGGCATGCTGGTGGCCGGTCATTCAGCTGAGCGCTGTCGCTTGCCGACGGCCGGGCGCTCAGCTGAACGTTCGGCCACCGCGAGCCAAAATAAAGTTTGATTTAAAAAAAAAAAAAAAAAAAAAGAGCATGCGCAGTGAAATCCAGAGGATTCCGCTGCTCAAAATAACGTTACATGCTGCGTTCCTCCCGCTGGGCGGAAGCAACGGAGCGTCGCCCAGCGGAAGCAACGCAGCTCCTTTTGGTACAATCCGTCAACCATACAAGTCTATGGGAAACAGCGGAATCCGTTAACGGATTCCGCTGTTTCCCAAAAGGGCGGATTGTAACGGAAGGAAAATAACGCAAGTGTGAAAGTACCCTAAGGTGTATTATGATGTTCTGCAACAGCTGGGGTGTGTATTATGAGGTTCTGCAGCAGCTGGAAACGCTTTTATGAGATTCTGCAGCAGCTGAGATGTGTATATTATGAGGTTCTGCAGCAGCTGAGATGTGTATATTATGAGGTTCTGCAGCAGCTGAGGTGTATATTATGAGGTTCGGCAGCAGCTATAATGAATACATGCTGCTGCCAAACGTTTAAGAAGAATCAATCACACAGTCAGTAGTTGGCAGAGAAGAAGGACATCCTTGTAATATTTGCTCTTGCTGCACAGAGATAAGCAGCGTCTCTGCAGCCACTTATCCGTGTATAATCGTCAGGCTGTGACATCAGCATAGGATTATTATACAAATAGTACAGACCCCCCCCCAGTGCATCTGCCCCCGAGCGGTGTCTGGAGGGAGCGGAGCAGCTGGTGATTTGTGCTGTTTGCACCGGGTGACTGGGAATACTGGAGGCTCCAGAAAACTCCACTGGTCAACAGGAGCCTGAGTGGCCGGAGCGGAGCATGGGGGTCCGCACAGCACTGGAGCTCGGGGGCCGCCCTGCTGGATGTGAGCAAGACACAGAGAGATTCATCTAAACACATCTAAGCCAGGATTGTATTATTATTATGTATAGTTTTCAGTAGTTTTACGCCATGCCGTTTACTCTGGTCACATCCAAAGCTGCATTTCCAGTACTGCTCCTCTTATACCATGCCTCCTACTCCGGTCACATCCAAAGTTGCATTTCCAGTACAGCTCTTACACCATGCCACCTTCTCCAGTCACATAAAAAGCTGCATTTCCAGTACAGCTCTTACACCATGCCTCCTACTCCAGTCACATCCAATGCTGCAATTCCAGTACTGCTCTTACGCCATGCCTCCTACTCCGGTCACATCCAAAGCTGCATTTCCAGTACAGCTCTTACACCATGCCACCTTCTCCAGTCACATAGAAAGCTGCATTTCCAGTACAGCTCTTACGCCATGCCTCCTACTCTGGTCAAATCTAAAGCTGCATTTCCCGTACTGCTCTTATGCTTTGCCTCCTACTCCGGTCACATCTAAGGCTGCATTTTCAGCACTGCTCTTATGCCATGCCTCCTACTCCAGTCACATCCAAAGCTGCATTTCCAGTACAGCTCTTATGCCATGCTGCCTTCTCTGGTCACATCCAAAGCTGCTTTTTCAGTACTGCTCTTATGCCATACCTCCTACTCCAGTCACATCCAAAGCTGCATTAACAATTCTGCCTTTATATTGTCTCCTACTCAAGTCGCATCCACAGCTGCATTCACGATTCTGCAGTGACATCATGTCTTCTACTCCAGCATAGTAATAAGTGAATCTCGCAAAATTCCAAATTTGACAATTTGCTTGAATTTGGCCATTAAATTTTGATTTTTTTGGAATATAATTGATGTAAATCAATGACTCCAGAGCTGCCGCTGGCCCCGTGCAGACTGCGCCGGTGCTCGGTGTGCAGTCATTTTTTTTTTGTTAATGTTTTAAAATAAATGTGGATGTTTTTATTTAGTCTCTAATCTGCTCCCAATATTTTAAAAAGGAGTTAATTATTATTTCCGAGAATCCGAGGTGGAATGTGTTCTTGCAATTCCAGGCTGGGCCCTGTAGGTGGCGCCCTTGCTTCTTTGTTTCCCAGCTCCTTTCTGTCTGGGAGATGGGTCACATCCAGGGGGTAAGAGAGCTCATTTTCGGTGCCCCGTGACCTCTCTTCTGAAGAGGTGATGTGACATGGCTCACTCTCCGGGGCTATATAATTATTACCCTGCTTTGTGATCATACAGCCTCATTGCCCTGTGACCTCCGGCAGCTGCAGATAAAGCCCTCGTCGCCGGCTTCTGCTAGGTTAGTGTGTCCCTGGAGTGTCACAGCTTTGTCAGTAGCAAATAGATTGCCTGGCCAGAAATTGGACGTATATTATTGTAGGTGGCGGCGCGGCCGCTTGTCATTACGAGCGCCTGTAACCGCAGCGGATTAAAGGTTTATCATTAATATTATTGATTCATTATCACATTCCGCAATGCAGCAATATAACCGATATAACAGACCAGAACCCGGAAAACGCATGATAAATACAGTCATATGAAAAAGTTTGGGCACCCCTATTAATGTTAACCTTTTTTCTTTATAACAATTTGGGTTTTTGCTATTTCAGTTTCATATATCTAATAACTGATGGACTGAGTAATATTTCTGGATTGAAATGAGGTTTATTGTACTAACAGAAAATGTGCAATCCGCATTTAAACAAAATTTGACCGGTGCAAAAGTATGGGCACCTCAACATAAAAGTGACATTAATATTTTGTAGATCCTCCTTTTGCAGAAATCACAGCCTCTAGTCGCTTCCTGTAGCTTTTAATGAGTTCCTGGATCCTGGATGAAGGTAGATTTGACCATTCCTGTTTACAAAACAATTCCAGTTCAGTTAAGTTTGATGGTCGCCGAGCATGGACAGCCGCTTCACATCATCCCACAGATTTTCAATGATATTCAGGTCTGGGGACTGGGATGGCCATTCCAGAACATTGTAATTGTTCCTCTGCATGAATGCCTGAGTAGATTTGGAGCGGTGTTTTGGATCATTGTCTTGCTGAAATATCCATCCCCTGCGTAACTTCAACTTCGTCACTGATTCTTGCACATTATTGTCAAGACTCTGCTGATACTGAGTTGAATCCATGCGACCCTCAACTTTAACAAGATTCCCGGTGCCGGCATTGGCCACCCAGCCCCAAAGCATGATGGAACCTCCACCAAATTTTACTGTGGGTAGCAAGTGCTTTTCTTGGAATGCCGTGTTTTTTTGTCTCCATGCATAACGCCTTTTTGTATGACCAAACAACTCAATCTTTGTTTCATCAGTCCACAGGACCTTCTTCCAAAATGTAACTGGCTTGTCCAAATGTGCTTTTGCATACCTCAGGCGACTCTGTATGTGGCGTGCTTGCAGAAACGGCTTCTTTCGCATCACTCTCCCATACAGCTTCTCCTTGTGCAACGTGCGCTGTATTGTTGACCGATGCACATTGACACCATCTGCAGCAAGATGATGCTGCAGGTCTTTGGAGGTGGTCTGTGGATTGTCCTTGACTGTTCTCACCATTCTTCTTCTCTGGCTTTCTGATATTTTTCTTGGCCTGCCACTTCTGGGCTTAACAAGAACTGTACCTGTGTTCTTCCATTTCCTTACTATGTTCCTCACAGTGGAAACTGACAGTTTAAATCTCTGAGACAACTTTTTGTACCTTCCCCTGAACAACTATGTTGTATAATCTTTGTTTTCAGATCATTTGAGAGTTGTTTTGAGGAGCCCATGATGCCACTCTTCATAGGAGATTCAAATAGGAGAACAACTTGCAAGTGGCCACCTTAAATGCCTTTTCTCATGATTGGATACACCTGCCTATGAAGTGCAAAGCTCAATGAGTTTACAAAACCAATTTAGTGCTTTAGTAAGTCAGTAAAAAGTAATTAGGAGTGTTCAAATCAAGAAATTGATAAGGGTGCCCATACTTTTGCACCGGTCAAATTTTGTTTAAATGCGGATTGCACATTTTCTGTTAGTACAATAAACCTCATTTCAATCCAGAAATATTACTCAGTCCATCAGTTATTAGATATATGAAACTGAAATAGCAAAAACCCAAATTGTTATAAAGAAAAAAGGTTAACATTAATAGGGGTGCCCAAACTTTTTCATATGACTGTATTACATGTCCCACACATAAATAATGCCATCCCCCCACAGTCCTGAAAATACCTCACTTTCCTAGAATCCTGAATGGCAGATTTACCACGTGACACAGGCGAGGAGGAAGCCGAGATATGGGACATTGTGTGAGTTGTTTGGGATTATCTTTCTCACTTTCCCTAATATTTAGTCATTTTTACCAAAATATATAATTTTCTTCATGTCACAGAAAAACACAGAAACAAGAACAGCTCCAAATGTCTCAGCTTAAACGGTGAAATGTCATAAATAAGATATTAGGTTTGAATTAATTATCTACTTTTTATCATCATGTTGTTTAGAATTTGGCACAGGATAATTGATGAAACAATTTACGGCACTTGGAGCTTAGTATTCCTCATGCAAAGCACCAAATCCCTTGCATAGTGCAGAGATATATATATATGTTAAGATTATCTTCAGCCACCACTAGGGGGAGCTCCCTGTATACAGAGATACATGATAAGATCCTGCCTGCAGTCACCACTAGGGGGAGCTCCCTGTATACAGAGATACATGATAAGATCCTGTCTGCAGCCACCACTAGGGGGAGCTCCATGTATACAGAGATACATGATAACATTCTGTCTGCAGCCACCACTAGAGGGAGCTCCCTGTATACAGAGATACATGATAAGATCCTGTCTGCAGCCACCACTAGGGGGAGCGCTCTCTATATAGAGATACATGATAAGATTCTGTCTGCAGCCACCACTAGGAGGAGCTCCCTGTATACAGAGATACATGATAAGATCCTGTCTGCAGCCATCACTAGGGGGAGCTCCCTGTATACAGAGATACATGATAAGATCCTGTCTGCAGCCACCACTAGGGGGAGCTCCCTGTATACAGAGATACATGATAAGATTCTGTCTGCAGCCACCACTAGGGGGAGCTCCCTATATATGGAGATACATGATAAGATCCTGTCTGCAGCCACCACTAGGGGGAGCTCCCTGTATACAAAGATACATGATAAGATCCTGTCTGCAGCCACCACTAGGGGGAGCTCCCTGTATACAGAGATACATGATAAGATCCTGTCTGCAGACACCACTAGGGGGAGCTCCCTGTATACAGAGATACATGATAAGATCCTGTCTGTAGCCACCACTAGGGGGAGCTCCCTGTATACAGAGATACATGATAAGATCCTGTCTGCAGCCACCACTAGGTGGAGCCCCCTGTATACAGAGATACATGATAAGATTCTGTCTGCAGCCACCACTAGGGGGAGCTCCATGTATACAGAGATACATGATAAGATTCTGTCTGCAGCCACCACTAGGGGGAGCTCCCTGTATACAAAGATACATGATAAGATCCTGTCTGCAGCCACCACTAGGGGGAGCTCCCTGTATACAGAGATACATGATAAGATCCTGTCTGCAGCCACCACTAGGGGGAGCTCCCTGTATACAGAGATACATGATAAGATCCTGTCTGCAGCCACCACTAGGGGTAACTCCCTGTGTACAGAGATACATGATAAGATCCTGTCTGCAGCCACCACTAGGGGGAGCTCCCTGTATACAGAGATACATGATAAGATCCTGTCTGCAGCCACCACTAGGGGGAGCTCCCTGTATACAGAGATACATGATAAGATCCTGTCTGCAGTCACCACTAGGGGGAGCTCCCTGTATACAGAGATACATGATAAGATCCTGTCTGCAGTCACCACTAGGGGGAGCTCCCTGTATACAGAGATACATGATAAGATTCTGTCTGCAGCCACCACTAGGGGGAGCTCCCTGTATACAGAGATACATGATAAGATCCTGTCTGCAGCCACCACTAGGGAGAGCTCCCTGTATACAGAGATACATGATAAGATCCTGTCTGCAGTCACCACTAGGGGGAGCTCCCTGTGTACAGAGATGGGTTATATATGATATGATCTTCATATGCTTTCTATAGGGCTGTTTCTGTGATTATCACCAGTCTAATCTTTCTTGCCCATCGCATTGACAGATGATACATATTGATAGCTGGAATATCCCATATCAGACAGGTCACGTACACATGAAGTGATCAGTTCTGATATTATACAGCTCGTATTGTCCGCTGACGCTGGATAAAGTATTATGGAGCAGGCAGCGGTGGCACAGTCCCATGTGCAGGTGAGTGGCGTCATTAATCGACAATAACCCTATAGGATGTCCCTTCTTTCCAGGACTCAGCATTTGCTCGGTTGCTTTGTACCTGAGTGTGATTTGCTGACGGACGGTAACAAATGCAGTGACACAGCACGGATGCTATATGTGTCACCACGTGTGAGATCGTGACAGTAATAAATGGGGCCGCCGCCAGAATCTGTGCATGCATTATACAGCCGAGCATTGCCAGGACCGCAAGAGAACGATGTATGGGAATACTGAGCAAGAGATACAAAGTAGCGAGTCCTGAAATATCGAGAGGCCGAAGTAAGATAGAGGAGGCCATGGCGGATCAGGGGGTGCAGCTGGAAGGGTGCGTGGTGTGTGCTCGGGGTGTGTGTCCAGTGTGTGTGCCCAGTGTGTGTGCCTGCGGTGTGTCCAGGGTGTGTGTCCAGTGTGTGTGCCTGCAGTGTGTGTCCAGCGTGTGTGCCCAGTGTGTGCGCCTGCAGTGTGTGTCCAGTGTGTGTACCTGCGGTGTGTCCAGGGTGTGTGTCCATTGTTTGTACCTGCGGTGTGTGTCCAGTGTGTGTGCCCAGTGTGTGTGCCTGCAGTGTGTGTCCAGTGTGTGTGTCTGCAGTGTGTGTCCAGTGTGTGTGCCTGCGGTGTGTCCAGTGTGTGTGCCTGCGGTGTGTCCAGGGTGTGTGTCCAGTGTGTGTGCCTGTGGTGTGTGTGTCCAGTGTGTGTGCCTGCGGTGTGTCCAGGGTGTGTGCCCAGTGTGTGTGCCTGCGGTGTGTGTCCAGTGTGTGTGCCCAGTGTGTGTGCCTGCAGTGTGTGTCCAGTGCGTGTGCCTGCGGTGTGTCCACGGTGTGTGTCCAGTGTGTGTGCCTGCGGTGTGTGTCCAGTGTGTGTGCCCAGTGTGTGTGCCTGTGGTGTGTGTGCCCAGTGTGTGTGCCTGTGGTGTGTGTCCAGCGTGTGTGCCCAGTGTGTGTGCCCAGTGTGTGTGCCCAGTGTGTGTGCCCAGTGTGTGTTCCTGGGGTGTGCCCAGTGTGTGTGCCTGCGGTGTGTGCCCGAAGTGTGTGCCCAGTGTGTGTGCCCAGTGTGTGTGCTCAGTGTGTGTGCCCAGTGTGTGTTCCTGGGGTGTGCCCAGTGTGTGTGCCTGTGGTGTGCGCCCGGAGTGTGTGCCCGAAGTGTGTGTCCGGAGTGTGTACCCGGGGGGTGTGGTACATCCAAGACACTCTGTCTTTACTAGGGGATTTATGCTCAGGGCTAGGGCAGTGAATTGCTTGAATTTAGCCCAGCAAAATACCTGCCAGGCTTTTCACTGAGGCCAATGATTGATTGTTTGCAGGGGTCATTATTAAACCTTTCTGCTCAATCAATAGTGCTTGAACTTTCTTGGCCCTCCTGCCAAAGCCTCCACCTTTCTACTGATGATGTCACGAGCAGCTGTGGATGATGATGTCACAGGCTGCTGTGTATGATGATGTCACAAGCTGCTGTGTATGATGATGTCACAGGCTGCTGTGTATGATGATGTCACAGGGTGCTGTGTATGATGATGTCACAGGCTGCTGTTTATGATGATTTCACAGGGTGCTGTGTATGATGATGTCACAAGCTGCTGTTTATGATGATTTCACAGGCTGCTGTGTATGATGATGTCACAGGCTGCTGTGTATGATGATGTCACAGGCTGCTGTGTATGATGATGTCACAGGCTGCTGTGTATGATGATGTCACAGGGTGCTGTGTATGATGATGTCACAAGCTGCTGTTTATGATGATTTCACAGGCTGCTGTGTATGATGATGTCACAGGGTGCTGTGTATGATGATGTCACAAGCTGCTGTGTATGATGATGTCACAGGGTGCTGTGTATGATGATGTCACAGGGTGCTGTGTATGATGATGTCACAAGCTGCTGTGTATGATGATGTCACAGGATGCTGTGTATGATGATGTCACAAGCTGCTGTGTATGATCCCTCTACAACTGCAGTGATATTTTTAGCACTGTCTTGGTTTCCGATTCCCTTTAAAATATGATTCCTTAAAGGGCCACACTCTTGACAATATAGAATATATAATGCACTGGTGGATACAGACAGCGAGGGTCCCTGTGCAAGAACACTATATGGGCCCTTTGCAGTCCAATAACTCCCCATAATGCACAATTTCTCCTGCTTTGGAGCGGGATGTGGCCCCTGACTTCTCGGGCCCCTGTGCGGCCTCACAGGTTGCCCCAGTGATATGTCGGCCCCATATAATGTAGAGATGTGCGGAGAAGGTGCGGGCACAGGGAGGCGCTGACAAAGCCCCATCAGTAAGGCAGCAGACATCAGAGAGAGGTGGAGCGCGCCCGGCACTGCGAGGACATTAGGAGTAAATGAGCAGACAGAGAAGGAGCGCAGCAGCATCTTGGGCAAGCAGCGGGAGGATTTGGGCACGCTGCATACAGCCCTCGCCGGCTGCCTCCCCTAATCACACACTGCTATCCGCGGTCACACATCAGCCGCAGCGGCCGGGGGTGATGTGACTCCACATGAGAACAGGCCATTTAAGGGTTTCGGGAAATAAATCAGATTTGGTTTTGCAGATGTAGCAGATTATTCACCTGAACAGGATTTTCTTCCTAATGGGGCGGAATACAGGGGCTGATAGCGCCAGACGCTCCGGGTCTGATCATCCCCCAAATACTCATCTCACCCCCAATGTGCCTCTGCCGCATCCCCTCAGACCCATCTGTTAGGAGGATGGATAACAAGAACCAAAAAAGGAGAAAAAGGGAAATGTAATAAATTAGTGTCACTTTGTCACATTGTATCAATTGTATCCGTTTTTTTCATGCTCTACAAGAAGGGAACTCGCGAAAACTCCTGATTTTTGCAGGATTGTCCGAAACCGTGAAATGGGAGAGTTTGCATTAAAAGAGCATTTCTGGGTCATTTTGGGGGTCAGGATCTGAGAGCGCGGCGTCTACTGAAATCAGTGGGCTGTTTGTCATGTTTTAGATACATAGGTTCTCCTAAACAGAGCAGGTTCCCCTTCATAAAGGAGGTCACACAATAGGGAATATGCAGAGTGGGACTACAATAGGTTCGGGGGTTGTAATCACACCCGGGGGCCCTGGAACCGATGGACCCAAAAAGAACCTTTGGCTCATATAAAAAGACCCGTGCTATTAAAGTTTTTGCAATAATTGAGGGTCCAGTTGGAGCGTTTGCTATCTCTGATAGAGCTTGTAAGTGCAGCTCTGAGGATCCAATCTTATTTGCAATTTGCTCAGTACTTACAAGCTTTCTCCGATAGAGCTTGTAAGTGCAGCTCTGAGGATCCAATCTTATTTGCAAGGAGCTCAGTACTTACAAGCTTTCTCCGATAGAGCTTGTAAGTGCAGCTCTGAGGAGCCAATCTTATTTGCAAGGAGCTCAGTACTTACAAGCTTTCTCCGATAGAGCTTGTAAGTGCAGCTCTGAGGAGCCAATCTTATTTGCATGGAGCTCAGTACTTACAAGCTTTCTCCGATAGAGCTTGTAACTGCAGCTCTGAGTATCCAATCTTATTGGCAAGGAGCTCAGCGCTTACAAGCTATCGCTGATAGAGCTTGTAAGTGCAGCTCTGAGTATCCAATCTTATTGGCAAGGAGCTCAGCACTTACAAGCTATCGCCGATAGAGCTTGTAAGTGCAGCTCTGAGTATCCAATCTTATTGACAAGGAGCTCAGCGCTTACAAGCTATCTATGATAGAGCTTGTAAGTGCAGCTCTGAGTATCCAATCTTATTGGCAAGGAGCTCAGGGCTTACAAGCTTTCTCTGATAGAGCTTGTAAATGCAGCTCTGAGGAGCCAATCTTATTTGCAATTTGCTCAGTACTTACAAGCTTTGTCCGATTGAGCTTGTAAGTGCAGCTCTCAGGATCCAATCTTCTTAGCTTGTAAGCGCTGAGATCCTTGCCAAGAAGTTCGGATCCTCAGAGCTGCACTTACAAGCTCTGTCGGAGAAAGCTTGTAAGCGCTGAGCTTCTTGCCATCTATGATCGAGCTTGTAAGTGCAGCTCTGAGAATGAGCATTTTCTGGGTTGCACTTTACTGCTGATCTGACCAGGTCCGTGAACCCTATGCTCCTTCCATGCCGTGGAGGTAAAGCGGTCTATGATTGTAGCAGATTTCGGACCAAGATGTCAATCAATAAGGGGCGCAGCAAACTGGAAGTGGTGCGCTCCTGAACAGCAATACAAGCCCATTGTGTCTGATATTGAGCCCTAAATAAAGGGGTCTCAGCCCTCAATGAAATGTAGCCCATTCCACAAACATTGAGGTTTGGAGTGTTTTTAAAATTATGGGGGTATTTCCAAAAAATGAAAGATCCTCAGCTATTAATGGCAGTCCCATAGTCAATGAATATGGTAGAGGTGGGGAGTATAACTTTCCTTTATGAAACAGAGCTATATAGACAATAGTTCTCCTGATGAGAAAACCCCCTTTAAGATGATGGTATCCCTTTAAGGAGTGGACAGCCCGGTTATAGACATCAGAGCCCGACTGGAGGAGCTTCGGCAGGGATCATCTTGACAAACCCCTCACATCTCCACAGTACAAATGGGCCTGGACTGGGAATATTCGGGCGGTCTGGATCGTCTTCTTGGTGCAGACTCCGCATCTTATTAATGGTCTCCGGCCTCAAATAAGACAACACAAATATCTCCTAATTGCATTTCAGCATTATCGGTCACAAAGAGGAAAGCTGACCGCCAATGAAGGCCATTTACTCCTCCAGAAGATGATCGTCCCTGGCAGCTCTCCAAGACAAATCATTTAAAAGATATCAGATGAGAAAGGAGAGGAAAATGTACAAGACTTAAAGCGACAGCCGCCCCCAAATCCAGGTAGACTCCTGTACTAATGATGCTGAAATGCAGACATTTCGAGGGGTAATCCTGCTGCCCCCCAAACCCAGGAAGACTCCTGTACTAATGATGCTGAAATGCAGACATTTCGAGGGGCAATCCTGCTGCCCCCCAAACCCAGGAAGGCTCCTGTACTAATGATGCTGAAATGCAGACATTTCGAGGGGCAATCCTGCTGCCCCCCCAAATCCAGGAAGACTCCTGTACTAATGATGCTGAAATGCAGACATTTCGAGGGGCAATCCTGCTGCCCCCCCAAATCCAGGAAGGCTCCTGTACTAATGATGCTGAAATGCAGACATTTCGAGGGGCAATCCTGCTGCCCCCCCAAATCCAGGAAGATTCCTGTACTAATGATGCTGAAATGCAGACATTTCGAGGGGCAATCCTGATGCCCCCCCCAAATCCAGGAAGATTCCTGTACTAATGATGCTGAAATGCAGACATTTCGAGGGGCAATCCTGCTGCCCCCCCCCCAAATCCAGGAAGATTCCTGTACTAATGATGCTGAAATGCAGACATTTCGAGGGGCAATCCTGCCGCCCCCAAATCCAGGAAGACTCCTGTACTAATGATGCTGAAATGCAGACATTTCGAGGGGCAATCCTGCCGCCCCCAAATCCAGGAAGACTCCTGTACTAATGATGCTGAAATGCAGACATTTCGAGGGGCAATCCTGCTGCTCCCCAAATCCAGGAAGACTCCTGTACTAATGATGCTGAAATGCAGACATTTCGGGGGGCAATCCTGCTGCCCCCCAAACCCAGGAAGGCTCCTGTACTAATGATGCTGAAATGCAGACATTTCGAGGGGCAATCCTGCTGCCCCCCAAACCCAGGAAGACTCCTGTACTAATGATGCTGAAATGCAGACATTTCGAGGGGCAATCCTGCTGCCCCCCAAACCCAGGAAGACTCCTGTACTAATGATGCTGAAATGCAGACATTTTGAGGGGTAATCCTGCTGCCCCCCAAACCCAGGAAGGCTTCTGTACTAATGATGCTGAAATGCAGACATTTCGAGCGGTAATCATGGGGGTCTCAGTGCAAAATCTGTAAAAAGGTCCCAAAGTCCGACATGGTACTTCTACCACTACTTCTAAAAAGAAGTGTGATAATAAAAGTCAAAAGATACAATGTTATACCGGGAACTATGAAAACAACCAAAGTCTACCTGTCCTTTACATAAAACCTATACAAAGTCATTGTCAACAGGTTAAAAATGATTTTGGGCAACACCTACCAGTACAATATGTACCGGAACCCTCCCGATTCTCTTACTTTGTAAGGCCCCTTTCACACGTCAGTGATTCTGGTACGTTTGTGCTTTTTTTTAAACGTACCAGAATCACTGACATACGCAGACCCATTATAATGAATGGGTCTGCTCACACGTCAGTGATTTTTCACTGCACGTGTCTCCGTGCAGTGTACCCGCGTGTGCGTGATTGCTGCACAGAGACATGTCTATTTTTTTCTGGCATCACTGATGTTCCACGGACCACGCAGTGGTGTGGTCCGTGAAACACGTGCCAGAAAAAAACGTGCTTTTAAAATAAAAAACATTTTAACTCACCCGGCGTCCAGCGATGTCCTCTGCAGCCCGTTCTCCCTGCTGCTTCTAAGCCGGCTGATTACTGTCGCGCATATTCATTATGCGCGACACAGCCGACCCGGAAGCAGCTCCTGCAGTGGTCACCGCCGGCCGGATGCTGCGTCACGGGAGCGATCAGCACCATGGATAGCGGGAGCGGGCGCAGGTGAGTGAATCTCTGTGCAATCACGGGCCACGGAGAACGGAGCCCGGATTGCACTTAGACAACTCACGTGTGCCGTGATTCATGGCACACGCAGGGACATGTGCGTGTTTTACACGCCAGTGAAAAAGTCTGTGTTTTTCACTGACGTGTGAAACGGGCCTAAGGCTGAGACCGCACTTTGCGTTTCTACCCGCGTTTCAGCTGCTTTTTAGGTCCGTTTTGAGAAGCACCTTTTTAATGCCCAAAGGCATGCGTTTTGATTTTCCAGCAAAGTCTATGGAGACTGTGGATTTCCTGTCCGCACTTTGCGTTTCTAAACGCTGCGTTTAATTTGCATATTTTGTGGCAAAAACCATGCGTTCAAAGAAGCAGCATGTCAGTTGTTTTTGCCATTTTGGGTGCGTTTTGCTAACATTGAAGTCAATGAGAAATGGCAAAACCAAGATTCCTTCAAATTCCAGCGTTTTACCTGTTTTTTATGTGCAGAACATGCGTTTTGGACATCAAAATATTGATTTGATATGTCCCTTTACACACACACATAGTCTGACAATTAAATTTATGAAAAATATGCATTTATTGCTATATTTTTGATAAAATGTATATTACCGCTATAATTTTATGAATTATATCTATTTTTATAATTTTTTCCATTAATATAGATTTTTTTCCTTTTTTTTCTTTTTCATTCTTTTTGACTGTTTAAACTTTATTAGGCAGTGTCTTGATGTTCAAAACGTAGGTGAAAGTGCATGTAAAAAGCGCTGAAAACGCATCTAAAACGCGGTAAATACGCATGCGTTTTCAGCGCTAAAGTTCAGAAAAAGGCAACTTTGGTCAAATCAATTAAGACCAAAAGGTGCGTTTTTAACTGCAAGTAGGTGAACGCAAAGTGCGGTCTCACCCTAAGGCTCCGTTCACACATCAGTTGTGCATTTCTGTGTCTCGTCTGCCCCATAGAGCTTCATTAATCCATATGCACCTCCTTATTAATAACAGGCGCATGTGTCCGATCCCTGAGACTCCTCGCTCGTCCTATTCTCATCCCTATTTTTGCAAATCAGACCTACAGACCTAGGATTTAACTCTATGAGGATCGGTTAAATGCGGTTGAAACAGTAGACAGATGGTGCCCTTCATTTTTACATCTATTTTTCTATTACGAGTCAATCGATAAATAAAAGTTCAGACGGATTATACTTCCTTCAGTTTTAAAAATGGTTGAGAAAATAAAAAGGAAACAACAAAGAGGAAAAACGGACGACAATTCAGAGCAAAACAGTCAGTTTTACACGGTTGTGTGAAAATAGCCTGATTTGCCATTCACTCCTTTTGAGAAGGAATTTATTCTTCATAAGCATTCTACCAGCACTATAGCTGCTGGAGCTTCCTTTCACATTGACTTGTTTACTCTGAACTGAAAGTCCTTTTTTTTTTTTTTTATAACACTTGTATGTATACAGAAAACAACCTTAGTGGATTTTTTTTAGGCTGAGAATGTTATTTTAGGTAAAGGACTTTGCAGTTGTGATAGCCATTGCATTCACCCTCATAGGAGCCTAAGGTTATTAAAATTACAGAGCCATTAAAGAAAAACCTTGAAGATTCATCCTTGATATGGATCCAAAGTCATAGAAATAAGTCACAAAAATAAGATAGAACACATCATCCAAATCATAGAAAACCCCCATAAACTGTTTTGTTTATAAAATATAGAATTATATAAATATAAAAACAATAAATAAGATAAATGCAGGGGATCAAGAGCTCGTGACCACCAGGAGCCAAACATTGATGTCGGGTGGACGGACATCAGGTCACAAAGCGTCCCCCGTCCGCTCTCCAGGAGCCGCTGGTGATTTATGAACATTCACTCGTCTTTATAGGAAACATTGTATCCACTCTTCAATGGCAGAGTACGGATGGGAGGTTACAAATGTTCCTCTGTGATAAAAGGTATAAATATCCGCTATGTCTCGGCTTTATCAGCCCTGGTTATTACACCACAGATTGTATCTCATGGCAGCGTCATTATACTTCCACTTATATCTCAGGACACGTCAGCGATGAGATATATAGAAGAAACGCAGAGATCTGTAAACTGTACATCATCGCCCTAAAGGGAAGGGTCGGAATCAGAGAAAGCTTTCTTACAAAAAAATGGCCCATCGCCTTATCACAAGTATTCTTACAAACAATGGTAGTTTTCCTTTGCCTTTTGAGATTCCTCCACTTTCTTCCTACAACAGCGCAACACTTCTCCACAAGTTCTGCCTAGTATTACAGCTCAGCACCACAATGGAACAGTGCTGCAATACCAGGCACAGCCTGTGCACAAGGATGGCGCTGTTTCTGTAAGAAAGCAGAAATGATTTTTGAATCTGAGAATAAATACTTCCAAAATACAATGTATTAGGTTCCCATGATCTGTAATGCCCAGGGCCCAGATCCCTCTGTATCCACCCCCGATGTCACTGCGTGGTGTACTATGTGGTCCCATGATCCAGGGGCCCAGATCCCTCTGTATCCACCCCCGATGTCACTGTGTGGTGTACTATGTGGTCCCATGACTCCGGGGCCCAGATCACTCTGTATCCACCCCCGATGACACTGCGTGGTGTACTATGTGGTCCCATGACTCAGGGGCCCAGATCACTCTGTATCCACCCCCGATGACACTGCGTGGTGTACTATGTGGTCCCATGACTCAGGGGCCCAGATCACTCTCTATCCACTCTCCGAGGTCACTGCATTGGGTGCTACTATGTGTCCCATGACTCCCGATGGCACTGGGTAGGGTACTATGTGATCCCATGACTCAGGGGTCCGGATCACTTTATATCCACCCCCCGATGTAACTGTGTTGAGCACTATGTGGTCCCATGACCCAGGGGCCCAGATCACTATCTATCCCCCCCGATGTCACTGCGTTGGGTACTATGGGTCCCATGACCCCGGGGCCCAGATCTCTCTCTATCCCCCTGATGTCACTGTGTGGTGTACTATGGGACCCATGTCCCCAGGGCCCAGATCGCTCTCTATCCCTCCCAATAGTACTGCGTGGTGTACTATGGGTCCCATGACCCCGATGGTACTGCGTGGTGTACTATGAGTCCCATGACCCCGATGGTACTGCGTGGTGTACTATGAGTCCCATGACCCCGATGGTACTGCGTGGTGTACTATGGGTCCCATGACCCCAGGGCCCAGATCTCTCTATCCCCCCCAATAGTACTACGTGGTGTACTATGGGTCCCATGACCCCGGGGCCCAGATCTCTCTCTATCCCCCTGATGTCACTGTGTGGTGTACTATGGGACCCATGTCCCCAGGGCCCAGATCGCTCTCTATCCCTCCCAATAGTACTGCGTGGTGTACTATGGGTCCCATGACCCCGATGGTACTGCGTGGTGTACTATGGGTCCCATGACCCCGATGGTACTGCGTGGTGTACTATGGGTCCCATAACCCCGATGGTACTGCGTGGTGTACTATGGGTCCCATGACCCCGATGGTACTGCGTGGTGTACTATGGGTCCCATGACCCCAGGGCCCAGATCTCTCTATCCCCCCAATAGTACTGCGTGGTGTACTATGGGTCCCATGACCCCGATGGTACTGCGTGGTGTACTATGGGTCCCATGACCCCATGGCCCAGATCTCTCTATCCCCCCCAATAGTACTGCGTGGTGTACTATGGGTCCCATGACCCCAGGGCCCAGATCTCTCTATCCCCCCCAATAGTACTGCGTGGTGTACTATGGGTCCCATGACCCCGATGGTACTGCGTGGTGTACTATGGGTCCCATGACCCCGGGGCCCAGATCTCTCTATCCCCCCCGATGTCACTTCATTGGGTACTTTGTGCTTTCACATTTTTTAATCCATGTTTGTATAATTTTTATATTTTACATTTCATGAACGTGGCAGCATTTTTGTTGTTTTTTTTTGCAGCAAATATTACTTTTCGCTCATGTGGCCGATGTCTGGGTCCCCAATGATCGCGATGCCAACCACTTCTAATATCTGACACAGTTTCTAGGACAGTGACCTGGAACTTGTAGTTCTCCAGCCGTTCTTCCCCTGCACATCCCATGAGATGCTGGGACTTGTAGTACCACAGTAAGGCTATGTGCGCACGGTGCGTTTTTACCCGCGTTTCCGCTGCGTTTTTAGCGGCTGCGTTTTTGTTTTCCAGCAAAGTCTATGGAAAAAGATGAATTTCTGTCCACACTTTGCTTTTTTTTCTGCAGCGTTTAATTTGCATATTTTTGGACAAAAAAACATGCAGAAAAAGAAGCAGCATGTCAATTGTTTTTGCCATTTCTGCAGCGTTTCCATAACAATGAGAAATGGCAAAAGGCAACCAAAACCAAAATTCCTGCGTTTTTCCTGCTTTTTCCCTGCTTTTCCACTGCGTTTTTGGCTTCAAAAACGCATGCTTTTCTGGCATAAAATTAAAGGGTTATAATGTTCCTTTACACACACACAATAACCGAAAATTTAAATGCAAAAAAATAATAAATGTTTCTATTTTTCTGTTAAAATGTGCATAACCGCTATTATTTCATTAAAATTGATGATTTTCAATATAGTTTTATTAAAAGTTAATTTTATCCTTTTTTTTATCTTTTTTCATTCTTTTTGACTATTTCAACTTTATTTCAGTGTATTGATCTACAAAACGCATCTGCAGAAACGCAGGTGAAAAAGCAGGTAAAAAGCGCTGAAAACGCACTAAAAACGCGGTAAATACACATGCGTTTTTAGCGCTAAAAATGGTCAAAAGCCAAGGGCAGGAAAACGTGCAGAATTAACTGCAGGCACTACAACGCAAAGTGCGCACATAGCCTCAGGGGCGAGCGGTTGGAGGCCTCTGATCTGGAGACACTGAAACTCATCAGCTGGATAGTTACTGATATAGCAGAGCTGATGTAGCAGAGCTGAGTGAGTAGTTACATTGATACCACAGTATGTTATCATAGGGCCGCAGTGGGGCAGCAGTGACAGTGTTGGCTCTGCTACATCTGTAAGTGCTGGATGTAGTGGCATCAGTCATGATTTCTCCCAGCTTCCTCTGACCACGGTTGACCCACTTGTATAGCTATATATAAACGCCCGTGTGTAGCCGAGCGCGGCGCAGTATATAGGATACGATACAGAAGTGGAGCAGAGCCTGTAATATAGGACACGACAGTCTCGCTCTTGTGCAGTTTTATGTCCAGAATTTGCCGGAAACATGAAATAAGTTCACGGTTCCCATAGAATAAAACGTGTTCAGAGCCAGAGTCGCACAGCCCTGAGGAACCTGCAGATTATGGCTGTGGTCATCGGGGTCACTACACACTGGCTGACAGAAGGTGAACCCCGACCTTAAGGGTTTTCTGAGACTTTAATATTAATGCCCCTTCATTATAAGACTGTGGGGTCTGACCGCGAGCACCTCCAGTGATCAGCACATGGAAGGCGCCGCAGACAGCGCCACATATTGTTTTGTGGCAGCGAGCGGTACTGCACGTTCTCCGATACAAGTGAATGGGAAGGAGCTGCATTTGCAGTCGTGGCCTCTGCAGCCTTCATAGCGCTCTGCCACTTTTTGGCACCTGTGAGGAGTGTTGGGAATTGGGCCCCAACCAACAAGATGATCAATATTAAACCCCTTTAATTGCAGGATTCACACGTAGCGGAAAAGTGACAAACACTGGGCTAAAATCAACATGAGTTACAAATGGATTTCATTGGGGTTTTGGTGCAGATTTGGCCACGAAATAAGCCTTCCGCATGGCAAAAAAATGTGAAGATCGGCAGCAATGCAGCAAAATGCAGTGGATCTGATGCACACTCCCCCCCCGCAAACTGCATTTCATTGACAGCAAGCAAAACCTTTAGGCTATGTTCGCACGTTGCGTTTTTTACCGCGTTTCTGCAGCGTTTTTGGCAGCAGCGTTTTTGGGCAAAAACACATGCGTTTTTGATTTCCAGCAAAGTCTATGGGAAAAGCAGAAATCCTGTCTGCACTTTGCTTTTTTTTCTGCAGCGTTTAATTTGCATATTTGTGGTCAAAAACCATGCTGAAAAAGAAGCAGCATGTCAATTGTTTTTGCCATTTCTGCAGCGTTTCCTTAACATTGGAGTCAATGAGAAATGGCAAAAAGCAACCAAAATCACAATTCCTGCGTTTTTCATGCTTTTTACCTGCTTTTCTACTGCGTTTTTGGCTCCAAAAACTCATGCTTTTCTGGGCAAAAATTAATGGGTTCTAATGTTCCTTTACACACACACAATAACCGAAAATTTAAATGTAAAAAATTAATAAACTTTAGCTATTTTTCTGATAAAATGTGCATAACCACTATTATTACATTAAAAATGATAATTTCCCATATAATTTTATTAAAAGTTAATTTTATACTTTTTTTCTCTTTTTTAATTCTTTTTGACTAATTCAACTTTATTTCTCATTGTCTTGATCTCAAAAACGCATCTGCAGAAACGCAGGTGAAAACGCAGGTAAAAAGCGCTAAAAACGCACTAAAAACGCGGTAAAAACGCATGCGTTTTTAGCGCTAAAAAATTGTCAAAAGCCATTTGGTCAAAAACCAAGGGAAGGAAAACGTGCAGAATAAACTGCAGGTACTCCGACGCAACGTGTGGACATAGCCTCAAAGATGGTTAAAAACTCTAAAACTATGTGCGCACACTGAGTATTTGGTGCAGAAATTTTCTGCCACGTCTGCACCTTCTGACAGAAAAATGCACCAAAAAAACACACGTTTTTGAGCCATGCATTTTTTTTAATGAAGTCAATGGGTGGAAGGGCTAAAAAAAAAACAGGAAAAAATGCACCAAGAATTGACATGATGCAGATTATTTTCTGCACCAAATCTGCAAGGAAAAAAATAAGCAACGTGTGCACAGCACTTCAGGATTCGCGTTGACTTTGCTGGGATAAAGATAGACATGCTGATCTGCACCCAATCTGCACCGAATCTGCACCAAATGTAAATCAAATCTGCACCGAAACTGCACAAAATCTGCATCAAAATTGCTTTGTGCTCACATTGCCTTAAGTGGGCTTTACATGCTACGAGATCGCTACAGTGATCTTGTTGGGGTCACGGAATTTGTGACGCACATCCGGCCGCATTAGCGATGCCGTTGCGTGTGACACCTATGTGCGATTTTGCATCGTCGCAAAAACATGCAAAATTGCTAATTGGTGACATGAGGGTCCATTCTCAAATATCGTTACTGCAGCAGTAACGAAGGTATTCCTCATTCCTGCGGCAGCACACATCGCTCCGTGTGACACCGCAGGAACGAGGAAGCTCTCCTTACCTGCCTCCCGGCCGCTATGCGGAAGGAAGGAGGTGGGCGGGATGTTACGTCCCGCTCATCTCCGCCCCTCCGCTTCTATTGGGTGGCGGTTCAGTGACGCTGCTGTGACGCCGCACGGACTGCCCCCTTAGAAAGGAGGCGGTTCGCCGGTCACAGCGACATTGCCGGGCAGGTAAGTAGTGTGACGGGTCTGGGCGATGTTGTGCGACACGGGCAGAGATTTGCCCGTGTCGCACAACCAATGGGGGTGGGTACCTACGCTAACGATATCGGTCACGAAATCGCAGCGTGTAAAGCGGCCTTTAGGCTGCATTCACACGCTGCATTTTTCGCCACCATCACATTAAATCCCTTCAATTTTTGCAACAGTTTTTGGAATCATCAAAAAAGGCAACATGCCCACAGCACAGCTTTATACAGATTCAAAAAGATGTAAAAGAGTTTATCTCCGAGGATTATCGGGGAATTCACATTTTGTATAAAAAAAAAAAAAATGTAATTTTAGCCATAACTAATAATTTACAAGATTGCTGCAATATAATAGGAACCCCCTTTTTTTTCTTCAATAGGTTGTGCCCAAATTCCGCACCGGTTTGTCCATCCCATGATGAGATCTTTACGTGCTGGAAGTGTATGGTAAAGGTTTCCAGTGCATGACAGCAAGCAGAGATCTTGAAGAATACCAGATATTGCTACAGAAAGTAAATTCGGCAATTGTGTAACATGTCACCATCTACTGACGCCCGGCGTTCCCTCCATCGCTGGCAGCTCATTCGGCCTCATATTTGATATCTCACATCAGGCTACGGTGGGGGCTGGGCTGGAGATGGAGCAGCCAAAATCTATTATTGTCCGTGGCCCGTGTCTTGCCCCCGGCAAGGAGCCCAGGAGGCCTCATGTAGCGCCGCGCCCCCTCCACTGGCGCTGTTTATTATTTTTATCCTCCGCGTCTTTGATCCTGCGTCGTCTCGTCCTCAGACCTGTCTTGTTCTGGAGCCTCATTATCCTGACTCTTGTCATCTGAACTGTCCTTCCGACACGAGTGATAGATCGTCGCCAGCAACGAGGAGTCGAGAAATCTATACGCTGCGCTCAGCTGCAAGATCATATCAGCCGAGGAGAAAAAAACACAAGTGGCCGCCATTTATTTACATCCTGCAGACAGATCGCCGAAAACACTGAATGTAAAAAAATAAACCGTGATCCCGAGTGGAGGCCTCACCCGCAATGTCTGCACAAAAGTAACAAAAGTGTATGGAAGCAACAATTTACAGTTTATTGTTCTCTGTTATCAGTCAGGTTGTCTGCAGCATTTTTCAGTAGGATGATGGACGGAATAATCGCTGCCCCCATGATATATATTATATCCCATTTTCCCAGAGTCCAGAAACCTTTCCATGTATTGTTAGTTCCCATGGCTCCGATTTTATTTGTGGTATTCTTTTGAGGGTCTTCCCTTTTTATCTTGTGTTAATTTTTGTTATTTTTGCAGCAAATTCTTCCAAATGGAGCAAAAGGGCTAATGAATAATTGCGCAAAATCAATTAATGTTTTTTTTTCTTTTCTTTTTGAGTTTTTTAGAGCAAAAATCACAAAAATATAATTGGACAGATACTGCAATGGTGTCCTGACCACAAGAGCCCATTTTGAAAGGCCGCAAACAATGAATTAGACTAAAAAAATCTGGTTAAGGAAAATAACATCATCTACATCGTCAAAGAAGATACAGATGAAACCAAATGAAGTTAAAGGAGGAAATTCAATAAAGATTAATTAACATAAACATAAAAGTCACTGATAGAAACATTTCTACTCCAGAAAAAAATAAATATATCAGTGATGAATCTTGGCCATTGTGTCTGTGGGAGTGTTTAGTTGGTTGGGTGATTGGCTCTAGTTGTGTGTCTAGGGGATTGATTGGATACGTTCCTGGTTGTGTGAGTTGATTTTTGGTCGGTTGAGTGTCTGGTTTGGTGAGGATCTGGGTCTGGTTGTCTTTCTAATTGATTGTTTGAGTAAGTTCCTTGTTGGTTGGGTGAGTGCCTTGGTGGTTGGATTAGTGCCTTGTTGGTTCGGTGAGTGCCTTGTTGGTTCGGTGAGTGCCTTGTTGGTTCGGTGAGTGCCTTGTTGGTTGGGTGAGTGCCTTGTTGGTTGGGAGAGTTCCTGGTTGCTTGGGTGAGTGCCTTGGAGGTTGGGTGAGTATCTCGTTGGTTGGATGACTGGCAGGGTGGTTGAGTGAATGCCTGGTAGGTTGAATGCTCTGTAGCTTGGGTGAGTTCCTGGTTGCTTGGGTGAGTGCCTTGGAGGTTGGGTGAGTGCCTCGTTGGTTGGATGACTGCCAGGTTGGTTGAGTGAATGCCTGGTAGGTTGAGTGCTCTGTAGCTTGGGTGAGTGCCTAGTTGGTTGGGTGAGTGCCTTGGTGGTTGAGTGCCTTGTTGGTTGGGTGAGTGCAATGTTGGTTGGCTGAGTGCCTTGTTGGTTCAGTAAGTGCCTTGGTGGTTGGGTGAGGGCCTTGGTAGTTGGGTGAATGACTTGGTGGTTGGATGAGTGCTTTGTTGGTTGGGTGACTACCTTGTCGGTTCAGTAAGTGCCTTGGTGGTTGGATGAGTGACTTGGTGGTTTGGTGAGTGTCACGCTAGTTGGTTGAGTGTTGTGTTG
This sequence comes from Anomaloglossus baeobatrachus, assembly GCF_048569485.1. NCBI lineage: Eukaryota > Metazoa > Chordata > Amphibia > Anura > Aromobatidae > Anomaloglossus > Anomaloglossus baeobatrachus. The sequence continues at coordinate 18,264,868 of NC_134359.1, forward strand.
ATTGGGTAAGTGCCTTGGTGGTTGGGTGAGTGCCTTGTTAGTTGGGTGAGTTCCTGGTTGGTTGAGTGAGTGCCTTGTTGGTTGGTTAGGTGAGTGCTTTCTTGGTTTGGCGATTGTCTGGTTGCTCTGGTTGTGTATCTATTTGATTGGTTGGGTGAGTGCCTGGTTGGCTGGGTGCCTGGTGGTTGGATGAGTGTCTGGTTGGTTGGGTAAGTGCTTGGTTGTTTGAGTGACTGCCTTGTGGGTTGAGTGAGTGTCTGGTTGGTAAGGTGAGTGCCTTGTTGGTTGGGAGAGTTCCTGGTTGCTTGGGTGAGTGCCTTGAAGATTGGGTGAGTGCCATGTTGGTTGGAAGACTGCCAGGTTGGTTGAGTGAATGCCTGGTAGGTTAAGTGCTCTGTAGCTTGGGTGAGTGCCTAGTTGGTTGGGTCAGTGCCTTGGTGGTTGAGTGCCATGTTGGTTGGGTGAGTGCATTGTTGGTTGGCTGAGTGCCTTGTTGGTTCAGTAAGTGCCTTGGTGGTTGGGTGAGGGCCTTGGTAGTTGGGTGAGTGACTTGGTGGTTGGATGAGTGCCTTGTTGGTTGGGTGACTACCTTGTCGGTTCAGTAAGTGCCGTGGTGGTTGGATGAGTGTCTTGGTGGTTTGTTGAGTGTCACGCTAGTTGGTTGAGTGTTGTGTTGATTGGGTAAGTGCCTTGGTGGTTGGGTGAGTGCCTTGTTAGTTGGGTGAGTTCCTGGTTGGTTGGGTGAGTGCTTTGTTGGTTGGATGAGTTCCTGGTTGGTTGAGTGAGTGCCTTGTTGGTTGGTTAGGTGAGTGATTTCTTGCTTTGGCGAGTGTGTGATTGGTTGGGTCTGGTTGTGTATCTACTTGATTGGTTGGGTGAGTGCCTGGTTGGCTGGGTGCCTGGTGGTTGGATGAGTGTCTGGTTGGTTGGGTAAGTGCTTGGTTGGTTGAGTGACTGCCTTGTGCGTTGAGTGAGTGTCTGGTTGGTAAGGTGAGTGCCTTGGTGGCTGGGTGAGTGCCTTGTTGGTTTGGTGAGTGTCTTGTTCCTTCAGCAAGTGTCTGCATCTGGTTGTGAATTTAGGTGATTGGTTGGGTGAGTGCCTGGTTAGTTAAGTGAGTACCTGGTAGGTTGGGTGAGTGTCTTAGTGGTTGGGTGAGTGAGTGCTCGATTTGTAGAGTGAGTGTCTTTGGGTTTAAATGACTGTTTTGTTCTGAGGGGTCTGGGACTGGGTAAGTAAGAGAACATCTGGTCCTGGGTATTAGAGTGAAAAGTGCCACTTTGTGAAAGATGTAATACCGTATGTGGAAAGTCCTGTAGACTCTTCCCACTGCGCTACCAATTTACATAATTACACCACTGAGCCACTAATTGAGAAAAGCTGAACGTTGAATATCCAGATACAATGTGTTAGAGCATGTGTAGGGACGTAGTGTGTTCATTCCTAAATCTGCACAATATTAATGGAACACAGTCTTTTGTACTAAACTTTACCAAGTAACCGGTGTCATTGGATTCAAAACCTCCTGACCTTAAAGAAATATTCCCAAAAAATTAAGGAAGTTTTCACCTATCCATGGTAGGACCCCAAGGACGGGCACTGGAACCCCATGAACAGCGCTCTACAGCCCACTGTGTCCGGAAAAAATATCGTCTGTCCTTTAATTTTTGACAATCTGTGCAGAAAAAATAAAAAGTCAAGATGGCGACCATGGGGTGGGGTTGACAATGTCATGTGAAGGGGCAATGAAATATTGGGGTGTCCTGTACTTATAGATGATAGATTCAGTGAGAATAAAGAAAGCATAAATTCTCCTAAGATCAACCAAGCCAGATTACGACTACAAAAAATGCATAAAAAAATATTTTTTGTGTTTTTTCTTACATAGTCTTTTTTTTTCGGCTTCATTTAATTTGGAAGTTATATCTGGAATTTTAGTTGAAGCCTCAAGAAATTAAATGAATACAATATCTGTCAAAACTGCAGAAAAAAAAAGTGAAAAATCAATTAGTCTGCGCCATTGTGATGTACGAAGGCCTCGCATCCCGGCGGCACCGAGGTCACCGCTGACCATTGTGTGTCCGCACCCATGACACGCATGAGTCCGGACCCCGGGCTCTGTCCACACAAGTCTTTTATCTGGCGGATGTCACCATTGTGCGCTGCAGGGTCACATATTATAATCTCCATCCTGAACCGCGTAATTAACCCTTCATTGTTCCATCAGAAAACTCATATAGAAAAAAACTGAGAAAATCTCTAAATAAAATCTGAAGGTGAAAGCAAAGGCGTCTGCAGGAAGGAGCAAGTAACGAGGGTATGGGAAGATGGACGTGCGGTCACAGACCCTGCGTCCACTGCTCCGCCGACATCGTGCTGCTGATGATTTTGCATATGGATACATGATAAAAACTATTGTGATTTCCATTAGATGAATGTGATTTATTGTTCTCTGTTGTCAGCCATTACAGGCTGGTCTGGGAGATGAATGAGTGGCATGTGTCATGGTGGATTGTTTTCGCAACTATGATGAAATCACATTATGAGGTCATTTTCAAATTCCAGCAAAGGTTTTTCTATAGGGGGAGCAGAGCTGGAAGCAACTCCTGGTGCTTGGTTCTATTATACATCGGGCCATTATGTATCATGCCGTAATACATTGTGCATTCTAAATACTATAAAGACATACTAGTTACCCTACCCCTCCCCCTTCATTGTATAGTAATGTCTACCATCCTGATATATATGTCTCCTATTCTGATATATATGTCCCCTATTCTGATATATATGTCCCCAATCCTGGTATATATGTCCTCATCCTGGGCCCATCCTGATATATATGTACCCATCTTGGTATATGTCCACATCATCACCATATCCTGGTTTATGTCCCCATCATAGCCCCATCCTGGTATATGTCCCCAACCTGGTATATGTCCCCATCCTGATATATGTATCTATCCTGGTATATGTCCACATCATAGCCCCATCCTGGTATATGTCCACATTATGGCTCCATCCTGGTATATGGCCTCTTCCTTGTATATTACCACATCACAGCCCCATCTTGGTACATGTTCACATCATGGCCCCATCTTGGTGTATATGGCCCCATCCTGGTGTATATGTCCTCATCATGGCTCCATCCTGGTATATATACCCCATCATGGCCCTATCCTGGTATATGTCCCCATCATGGCCCCATCCTTGCATCTGTCCATATCTTGGCATATGTCCACATCACAGCCCCATCCTGGTATATGTCCACATCATAGCCTCTTCCTGGTATATGTCCAAATTAGAGCCCCATCCTGGTATATCCTGGTATATTGGTATATATCCACAACATGCTGCACACTCTAAAAAAAATTATACTCACCTTCCCCCCGGTGACCTCCTCTGATGCTGGCAACAAACTTCAGCGTGTAAGCGGTGCAATGCATCACTGTCATGCGTGCCCACTTACACCGTCGTCAGCTGTCAGCATGATCATGGGCATGGGGAGCAGTGAATATTTCTATTCTTTAATAGTGGCACACATGATCGACCAGCAGCTGCAGGAAGCCGGATGGTGGCTGATCATATGTGCAGCTATTAAAGAATATGAATATTCACTGCTCCCCACGGCCATAATCCTGCCCTCCTCTCAGCACCAGCTTCCATGCAAAGAGGTGAGCGGTATTTTGGGCGTGGGGAGCAGTGAATATTAATTTCTTTAATTAGCGGGTATTGCAGTGCAGTGACCCCATGGGTTTCTGTGCTGCAATGTATTTCAGCTGGATGCGTGCCCTCGGACGCTCATCCAGCTGAAGCCCCAGCCCTGGGCCCTATAGAAGTTGAGTGGCCACTGATGTTATTTATATTTACTATTACTCTTTACTTACTGCAGGGTATTTGCTCATTTTGTATCATGTTTCAGCTCAGATAAAATGTATCAGTCCAAATGTTACTGCCGATGCTGAACTCCTGCTCTACCCTTAGGGTGGGAGCTGTAACAAGCCTCAGGTAAGGAGGGTAAGGTATGAGCGAGTTCAGCTTTGGGATATCGCGTGTTTCCAGACTCTGACATAGAGCGGAGATATTTAAATAGTGAGAAATTGACCCACAAAGTATATTTGAAACTTGCAGAACTTGTCATCATGCAGTGCTTCTGTATTCCCGCCGGTCTCTGCAGGCGACATTCTCCTGCCCCCCCCCAGATGTCTGTAAGTTCCGTGTCTCGGGGAGCCAGAATTTGTGTGGAAATTACTGATGCGTCCTCATCCGGGTGTTCATAGAGTCCATATCTGTGTCTTTCTAGGAGGATACGTGTTCACCTGCGCGTATAGGGTCTGAGCGCCACCATCCCCGGAGGCTGCGTTTGGAGCTGAGAGATAAGCTTCCTTGTCCTGGACGATTAAACTGCAAGGATTAATCCACTGAAGCAACGGCACCGTTTTATCAGCTCTCCCCAGCGCGTCCACAGAGCCGGAGGCGGCAGACACCCGGCCCAGAGCAATATGTATATTATCTCTTTATATAGCACCTGCATAGTCTGCAGAGATGTACACACAATGCACACACTTAGTCATATTTGTATTATCTGCTATTACTATAACAGTCAGCAGAGCTGTATACAGAGGATATTCTCATTTCAGCCCATTATCCTCTGTTTTGTACCGTGGCCACACATGGCATATAAAGGGGTCCTAGATGGGCAATAAAAACCAGATTTGTCTGTAGTGATCCAGTGTGGAGGAATCAAGCATTAACACCATATGAAAATTAGCCTGGAAGTGCATAAGGGGCGTGTCAATCCACTGGGAAAGCACCAATGCGCTAATTTACATGCGGCTTCATAGCATGACGGTCTCGTCGTTGGCGCATCGAATCACCTTAAGATAGGCATCGTTTTTATTGTTGGACTAGGATCTATACACACTGGCGGACGCAGGTGGACAAGGACCCCTGTACAAGAACAGTAAGTGGGACAAAAACTCGATAAAATGCGCAATTCCTGCTGCTTCGGAGATGGATGTGACCCTCCTTGGCAGGGGCGGCCATATCATTGGTGCAACATGTACAGTCGCACAAGGGCCCAAGAGGTGAGGGGCGAAATCCACCTCTAAAGCAGGAGGAATTGTGCATTAAGATGAGATATTGGACAGAAAAGGGCCCTTTCATTGTTCTTGCACAGGACCCTCTATCGCCTGTGTCCTCCTCTTGGGCACAGGTTGCACCAATGTCATGAACCCTTATATGCTCAATATTACTAGAGGGCAATGAGCATGCCAAATCAGGAGCCTCTGCCCAGCCATGCTTTGTAGGAGCAACCAATCCCAATATTCACCAAATCCAACCTGCACCATTACTATGGTACAAACTTCTGCCATAAATTGCTGGTATATAGAAGGTTTCAATGTTTCAAGCATTATTTTAGAACATTTGGCAGAATTTGCACCATTTATTATTTTTCTAAATTTATGTCTCCTAAGACAATATTGGACGCACACAGTTATGCCACCCGGTGTGCCATCAGGTAAGTGGGATTATGGCCATGGGGAGCAGTGAATATTCATATTCATTAATAGCTGCACACTTGACCGGAAAGCATCTAACTTCCTTCAGCGTATGGGTGATCATGTGTGCAGCTATTAAAGAACATGAATATTCACTGCTTCCCACACCCATAATCTCAGTTATCTGGAGCAGTGACTGTTCATATTCTTTAACACTAGAACTACTGAGGTAGTCATTTTGACTACTTTGCACCATGTATTTCTATATAGGTGTCACGAGTCCAGTAGTTCTAGTGTTAATAGCTGCACACTTGATCAGAAAGCATCCGACTTCCTGCAGTGTATGGGTGATGATGTGTGCAGCTATTAAAGAACATGAACATTCACTGCTTCCCACACCCATAATCTCAGGTATGTGGAGCAGTGAGTATGCCGTCAGCTGACGTCAGTGTACGTGGCCGTGCATGACAGTGACAGTGACGTGCGCCGCTTACACCCTGAAGTCATGACCTTTAGATTTTACGTTTGGGATGTTTTTATATTCCTGTTCACAAGGTCATATCTGTTCTCTATGGCAAATGGTGCTGCACTGAGTGTCCGTATAATTTATATTATATTATCATTTATAATATAATAGGAGAATCTCAGCTGGCACCTATTTATCCAATGCCCATGTGAATTAGGACATAGAGGACTAAATTGCTACAAAATAGCAAACACATCTGTGCAACCAATTGATACAAAGTATCAATTGGTTGCACAGATGTGTTGGAAAATGTTCCACTGATCCTTCCAGGGAGAGCCGTGGAGCCCGGGCTGGTGCTATCTGCAGATCCCGACAGTCAGGAAAATGGAACTTCAAGCAGACAGTTTCACATGATAATACTTTATGAAAGAGGTGAAATTGTGTTGACCTTGGCGGCTCCGCTACTTAAGGTTTAATCACATTGTTTTTATGTAATTGTTCTCCTCATTAACAGCTAATGATGTGGATGAGCGGAGTCGTGTGCAGCTCCATGCCTCCTGGACCTCCGACCATCTGTGTCCTTATACCAGAAAGTACAGTCTTCCCGAGGATATCACGGATACATATCAGGTCAGGTTCTGTGTCACATGTGTCTGTGGATCTATTAATCTTTATCTAGAACCAGATCTAAAGTGGGCTTTACACGCTGCGACATCGCTAATGCAAACTCGTTGGGGTCACGGAATTGGTGACGCACATCCGGCCGCATTAGCGATGTTGCTGCGTGTGACACCTATGAGCGATTTTGCATCGTTGCAAAAACATGCAAAATCGCTAATCGGCGACACGGGGGTCCATTCTCAAATCTCGTTACTGCAGCAGTAACGAGGTTGTTCCTCGTTCCTGCGGCAGCACACATCGCTGCGTGTGACACCGCAGGAACGAGGAAGCTCCCCTTACCTGCCTCCCGGCCGCTATGCGGAAGGAAGGAGGTGGGCGGGATGTTACGTCCCGCTCAGCTCCGCCCCTCCGCTGCTATTGGGCGGCGGTTCAGTGACGTCGCTGTGACGCCGCACGGACCGCCCCCTTAGGCTACTTTCACACATCCGGCTTGAGCTCTGCGGCTCAATCCGGCTGTGCAAGCTATGCAACGGATGCGGTGAAAACACCGCATCCTTTGCATAAGTTTTTCCCTTGCGGCCCGTCCGGTTTTTGCCGCTTGCGGCATGCTACTGAGCATGCGCAGTGGCAAAAACCGCATGCGGCGGCCGGATGCGGTTTTTGCCGCATCGTGCTGCATCCGGCCGCCATAGGCATGCATTGAGAGATGCGCCGCATCGGCCGAATGCGGCGCGATGCGGTTTTTTTTTGCCGCACGAAAAAACGTGCCAGGCAACGTTCCATCCGGCCGCCGCATCGGCTAAATCTGCCGCATGCGGCAAAAAACGGACGGAACGCAAGGCCATGCGGCACTAATTAAAGTCTATGCAGGAAAATCGCAACCGGCAGCAAAAAAAAACGGTTGCGATTTTCCTGCAAAGTGCCGGATTGTGCCGCAGAAGAAAAACCGGATGTGTGAAAGCAGCCTTAGAAAGGAGGCGGTTCGCCCGTCACAGCGACGTCGCCGGACAGGTATGTATCTGTGACCGGTCTGGGCGATGTTGTGCGGCACGGGCAGCGATTTGCCCGTGTCGCGCAACAGATGGGGGCGGCTACCCACACTAGCGATATCGGGACCGATATCGCAGTGTGTAAAGTAGCCTTAAGAGCAGGATCTGCTGCAGGAACATGTAGGGCTTCATTGCAGAAGATCAGATTGTCTGCAGACCATGAACCGAACACCCAGGAGATATGTTATATATTTGAACAAAGAACACATCTCAATCATTTTCAAAATTTCAAGACGAACCACTCCATGATAGCGTAAGAAAACAGAAAAGACAGGAGTTTTTGCAAGGCAAAATAGAAATTGTATTAATACAAAAAATCACACAAGATTACAAAGACATATATTAGTAGAAAATACAGATTAAAATAGTGCTATAGAGGGGAAAACACCCACTGATAAGTGGGGCAGAGAAGCACACTCATGCAGTTATCAAAAACATGGGTATGTAAATCAGGCTCTAATAAATAAATTCCAAAGCGCAGAGATATATCTAGCCTTAAGTCAAATGCTCACCCATTATTAAAAGAGCATCGCAACTGCGTCCCACAAATCAATATGACCCATCCAACGCGCGTTTCGCGTCGCACATCACAGCTTCCTCAGTCCCAAATGAGCTAACCCGCCCTGAGGAAGCTGTGATGTGGGACGCAAAACACGCGTTGGATGGGTCATATTGATTTGTGGGACGCAGTTACGATGCTCTTTTAATAGTGGGTGAGCATTTGACTTAAGTCTAGATATATCTCTGCGCTTTGGAATTTATTTATTAGAGCCTGATTTACATACCCATGTTTTTGATAACTGCATGAGTGTGCTTCTCTGCCCCACTTATCATTGGGTGTTTTCCCCTCTATAGCACTATTTTAATCTGTATTTTCTACTACGGTAATATATGTCTTTGTAATCTTGTGTGATTTTTTGTATTAATAAAATTTGCGAACACCCAGGAGGTAGAAAAAGAGTCACCTCTCCGAGGTCATCAATAGTGGGGACGGTCAAAGAAGGAAATACAATGTTACATTTGGTATCCAAAAGGAGAACCCAATAAGTAAGACACGAAAAGGGTTATTACCAAAGTTTCAGAGATAGAAAAAGGGCGAGGGTGACGATGACGATCTGGACGATAGGTACCAATATGGAACGCCGGGGAAAGATAATATCTACACCATGGAATGTTTACAAGCCTCAAATTATGTAACATTTTAAGTTTTGACTTTATTCAGAAATATCATCAAAACTGATCTACTTGTATGTGGTCCCATTTATACATTACATTACTGATCTGTGACGCCCCTGGACTAGTCAGGGCGTCACAGGGTACTGCACGCTCTTTATCCTTAGTGCAGGACTCAACCCCCATAGTTTTGGGTTCCCAACCTATAGTACTGCCTCCATCAGCATCCAAAATCCCAACCACACCTCACACCACACCCTGCCAGACACACCAGTGGGCTGCTAAGCTGGAATAGGACCGCCCACCTAGGGGTCAGGCAGGGAGGAGGGAGGGGCAGAGTTAGTGGAGTGTTAGCCCTCGAGTAGTGAGGAGCTGGGGGAGTGTGTGGCTCCCTGGGGAGTTAGAGGGTGGGTCGCAGACGGTGGTCTGGGCCGGAGGAGTCGGAGACCCGGTCGCAGGCTATTGAGGCTGGGTGCCTGGACCTGGTCTTGGAGGACAGGAGGCATCTAAGTCTAATAACCAGTCCGGGACCGAAAGCACGGCAGGGTACTGGACCCTATTTGGGGAGTAGCTTCAAGCAACCCGGCAATTAACCTGTGGAGGATAGTGACTTTATGGACTGTCCCCACGAAACTCAGAGATCAGGGGCACTAGCGCAACGAGGGTGATAGGGCTTTCCAACCCAAGCAGCCCACTGAAATCCCAAGCATGAGCCCCTGAGAGCAAAGCTCCTCTACCAATAGTAGGGAGTGCGGCCCGGACAGCTTTATGCCTACGGGCCAACTGAACACTTCTAAATTTGTGCACGGAGGCAGGCTCCAGACCATCAGGCAGTACTGTAGGGGACGGGTACCCGGATGGTCTCCCCCAAGAGGGCAGCGGCACCCAGAGACTTGCTGTCAGAGTCTGCCTTTCATCAGTAACTCTGTCTGAGTGAGTACATGGTCATCCCCTGCTACCACCTAACTCTGCGCTCCCCTGCACCCCACCATCCAGAGTCCCGGGTTCTCCCCTACCTGGGGAGGGAAACGTCATCTGGCTGCCCCCACTCCATCTCCCCTGAGTATTCCCATCGGCAGAGGCGGTACTCCCCTTACCGCGAACCACGGGTGGCGTCACAAACTATTATCCCCTGTAAATAGCCCTCTTTACATCTGAGTTGCCGTAAGCCCCCGGGTCCGGAGACCCTCGAACCACAGCAGACCCCGGATCCGAGCGGTTCGACTGCTGCAGGGGCGGCACAGATCTTTTACTGATCCTGTGTTACATCCTGTATTATACTCCAGAGCTGCACTCACTATTCTGCTGGTGGAGTCACTGTGTACATACATTACATTACTGACCCTGAGTTACCTCCTGTATTATACTCCAGAGCTCCACTCACTATTCTGCTGGTGCAGTCACTGTTTACATACATTATATTACTGATCTTGAGTTACCTCCTGTATTATACTCCAGAGCTGCACTCACTATTCTGCTGGTGGAGTCACTGTGTACATACATTACATTACTGATCTTGAGTTACCTCCTGTATTATACCCCAGAGCTGCACTCACTATTCTGCTGGTGCAGTCACTGTGTACATATATTACATTACTGATCCTGAGTTACCTCCTGTATTATACTCCAGAGCTGCACTCACTATTCTGCTAGTGCAGTTACTGTGTACATACATTACTGATCCTGAGTTACTTCCTGTACTATACCCCAGAGCTGCACTCACTATTCTGCAGCTTTTTGGCATTGTAGCAAAGGGACAAACAGAGTACATTCACTCACATCACCATAAGGCCAGCAGAAATCCTGCAACTTAAAATCGGCTCAATGGATTATGCTATACATACCATGTTTTATCTCAATAGAATGATAAAAATTGTGATAGGAAACATGATAACAATATCTTCCACCTGGGGCGTCCAGGGGTAAAGATAAACTATAAGTTGGGGATCTCCTACAATTCTGAAGGGCTGAGCACATCCCACAAACAGCCCCCACATGAGCTCATCAAGGGGAGGTATATGGGCGTAACTTTGATTTAAAAGCATAAATGAGGTTTGGTTCTTTGTCAGTTCTTGGAAAGTACAGCTCGCCGTGGGTTCTGTCCATTTTTCTTAAGAAGCACCCCCCTTTTCCAAGCTCTGAAGCCATTTCAGTGACATAGAGTTTAGTCATTTTCTTTTATTTATCCCTTTTATTTTATGTAATTATATATACTGTATTGTTTTGTCCCCTTTGTAACATTTTTTGTATATTTTTAGAAACACTGTCTATTTTGGATTAAATATATGAAATTTAATAGCTTTGTTCCTCTTGCTCTATAAACCGCATCCCCTAAGCAATACGCTACCTGTAACGAGTGTCCAATCTGCCTGTAAAATGATTGGTGGTGGCAGCTCGCAGAACTTCCTTTTGTTATTGTGCCGTTGGCAGTGACTGTATTGTATTCAGAATTTTATGAGATCCCAATTTACAGGATATCTTCACCCCTGAAGGTCTTTGGTAGACACTCTGTCTCTGGTGTCCAGATATGAATATTGGCATTTTGCATTGACCTGATACTTATGGGAGATAGATACCACCATAAGGCCGGCAGAACCACTTCAACTTTATATTGGCTAAATGGATCATGCTATACATACCATGTTTCTGTTCTTTAGAAAGATGAACTCGTGATAATATAAGAAACATGACCCCAATATCTTCCACCTCCAGGACCTTCAGGGGTGAAGATATCCTGTAAGTTGGGATCTCATAAAATTCTGAATAACAGAGCAGCCCCCACAAGCAGCCCAAACATGAGCAGTAATTGGGGTTGGTACTTTGTCAGTCCTTGGAAGGTACAGCTCGCTGTGGGTTCTGTCTGGTTTTCTTAAGGAGCACTTCCCTCCTCTAAGCTCTGAAGCCATTTCAGGTTTAGTAATATTGTTTTGTTAATACCTTTTATTTTATGTAATTGTATATACTGTATTGTTTTGTTCCCCTTTGTAACATCTTTTGTATATTTTTACAAACCCTGACTATTTTTGGATTAAATATTTAAAATGTAATAGATTTGATCCTCTTGCTCTATAATTATAATCCCCAAAGCCATACGCTACCTGTAACAAGTGTCCAATCTGCCTGCAAAATAATTGGTGGTTGCCGCTCGTAGTAGTTCCTTTTGTTAATGTGGAGCTGGTAGTGACTGTACAGAGGTGTATATATATATATATATATATATATATAAACACAGTACAGACCAAAAGTTTGGACACACCTTCTCAGTCAAAGAGTTTTCTTAATTTTCATGACTCTGAAAATTGTAGATTCACATTGAAGGCATCAAAACTGTGAATTAACACATGTGGAATGAAATACTTAAAAAAGTGTAAAACAACTGAAAATATGTCTTATATTCTAGGTTCTTCAAAGTAGCCACCTTTTGCTTTGATTACTGCTTTGCACACTCTTGGCATTCTCTTGATGAGCTTCAAGATGTAGTCATCGGAAATGGTTTTCCAACAGTCTTGAAGGAGTTCCCAGAGATGCTTAGCACTTGTTGGCCCTTTTGCCTTCACTCTGCGGTTCAGCTCACCCCAAACCATCTCAATTGGGTTCAGGTCTGGTGACTGTGGAGGCCAGGTCATCTGGCGTAGCACCCCAGCACTCTCCTTCTTAGTCAAATAGCCCTTACACAGCCTGGAGGGGTGTAAGGTTCATTATTCACATTATATTCAGGAGTCGGGTATGAGGAAGACTGATCCAAGGACACGGCTGGGGAGTGTGGGAAGAGCTTGGAGGGAGAGCACAGAGGGAGATCGGACGGTGTCTGCAATGGACACGACTCTAATATGTTCCTATCGGCGTCTGATGAGCGTCTCCTCCGGGCTGACAGCTGCCCTTAACCTGCTCCTGTCTACCTGTCATCACGCCTCCCCATCTCATTAACCCCCGTGGTCCCTCACACTCAACGTATCAATAGCTCCATGACAGTCTTACACACCTTTGTCCCCTTTTCATTGAGTTTCTTCTCCTTGGGAACCTGTCACGGTTTACGTCATGTGGAGAGGTCTGAGCCGCACGAAGTCATGAATATCAGAGGAGCAGGAAATCTGACTACAGCTTCTATTATCCTCCAGGACATTAAAAGACTCTAATGAGACGTCAAATAAGTAACTGCCGGGAAGGACAGATTTACCTATAGACATCGAGGTAATTGTAGTAGTATAGAGAATAACTCAGGACGTACACAGTGACTGTACAGCAGAATAGTGAGTGCAGCTCTGGAGTATAATACAGGATGTAACTCAGGATCAGTAATGTAATGTATGTACACAGTGACTGCACAGCAGAATAGTGAGCACAGCTCTGGAGTATAATACAGGAGGTAACTCAGGATCAGTAATGTATGTACACAGTGACTGCACCAGCAGAATAGTGAGTGCAGCTCTGGAGTATAATACAGGATGTAACTCAGGATCAGTAATGTAATGTATGTACACAGTGACTGCACAGCAGAATAGTGAGCACAGCTCTGGAGTATAATACAGGAGGTAACTCAGGATAAGTAATGTATGTACACAGTGACTGCACCAGCAGAATAGTGAGTGCAGCTCTGGAGTATAATACAGGACGTAACTCAGGATAAGTAATGTATGTACACAGTGACTGCACCAGCAGAATAGTGAGTGCAGCTCTGGAGTATAATACAGGAGGTAACTCAGGATAAGTAATGTATGTACACAGTGACTGCACCAGCAGAATAGTGAGTGCAGCTCTGGTGTATAATACAGGAGGTAACTCAGGATAAGTAATGTATGTACACAGTGACTGCACCAGCAGAATAGTGAGTGCAGCTCTGGAGTATAATACAGGAGGTAACTCAGGATCATTAATGTATGTACACAGTGACTGCACAGCAGAATAGTGAGTGCAGCTCTGGAGTATAATACAGGAGGTAACTCAGGATCAGTAATGTAATGTATGTACACAGTGGCTGCACCAGCAGAATAGTGAGTGCAGCTCTGGAGTATAATACAGGAGGTAACTCAGGATCAGTAATGTAATGTACACAGTGACTGCACAGCAGAATAGTGAGTGCAGCTCTGGAGTGTAATACAGGAGGTAACTCAGGATCAGTAATGTAATGTATGTACACAGTGACTGCACAGCAGAATAGTGAGTGCAGCTCTGGAGTGTAATACAGGAGGTAACTCAGGATCAGTAATGTAATGTATGTACACAGTGACTGCACCAGCAGAATAGTGAGTGCAGCTCTGGAGAATAATATAGGAGGTAACTCAGGATCAGTAATGTAATGTATGTACACAGTGACCGCACTTTTATTTTAATTTCTCTGTGTTGGAGAATAGATTGATAAGACATAGTATAATGAATGTCGGCCATCGCTGTGTTCCGCTGTCCTGTGTCGCCCCTTTTACCTTTTCACCTGCATATTAGGACTTTTCTCTTCTTATTTCCATCTCACTAAATGGCAGCAAATAAACAAGAACACGGCCCTTTGAAGGTGTCCGGGATTAAGTGTTGGAGAAGGAGTAAGATTGTGCGTCTGCAGCCGGTCACAGTTATTTAAAAATGGAAATTGGCAATCACAGATCAAAGCCTGAGGAGCAGCTTATCTGCACGCGGTGCCCTTCATTACCCGCTCCTTAATGCAGCCGCTTTATCTCGGACCCCCGCACCTTCTGCGGCCCCTGTGGGGAGACCCTGACAAAGTGAAAGGGAGAGATCGAAGGGGTCACCGAAACGCGTGAACTTCACATTTACTGCCTTTACAGAAACCATCAAAGCTGCTTATTTATCCGGGATATTGTCACACTTTAGTGGCCGGAACGAGCGGAAAACCGAGAATATCATTAATCCAGAAAGAGGTCAGAACTGGATATACAATTACAGGTGGTCACTAATTACAAAGGCGCAGATATTACACCGATCGCTTATCCATAACCCCCCAGAGTGCCAGAAAGACCCCAAAACTGCCCAGAAAGTGTATGGGAGTTATGGCATTCATTCTGACCTTCGTGGCTGAGAGTAGAATAGCAGAACCACAGTTAAAGGGGTTTTCTGAGCCTGATGTATTTAGAATAAATCATCAATATCAGATCTATGGGGGTCCCACACCCACCACCCCCAATATCAGCTTAAGTCCATATTGTAGGATCCGACACACCACAGCGCCACACACCGTGTAGTGGACAATCTTGGTACTGCACCTCAGCTCCTATAGGAGAGAATGTGGTCTAAGCTGCAGTACCCAAGATCAGCCACTAAGCTGTGCACAGAGCTGTGGCGCTCTGCTCACTGTGTATCACCCGTCTTGGCAGGTCATCATGGATGCCGGGTGTTGGACCTCCACTGATAAGATAATGATCACACAAATAGGGATATTTTTTTTTATCCGGTGTAAAAGCCGCTATTCTCCTGAATCCGGCGTCGTTTTTCTTTTGTTTCTGCGCCTCTCCGTTCATGAGATAGAGCCTTCTCCTTTCTGTGGATAAATCTGGTCTTATTAACAAGTGGGCGTGTCCTCAAGGAACACATGCAAGGCAGAGTTCAAGGCACCGCCCATTTGGATAACAAGACTCGATTTTTCTTTAGCAAAGAGAAGGCCATATCTCAGGAACGGAGAGGCGCAGGAACCAATGAAAAACATCCCCGGATTCAGGAGAACAGCGGCAGGGGACAGGACTTCTTTAATACAAAAATTTGAACCCCTTTTTTGTTATCTGGGTATTACCTGTGTATTGAATGGCTGGATTTATATAGCCATGTTCACACTATAACTGGTCCACATGCCGACGCTCGGTGTCCTGTACAAGCCCAGGTTACATAATGGACATGTGCAACTTTCCTATAAGTGTCCTGGCGTGTACCAGCCCAATGGGGAAAGAGGACATTGGCTGGTGAATAGTAGATGAATGGAGACTCCACATGTTCACTGCAGTGTGAATGGCCCCCAATACATGGCCGCACTATAAACCAGGCAGCACCCCAACATGAGCAACAAGGACGAACAGAATCAAGTTATTCACTACATCGAAAATGACAAACATGACAAACTCGGCTCTGCTACGTCTGCGCGTAAACACTGGATGTGGCTGTGACTACAGTCGTCCAGGCATCGTTATCAGATAATTACTCTGGATACACGGGCAGTCATTAATTAGGTGATTGTAGACAGAAGGTGATTTAATAGACGGATATCTCCGGATGTCACAGGACTGGATTATAAGAATTCTCATCTGCACTCAATTCGCTTCATAGCAGAGCGACGTTCAGATAAGACCAAAGCAAGCAGCAGGTACTAAACCAAAGCAAGCAGCGGACACTAAACCAAAGCAAGCAGCGGACACTAAACCAAAGCAAGCTGCGGACACTAAACCAAAGCAAGCAGCGGACACTAAACCAAAGCAAGCTGCGGACACTAAACCAAAGCTAGCAGCGGACACTAAACCAAAGTAAGCAGTGGACACTAAACCAAAGCAAGCAGCGGACACTAAACCAAAGCAAGCTGCGGACACTAAACCAAAGCAAGCAGTGGACACTAAACCAAAGCAAGCTGCGGACACTAAACCAAAGCAAGCAGTGGACATTAAACCAAAGCAAGCAGCAGGTACTAAACCAAAGCATGCAGCGGACACTAAACCAAAGCAAACAGCGAACACTAAACCAAAGCAAGCAGTGGGCACTAAACCAAAGCAAGCATCGGGCACTAAACCAAAGCAAGCAGCGGACACTAAACTAAAGCAAGCATCGGGCACTAAACCAAAGCAAGCAGCGGACACTAAACCAAAGCAAGCAGCGGACACTAAACCAAAGCAAGCAGCGGACATTAAACCAAAGCAAGCATCGGGCACTAAACCAAAGCAAGCAGCGGACACTAAACCAAAGCAAGCAGCGGACACTAAACCAAAGCAAGCATCGGGCACTAAACCAAAGCAAGCAGCGGACAATAAACCAAAGCAAGCAGCGGACAATAAACCAAAGCAAGCAGCGGACACTAAACCAAAGAAAGCAGCGGACACTAAAGGGCACTTTACACACAGTGATATCGCTAGTGATGTCGCTCTTGAAAGCACCCGCCCCCGTTGGTTGTGCGTCACGGGAAAATCGCTGCCCGTGGCGCACAACATCGCTCGGAGCCGTCACACGGACTTACCTGCCTGGCACCATCGCTGTGGCCGGCGATCTGCCTCCTTTCTAAGGGGGCAGTTCGTGCGGCGTCACTAAGCGGCCGCCCAATAGAAGCGGAGGGGCGGAGATGAGCGGGCGGAATATCCTGCCCACCTCCTTCCTTCCTCATTGCCGGTGGCCGCAGGTGCAGTGATGTTTCTAGTTCCTGCGGTGTCACACATAGCGATGTGTGCTGCTGCAGGAACGACGAACAACCTGCGTCCTGCAACAGCAACAATAATTGGAATTTGAACGACGTGTCAACGATCAATGATAAGGTGAGTAATTTTGATCATTAACGGTCGCTCGTGCGTTTCACGCGCAACAACATCACTAACGAGGCCGGATGTGCGTCACGAATTCCGTGACCCCAACGACATCTCGTTAGCGATGTCGTTGCGTGTAAAGTGGCCTTAAGCCAAAGCAAGCAGCGGACACTAAACCAAAGCAAGCAGCGGACACTAAACCAAAGCAAGCAGCGGACACTAAACCAAAGCAAGCTGAGGACACTAAACCAAAGCAAGCAGCGGACACTAAACCAAAGCAAGCTGAGGACACTAAACCAAAGCAAGCAGCGGACACTAAACCAAAGCAAGCTGAGGACACTAAACCAAAGCAAGCAGCGGGTATTTTTTCTGGGTGCTTGTGGATACCATAGTGTAGTTGCCGACTAAAAAAAGGTATTCCATCATATACTGTGCAATGAAGGCCAAGATGGGTACTCTTCTGGCCACTGGTGAATGAGGACCTATGAGTGCTTCTGTGGGCATTCTGTTGTGCTGGGGTCAATGTTGTTTGTGGCATTTTGCTGGTCCCATGGTCACTGTTGTTGGGGCCATTCTCTGGGCCGGGGCACTGTTGTTGGAGGCATTCTGCTGCACCAGAGGGCACTGTGGTTGGGAGCATTTTGCTGGGCCGGGCAGCACTGTTGTTGGGCGCATTCTGCTGTACCTGGGGGCACTGTTATTGTGGGCATTCTGCTGGGTGGGGGGCACTGTTGTTGGGGGCATTTTGCTGGAATGGGGGGCACTGCTGTTGGGGGCATTCAGCTAGACATGGGGGCACTGTTGTTGGGGGGCGTTCTGCTGGGATGGGGGGCACTGCTGTTGAGGGTATTCGGCTGGACATGGGGGCACTGTTGTTGGCGGGCGTTCTGCTGGGATGGGGGGCACTGTTGTTGGGGGGCGTTCTGCTGGGTTGGGGGCATTGTTGTTGGGGGTGTTCTGCTAGTCTGGGGTGCACTGTTGTTGGGGGTATTCTCCTGGGCTGGGGGGCACTGCTGTTGGGGGTGTTCTGCTGGGCCAGCGGGCACTGTTGTTGGGGGCATTCTCCTGGGCTGGGGGGGCACTGTTGTTGGGGGTATTCTCCTGGGCTGGGGGCACTGTTGTTGGGGGGTATTCTCCTGGGCTGGGGGGCACTGTTGTTGGGGGTATTCTCCTGGGCTGGGGGGGCACTGTTGTTGGGGGCATTCTCCTGGGCTGGGGGGGCACTGTTGTTGGGGGTATTCTCCTGGGCTGGGGGCACTGTTGTTGGGGGGTACTTATGGGAATGGTTTGCATGTCACCAAGCACAGGGCTGCATTTGGGCCGGGATCTCCAGCCCTTGGCGCTGCCGTCTTTGCACTTAGGCGCCCCGCACTCGCTGGGTAATGGCGGAGAGGGGAATTTTGCAGCATTTTCTTCCGTTCAGCACTTCTGTCCGGGGAAGAAGCGATGTCCTTATCGCCTGCCCTCTCCATTGTCTTCCATGCGGCGCTCTTGGCAGGTATTCCCTGCACTGCTGAATATTTAGTGCAGAATGCCAGTGCTCATGTCAGGAGATGTGATACATGGGAGCCGGGGGAATCATTTGTAATGTGTACAACATGCTGAACATGCCATCCTTTAATATTTAACCCTCTCCTCACTGCTCTGCTGCCCGAGATCCAGAGGAGCCTTCAGCAGAGTCCCTGTAATCATTGCAGCAGTGATGGATTACACCTCGGCTGCCGGACCCTCCGGGGGGCCGGGATATATTATTCCTAATGGAAACTAAACATATCCACCCAGAAATCAGTACATTTGTGCAGCAGAGACTACAGGATGGTTTTTTGCCCTTTATAATGGGGAAGGGGGGGTTATTTCATTCCTATACAGACCTGTTCAGCATTTTCTGTACACAGCGTGCATTGTTGTAAGTCTAGTTGACGCACCAGCAGGACAACTACATGTCCCAGCAATCTGTGGAATCGCAGTGCAAGGATAGATCAATATGTGCCAATGAGACAATTTATACATACAGACTGTATCATACAGTGATATACCACCTAAAACATTCCCCCCATACAGCACACATAGTGCTAAATGGGCACATGGCCTGGTAACATACCCACTTACATCACCTATATAGTGCCATACTGTGCTAACATAGCACCTTTCAGTTCTCCATAAATACATGCATTGCCTATATACTGCCTAATAGTGCCAGTTCTTTGCCACTGTATCATTCTTTATATTATAAGCTAGCAATGGGAGGTATGTATCATACAGGTGGTTATCCTCTGTGATGTAAGCCCAGGTGCAAGCTCTAGTACCGTTAGTACTAAGAGAGTTCTTAGAGCACATTAGGGCTGGGTTTTTTTGATCAGCCGGAGAGATGTGTGGCTCTTGCTGCTCACATATCCCCACCCATGGGTGAGGTACATTTGTTAAAATGGAGACTTTTGTCTCACACGTGATCTGTGGGTGGACGTTGCTAGACCTCCAGAGAGAAACTCTGGGTGAAAGGAGGGTTTCTTATCCTGAGCAGGTGAGCCCAGGACTTCCTATTTTCATCTTTGTATCTTTATGCAAGAAAGCTTTGCTTTAAGTTTTCCTCTGGGGTTGTTTATGGTATCTGCAAATAAACCAACCGGACTGTTTAAATAGAAACCGGACTGTTTAAATAGAATCCGGGCTGTTTAAATAGAAATTGTTCCTGTCGTTACCTCAATCAGCTGCTGAGCGAGCAGCCTCGTCACAGTACCGGTACCGGTTAGCCCAACCATCTACAGTGTCCACAGGTGATGGGTACCATGATGTTACAGAGCTCCGCTTGGGTTGTACCCCAGTGTTTCCTATGTGATCTTCTATACGAGCGATTTTTGTTATTGATCCCTTCCAACCATGCAATTCTGCAAATTAATTACGTTGCACGAGCAATTAATCTCCCCCACAAAATTTTAATGGGACAAGCGATTAATCGCTCATTAACACATTTAAGTGATTCCGGGCAGGAAATGCTGATGTGAAATAGTGAACATAAGAACGTTTCCCTTTCCTGTGGGTGATTCATCTTGGAAGATTAATTACATAAAATTACATTAAATACCATTGTGGTTTTCCCAGAGATTAATCTCATGAGACATATTGGCGGAGTTGGCACATCATCCGTGCACCAGACGATGCCGCGGACTCCGTGATAGAGCGCTATATGGTGACATTTCAATCTCATTGACTCATGGTAAAGATCCAAGAATGAATGAGACAAAACCTTAAAGGGGTCGTCCACTACAAGTGCAAGACCTTCTCACCCCCTATGTTTAGCCACATTAAAACAAAAAAGCCTATACTCACCTCCTGTGCCGGCGACGTTCCAGCTACATTGGGGCTCACATTCTTGGGGCTCAGAAAAGCTTGTGACATCACAAGAACCTCACGACCAGCGACCAACAGCGTCTCTCCCAGCGTCCGGGCAAATGATTAATCAACAGGAAGTGAACGGCAGCTTTTACTTCCTGCCGATTATTTGTCCGAAGACGATAAGGAAACCGCCAGCGCCATCACGGCAGGTGAGTATAGGCTTTTCTTACTTTAATTGGGCCAAACATAGGGAATGAGAAGGGGTCCAAGTTGTGGACAACCCCCCTAATGCTTCCCCATGGTTTGGGAGAAAATACAATGTATCTATTATTAAAAAAAAGTAAAGCATTCCTTACAGGAACTCAGAATTCCCTCTGTTGTTCTTCACACAGCCATGAAGATAAATAATATGATTACTATTATAATACTGCCCCTATGTACAAGAATATACTGTAATACTGTCCTCTATGTACAAGAAGATAACTACTATAATACTGCTCCCTATGTACAAGAATATAACTACTATAATACTGCTCCTATATACAAGAATATAACGACTATAATACTGCCTCCTATGTACAAGAATATAACTACTATTATACTGCCCCTATCTACAAGAATATAACTACTATAATACTGCCCCTTATGTACAAGAATATAACGACTATAATACTGCCTCCTATGTACAAGAATATAACTACTATTATACTGCCCCTATCTACAAGAATATACCCACTATAATACTGCCCCCTATGTACAAGAATATAACTACTATAATACTGCACCTATGTACAAGAATATAACAACTATAATACTGCCTCCTATGTACAAGAATATAACAACTATAATACTGCCTCCTATGTACAAGAAGATAACTACTATAATACTGCTCCTATGTACAAGAATATAACTACTATAATACTGCCCCCTATGTACAAGAATAAAACTACTATAATACTGCCCCATGTACAAGAATATAACTACTATAATACTGCCCCTATGTACAAGAATATAACTACTATAATACTGCCCCCTATGTACAAGAATATAACTACTATAATACTGCCCCTATGTACAAGAATATAACTGCTATAATACTGCCCTTATGTACAAGAATATAACTACTATAATACTGCCCCTATGTACAAGAATATAACTACTATAATACTGCCCCTATGTACAAGAATATAACTACTATAATACTGCCCCCTATGTACAAGAATATAACTACTATAATACTGCCCCCTATGTACAAGAATATAACTACTATAATACTGCCCCTATGTACAGTATAAGACTATAGCTACTATAATATTGCCCCCATGTACAAGAATATAACTACTATAATACTGCAACTATGTACAAGAATATAACTACTATAATACTGCCCATGTACAAGAATATAACTACTATAATACTGCCCCCTATATACAAGAATATAACTACTATAATACTGCCCCTATGTACAAGAATATAACTACTATAATACTGCTCCTATTTACAATAATATAACTGCTATAATACTGCCCCTATGTACAAGAATATAACTGCTATAATTCTCCCTTCTGTAGTTGTATAATGTAAATGTAATCAGGGAAGATATATTTTACAGCCGGACTTTCTGTGTTAGATCTCCCTTCCTGGACCGAATAATTCCTATGTACATTCGTCTTTAGGACTTTTCCCTTTTTAACCATTTACGCTTTCAGTATAATTTTGGCTGGCAGCAGATAATAAAATAAGTCATTTCTGTGTTTCGCGTCTCTCAGTTTTTGGCGGTAATTACATGAGAGTAATGCCCCCACCGCGCTCCTGTACCGGGTTCTGTTGATCACATAGAAATTTCATTCACTTTCCTTTCTCCTTCTGATCAAACAATTCGCGGTGAAATCCTCTGGTAATTTTAAAATTCAGAGAAATATTGATTTAAAAGGAAAAAGTTGTGCGGAAGGTTCGGAGGGAGGCCGCCGCGGGATTTACTTGTAATAATGCTTTATAATTAAATGGAGCCGCCATTGCCAATATCCGCTGAGTTCACGCCGTGTTTTCTTAGTGTGAGGCGGTGGTTCTGTGTCAAGGTTAAATGGTCGGGGTCACGTACAAATTCCGGGGAGAAGTCACCGAGCCGAAGTCACCGGCTGACCCGCGCTACAATAGTCACAATGTGCTCATATAGCCGTTACTGCAATATAAAGCACCAGCAACAATACAGGGGATTACTTGTATCTAGTTTCAATCTGATCCAGTGATATCGACTGATCAAAGCGGTTTTCAAAAGTCTGACCTTAACGGATCACCTGATCACAATGGCTGAAACCATGGGAAGCATCGAATATAGGAATCTGGACATGCGGTATTTACAGTGTGTCCACCCATATCCTGTCCACCGCCATTAACTTGAGAACGGCAGCAGCTATAGGCATAGAAGTGGTGTCTAGGTATAGTAAAGTAGCCATGCACTATGCAGTGAAACCACCTATAGCCCCACCTGGTGGAAAACAACGGAGTTAGCAATTTTATCTCGAAAACGGAACGAGATAGAGAAAAAAAGTGAATTACAAAGTTGCAGGGCATCATCAATTCAATACGAATCGACACCTTGCATACAGAAATGCTATGATATGAAACCCATGACCCCCCCAAAACATTGAATGCTGGTCACGCATATGGCGCTCATTTAACTTTGATGCTCAAACTGGCCCCCGTCAGCGGCAATGCACATCTGGACTCTGCACAGCATACTGTATCTTGCTGCAATGCACATCTGGACTTTGCACAGCATACTGTATCTTGCTGCACGTTGTGCAATATGGCAGGTGACACGTTTGCACAAGCATCTGTGATACGTCGTCGTAGGTCCTGCAATGTTGGTGGAGGGGTCGCATACACCTGCTGTTTGATGTGACCTCACAGAAAGAAGTCCAATGGGGTCAGGTCAGGTGAGCGGAGGCCACTCCACACAGCCACCATACCCAATGACTTGTAGGAAGGTCTCCATGAGGTATCGCTTCACGTCCACAGCCTTGTGAGTTTTTCACCTTCTAATCATAGCATTTCTGAATGCAAGGTGTCGATTCGTATTGAGTTGATGATGCCCTACAACTTTGTAATTCACTTTTTTTCTCTATCTCGTTCCGTTTTCGAGATAAAAATGCTAACTCCGTTGTTTTCCACCAGGTGGCGCTATAGGTGGTTTCATTGCGTAGCGCATGGCTACTTTACTATACCTAGACACCACTTCTATGCCTATAGCTGCCACCGTTCTCAAGTTAATGGCGGTGGACAGGATATGGGTGGACACACTGTATACAGTATATAGTTCATTTTCGGTTTACACCTGTTTACATTTGTCTGTTAGGAAGTGTTGTAAGTTTTTCCATTATAGATTACCCTTCTGACTGAGTGCTTCGTTCCACCAGCTTAAGGTGATTTTTAATTTTATATCAGCAATTCTTTCTCGCCTTTAGTATTGTAGGCTGTTCAGTCTGGGTAGTGGCATTTAGGTATGGACCCAGAAAAGTAAGATACGCCTTAATGCTGGCTGCTGAGCTCACGTAAAACTGGCCTTTTTTATGCACTGTCTCAATTTTTAATTTATTTCTTTGCCAATATTACATGTGCAAATACCTATATTCAAGGGTTGCATACCTTAGCGCCTCAGGGTGCAGCTGTTTATTAGTAATTTCATGCTTGATTTGCACCTGTTCACATTTGTCTGTTAGGAAGTGTTGTAAGTTTTTTCATTATAGATTACCCTTCTGACTGAGCGCTTCTTTCCAGCAGCTTAAGGTGATTTGTAATTTTATATTCTCAGTTCCTTCTTGTCCATAATATTGTAGGCTGTCCAGCCCAGGCAGTGTCATTTAGGTGGGGACCCAGCAAAGTGAGATACGCCTTGACGTTGGGTGCTGGGCTCACATAAAACTGGCCTTTTTTATAAATTGTCACTATTTTTTAATGTATTTCCTTAGCAGTAATACATGTCCAAATACCTATATTCAAGGTTTGCATGCCTTAGCTAACGCCTCAGGGTGCAACTGTTTATTTGTTATTTCACGTTCGATTTGTACCTGTTCACATTTGTCTGTTAGGAAGTGCTGTCAGTTTTTTCATTTTACACTTGGGAGTTTGTCAGCATTGATCAAGGCAGCAAATTCTCTTGAAGCTAGACCTGTTATGATCCGGTAACTGTGGAAGAATACAAAAAACTCCCATTGGTGAAAAAACACCAATAAAACAGGAGTAGTTGGAACCTGGGTTGACTGCAATCCCCTGACTATCAGACCACACTAGAAGTAGCCGTGGACCTTTCCTAAAATTCTAGACGCCGCGTCACAGCATGAGAAACTAGCTACGCCTCACAGAATGAAATGAGGAAATCTACCTTACCTCAGAGTAGTCCCCAAAGGAGTAGATAGCCCCCCCACATACAAAGATTACGGTGATATAGGGAAACACAATACTCAGAAAGGAAAAATAGATTTAGCAAAGGCGAGACCCTACTAACTAAATACAAAGAAAAGGAAAGGAACTGATTGTGGTCAGTACAAAATTCCTGTAGAAAAATACAAAACTCCTGATAGTAAAAATGGCCCAGGAAGTCATACAACCTCACCCCCACTATATCAGGTACTCCTGTAAATAATGGGAGAACAAAATACCAAAGGAACACAAAATACAGAAGAACAAATAATCAAATTAGACAGGGATAAAATCCCTTTTCCTGCAGGAGAGCTAGCACAGGGGAACCCCCATGCTAACAACACAATTGAAACAAAACTTAACCTGCAAGAAAACAGATACAAAGCAAAACAAGGAAAAACAACACCCTAAGGTGTAAACCAAGAAGCAAGGCAAAAACTGAAACTTATCTGCAGAAGTCTTGCTCAGGGATAAAGGGAAGGACAAATCTCCAAGCCAGGAACAGAGACAGGAAAATATATACAATTATAACCGGCGCCCACAGGGCAGACAGTGATCTCCTATATAGACCAGACTTGTTTGCAATAGGACTTCCCCAATTCCCAATTAACGCCGACACCTGTCTGAGTCACAGGCTCAGATTCAGCTCCACTACCATTCCTGGTCACCAGAGGGAGCTCCAGAACAGCACCCACACAGATGACATTCACAACATAGACCCATATTTCTTAATGGGGTAGTGCACCAAAGGGCTCATGTTAGTGACTGTGAAATATCAATATTGTATGCAGCTTACTATTATACTTTTGTTTTATTTTTTAAGCCGTTCCAACTTGTATAGTTTAACCTTCCAGATGGCGCTGATCGATGTCTATAGTTGGTTGGGTCTGTGGTGACATACATTCATTTAATCTCCTCCATTGAACCTAAGTCGTCCCCCTGCATCTGCGCTGGAATTATAAGGTTCACAACTGTCGCAGGCGCAAATGGTGAATTTTGTAAGATTTTATAGAGAAGGGCGAATGTTTTATCTCATCACATACCCCTCATAAGAAAGCACCGTCTGGAAGAGACACAGGGACGGCCAAATGATTGGATGTAGCTTTTTTGTCACTTTTTTTTGTCTTGTAGTTGACATTTTTTGTTCGAAATTTTTCAGATGGTTTTAGAGGTTAATGAATTTTGTGTGATATAACAAAAGACGTTCTTTGTTTTTGTCTTTTAACGATTTTTGCAGCTTTTTAAAGGTAAAGGTTGTGTGTTCTGTTAAAATGTTGCATGGAACATACAGTATGGCTCAAAAATTATGTTGTCCCTCCAAAAAAATCCAATGGGGGGGGAGGGGGGTAAAGGCTGGAATATATTTAAGCAAAAAAGGTAGAGATTTTTTTTTTTAAATGCTGCAATTGATAACTTAAATTGCTGCCTTTTTTTTTTACTGTATTTTTTGCGCTTCCTCAATGACTTGTAGGGTGAAAAAACGTGGCAAAAAAAAGGTAAAAAGAATTGACATGCTCATTCGTTCAAAAACGCAGGTATTTTGTATGTGTGCAGGAGATTTCAGGAATTTCATAGGCTTTGCTGTGACTGTGAAGGCAGCGTTTTATTAGCATGGAACTGCATAAAACCAAGGCAAAAACCATGGAAAAAAAAAATGCAGCAAAAACACCCTGTGTGAACATAGCCTTAGGCTATGTGCCCACGCTGCGGAAAATGCGCGGATTTTGCCGCGGATTTCTCGCGGAAAAGCCGCGGATTTCCCGAAAATCTGCAGCTCAGGCACTTCCCAGCCATTTCTATGGCATTTTGGAAATGCTGTGCCCACGCTGCGGATTTTTTCGCTGCGGATTTCGTGCGGATTGTGATCCGGAAAAATCTGCAACATGTCAATTATTGTTGCGGATTTTCATCCGGATTTTGGCTTTAAAATTGGGGGAAAAAAAAAAATCCGCACCAAAATCCGCATCAAATCCGCGGCAATTCCGCGGTAAATCCGCACCTTTGAAAAGGTGCGGATTTTGCGGGAAAGCTGCGGATTTCCATGCAGAAAAATCCGCAGCTACATTCTCCCGTGGACACATAGCCTTAGAGCCATGACATCCACCCTGGGGTGCACCAGGAGCAAGAACAAGGAGAACTCTTCCCTTTCCTGGACCCAGACTGATATATTTACCTGCACTGATACATTTATAGTAAACAGAACAGGAGCGATATCAGGAGCTTTCTCCACTAGATACATTGTATCAAACCCATCAGAGTCAACAAAAGCAGCTGCAATGGGATCCTTGACCTTCAGCCCAGATCCTCCTCTTCCTCCCCATCCGTGGACCTTATATTGTACATGGCTCCTCGCTCCTTGAGCCCCAAAATGATATTGAAATAAGAATATTTTGCACTTCTTTACTTCTTTATATTTATCCATGTAAGGATGAAGTCTTCATCTTGGTCCCATTGGTTCCCATCAGCACAATTCTCTATAAATCCTCCAGGCGGCGCTATAGAGCGAGGTTCTGCCGGTGCCGCCATCCCCGCTGTCTGCACAGATCCTCATTGTTGTCTTTGTGTTCTGCACCAAGGTGAAAACTATTTCTCTACTTCACCCAGATGATGCATAAAGAGCAGGGACGGCCGCTGGAGAGGTGCATTTATTTAATAGAAGTGCTGTGGGCCATCAGTAATCATCGCCGATCCCTCCATAATTCTGTCTCCCCATATTCAGAGGCAAGTTCACTTCTAGAAACAAATCAGATGCCGCTTTTAACTCTTTCCTCACTAATCCGACATCAATTGTGTTCTATAATCATATTTAATAATATACACATGAAAACACAGAAAATGCAACATTTCGAGCTTCTTAAAAATCCCCCCCCTAGGTAAAGTATTTAACTATTTGTGCCAAGAGTTGCCCCTGCTCAGTGCCACACAGATGCCATGTCAGGTTTAAGTATAGGGCGTGAAATAAGAATTGGGTTAATGAATGATTTGTGCCTTTAAAGGGATCTTGGGCGTCACGGTGGGTCAGTGGTTAGCACTGATGTCTTGTAGTGGCGCAGTGGTTAGCACTGCAGTCTTGTGGTGGCTCAGTGGTTAGCACTTCAGTCTTGTGGTTGCTCTGTGGTTAGCATTGCAGACTTATGGTGGCTCGGTGGTTAGCACTGCAATCTTGTGGTTGCTCAATGGTTAGCACTGAAGTATTGTTGTGGCTCAGTGGTTAGCACAACAGGCTTGTGGTGACTCAATGGTTAGCACTGAAGTATTGTGGTGGCTCAGTGGTTAGCACTGCAGTCTTCTGGTGGCTCAGTAGCTAGCACTGCAGTCTTTTGGTGGCTCAGTGGTTAATATTGCAATCTTGTGGTTGCTCAGTGGTTAGCACTGCAATCTTGTAGTTACTCAGCGGTTAGCACTGCAGTTTTGCAGTGCGGGGGTCCTGGGTTCTAATCCCACCACATCTGTAAGGAGCTTGTATGTTCTCCCCGTGTTCACGTGGAATTCCTCCTGGTTCTCTGGTTTCCTCCCACACTCCAAAGACATACAGATAGGGATTCTAGATTGTGAGCCCCAATGGGGACAGTGTTGCCAATGTATGTAAAGCGCTGCGGAATATGTTAGCGCTATATAAGTGAATAATTATTATGATATTATTAATTTATCTTCACCGATTCTGAGATTCTTTCTGCGTCTAGATAACAGGCAGAGGGGCTATAAAATGACCATTGCCCCCATGCCCCTGTGTAATTTGCCCCTAGCTGTCACTTTTCTTTCACCCTCCCCATTGGAGAATCCAGGCATAAAGCATCGGAGGCAGCAGGGCCGGTGTGGACCCAAAACGCGTGGTTTATTTCCCTGTTAGAAATGGATTTTGCACCAGAAGGGTTAATCCTAAACCCCCAGGGGGTCAGTATTCGGCAGTGACTTGGGCCCCTCTTACTCTTCCTGATTATCAGAAGAGAAAAGGGAGAGGTGAAAAGCGCAGTCACTGATTACACCTCCGACAGCGCGGTCCCTGACTCTCCAATCACAGGCAGCCCGCGTCCTTCAGAGAGATCTCCGCTGCAAATTAAACCCGCAGCTAACGAGGCGTCCGCCAAAGCCCTATCAGCTTTAATCAGGGGTCAGGTCAATCTGAGAGGCAAAATTATTAACAAAGCATATCCCTCGGTAATAGCGAGCCAAATGCCGGCACCAACAAGTGCAGTTAAAGCTACAGGCGCTGCATCCAGAGCCTAAAGGAACGAGAATCCCAAATATCAGGCAAATTTGCTCTATGAAACCAAAATTCTCATAACCTCGAATAAACAGAGGCATGAAACGCGTGGCCAAGAAGCCGAGGAGCCGCCCGCGGTGTCGGTGCTTCCCGTGGATATATCTCTTTAAGGATCGAACCCTCCAGATCCATATCACTCTGACAGCGGCACGCCGGATGCTCCTTGTAATGTAATTTACCTGTTAATTACAGAAGAAAACACTTCTGGCTGCGGAGGAGAGAATATCCTGGCGAGAGAATGTCTTTCTTGGCACAAGAGGATGAACTACGTGCGCCCGATCACTACACCCAAACCGCTCCATAAAACAAGTCACAGGGGGAGAAAATCCATAGAAACATCTCCCTCCGTATACACCATCCAAAAGTCATTCACAACCTAAAGATCACAACGAAGACGTCTTAAAGGGAATCTGCCGATAGGATTTGACCCCCCGTTTATTTATATGTCCACCAAGGTCTCTCAAAGACGAGTCCAGCAATATCTTTACATGCCCGGTCCGTTCCTCCATTACTGAGAAATTAGTGTTTTAATTTATATGCAAATGAGGCTGAAGAGCTATGGTAGATCTGAAACCTCCGTCACTCCAGCTCTATTCTCCGTTCAGTGCCGCCTCCTACTGCTGAGCTGACAGCCTCTATAGTGTGTGGCTTCAGGTAAAGGAGCCGTCAGTCGTGCAAGAAATGGTGGTGATAGGTGTTGAATAGAGCTGGAGTGACGGAGGCTTCAGATCTACAAATAGCTCTTCAGCCTCAAAATGCTAATTTGTCAGTAAGGGAGGAAGAGACTGGGCATGTAAAGGTATTGCTGAGCTTGTCTTTGAAAGGACTACAATAGTTTTGGGCGGTAAAATCCTGGTGACACATTCCTTTTAAAAGGGAACTTTACTTTCAAGAAACTTTGCATAAGCTAATAGTATAAGTGAATCTAAGAAACTCTGATACATCTGATCAGACAAATTCTTCCTTCTTCCACTTATGAGCCACTTCTTGTTTCACCTCCTGTGTCCTCAAATCATTACTAACTCCATCTTACGGTACAGCCAATGTTGGCATAAACAGGCAGTTATATTTTTAGGCAGAAAGAGGAATTAGCTAAAAATACTGACATACTGTGCCGAGCTTTCTAAAGAGGTTTTAATTCACCCAGAGCTGGATTCACATGTATACTGCTCAGTACTGCGCTATAATGTCATCTACACTGCTGCTTCTGTGTATGAGCTACAAAGGAAGGCGCAGGAATACTGGAAGGAATAAAATAGTTATATTCTTGTACATAGGAGCAGTATTATAGTAGTTATATTCTTGTACATAGAGGGCAGTATTATAGTAGTTATATTCTTGTACATAGGGGGCAGTATTATAGTAGTTATATTCTTGTACATAGGAACAGTATTATAGTAGTTATATTCTTGTATATAGGGGCAGTATTATAGTAGTTATATTCTTGTACATAGGAGCAGTATTATAGTAGTTATATTCTTGTACATAGGAGCAGTATTATAGCAGTTATATTCTTGTACATAGGGGCAGTATTATAGTAGCTATAGTCTTGTACATAGGAGCAGTATTATAGCAGTTATATTCTTGTACATAGGAGCAGTATTATAGTAGTTATATTCTTGTATATAGGAGCAGTATTATAGTAGTTATATTCTTGTACATAGGGGACAGTATTATAGTAGTTATATTCTTGTACATAGAGGACAGTATTACAGTATATTCTTGTACATAGGGGTAGTATTATAGTAGTTATATTCTTGTACATAGGAGCAGTATTATAGTAGTTATATTCTTGTATATAGGAGCAGTATTATAGCAGTTATATTCTTGTACATAGGGGCAGTATTATAGTAGTTATATTCTTGTACATAGGGGCTGTATTATAGTAGTTATATTCTTGTACATAAGAGCAGTATTATAGTAGTTATATTCTTGTACATAGGGGCAGTATTATAGTAGTTATATTCTTGTACATAGGGGCAGTATTATAGTAGTTATATTCTTGTACATAGGGGCTGTATTATAGTAGTTATATTCTTGTACATAGGAGCAGTATTATAGCAGTTATATTCTTGTACATAGGAGCAGTATTATAGTAGTTATATTCTTGTACATAGGGGCAGTATTATAGTAGTTATATTCTTGTACATAGGAGCAGTATTATAGCAGTTATATTCTTGTACATAGGAGCAGTATTATAGCAGTTATATTCTTTTACATAGGGGCAGTATTATAGTAGTTATATTCTTGTACATAGGGGCTGTATTATAGTAGTTATATTCTTGTACATAAGAGCAGTATTAGTTATATTCTTGTACATAGGGGCAGTATTATAGTAGTTATATTCTTGTACATAGGAGCAGTATTATAGCAGTTATATTCTTGTACATAGGAGCAGTATTATAGTAGTTATATTCTTGTACGTAGGGGCAGTATTATAGTAGTTATATTTTTGTACATAGGGGCTGTATTATAGTAGTTATATTCTTGTACATAAGAGCAGTATTATAGTAGTTATATTCTTGTACATAGGGGCAGTATTATAGTAGTTATATTCTTGTACATAGGAGCAGTATTATAGCAGTTATATTCTTGTACATAGGGGCAGTATTATAGTAGTTATATTCTTGTACATAGGGGCAGTATTATAGTAGTTATATTCTTGTACATAGGGGGCAGTATTATAGTAGTTATATTCTTGTACATAGGAGCAGTATTATAGTAGTTATATCCTTGTACATAGGGGCAATATTATAGTAGGTATATTCTTGTACATAGGGGGCAGTATTATAGTAGATATATTCTTGTACATAGGGGCAGTATTATAGTAGTTATATTCTTGTATATAGGGGGCAGTATTATAGTAGATATATTCTTGTACATAGGGAGCAGTATTATAGTAGTTATACTCTTGTACATAGGGGGCAGTATTATAGTAGATATATTCTTGTACATAGGGGCAGTATTATAGTAGTTATATTCTTGTATATAGGGGGCAGTATTATAGTAGTTATATTCTTGTACATATGGGCTAGCATTATAGTAGTTATATTCATGTACATATGGGCTAGTATTATAGTAGTTATATTCTTGTAACATATGGGCTAGTATTATAGTAGTTATATTCTTGTACATAGGGGGCAGGATTATAGTAGTTATATTCTTATACATAGGGGCAGTATTATAGTAGTTATATTCTTGTACATAGGGGGCAGTATTAAAGTAGTTATATTCTTGTACATAGGAGCAGTATTATAGTAGTTATATTCTTGTACATAGGGGGCAGTATTATAGTAGTTATATTCTTGTACATAGGGGGCAGTATTATAGTAGTTATATTCTT
The DNA here is from genome assembly GCF_048569485.1 of Anomaloglossus baeobatrachus. Classification (NCBI taxonomy): domain Eukaryota; kingdom Metazoa; phylum Chordata; class Amphibia; order Anura; family Aromobatidae; genus Anomaloglossus; species Anomaloglossus baeobatrachus. The sequence continues at coordinate 18,297,473 of NC_134359.1, forward strand.
GTACATAGGAGCAGTATTATAGTAGTTATATTCTTGTACATAGGGGGCAGTATTATAGTAGTTATAATCCGGTGTATATAGGGGCAGTATAATAGTAGTTATATTCCGGTGTATATAGGGGCAGTATTATAGTAGTAGATTGTGGGTTATTTTGCCATTAGGTGTGAATGTGTTTCTTCATTCCTGTGTTTAGTGTTGTCGGTTCTTTTTTTCGTTACTTTGCAGGAATAATGTGAATCTTTGCTGAATGTTGATGTGTAATTGTATAAATCTGTTTTTTCTGCCGTTTATGAGACTCAGGATAAATCACATTAATAACCCGGAGAATATAAATAATAATAGGAATTTTCTGGCTTTCGCGGCGTCAGGTTTAGTCTCGGCCGTTAAACGCCGGCACTGAACGTCCTTGGATTTGGCTGCATTTTCCTGGCGGTGACATTACCCTTCTACCAGAGACGGCTATAGATCCTTAAAATGCAAATATTTTCAGACGGGAGATGAGGTGAGAGCGAGGGGAGCGGAGAGATGAACGCTCGGCGCGGGCGATGATGGGGCTGTTTTTAGAAAGGGCATGTGCTCTCGGCTGGGAGTCTGCCGGCAGGACGGGGTAGAAGGTGATGATCTGAAGACAGAAGACAAAATGTCACACTGGGCCGGAGCCGAGATGACAGGTGATCCTACTACAGGGGCAGCTTTCATTAGGATATTGCTCCGGATCTGTGTCCTCACAAGAAGGAAGGAGCCGAGAACAAACCGCGGACATTCATCTCCCAACATCACTCACATGATCTCGCACCAAAAAAGACAAGTCTTTGTAAACTTCTTCAATATGGCTGCAATTGGGGCGAAGGATGGGGGTGTCCTCACCGTATATTCCTGTGCTAATACTGTGTTTCCCCGAAAATAAGCCCTACCCCGAAAATAAGCCCGAGCAGGAATTTTTTGGGCCTTTTCAGAGTAAGGCTTAAATATAAATCCCACGCCAAAAAATAAGCCCTAGTCATGGTTCAATAATGAAGTGTCCGTGCAGCTAAAAAAGTGAATGATACTGCAGGACTCTTTATTATAGAAAGCAGACACCCCCAAAAGAAAGAAGACGGAAGACCCCACAATCATACTCACCAGACCCCGAATGGGGGGGCCTGCACTGGAAGGCATCGAGGATCTGCGCTGGAACGTACAGACACATCAGATTTCACACATACACACAGATACTGTACTGCTCCAGGGACCTAGGACTCAGTGGAATACGAGGACCTGTGGTGGAATGCATGAAGGACCTGTGATGGAACGCATGGAGGACCTGTGGTGGAATGCATGGAGGACCTGTGGTAGAACGCATGGAGGACCTGTGGTGGAACGCATGGAGGACCTGTGGTGGAATGCATGGAGGACCTGTGGTGGAACGCATGGAGGACCTGTGGTGGAATGCATGGAGGACCTGTGGTGGAATGTATGGAGGACCTGAGGTGGAACACATGGAGGACCTGCGGTGGAACACATGGAGGACCCGCGGTGGAACACATGGAGGACCTGCGGTGGAACGCATGGAGGACCTGCGGTGGAACGCATGGAGGACCTGTGGTGGAATGCATGGAGGACCTGTGGTGGAATGCATGGAGGACCTGTGGTGGAATGCATGGAGGACCTGTGGTGGAAGTCATGGAGGACCTGCGGTGGAAGGCATGGAGGACCTGTGGTGGAATGCATGGAGGACCTGTGGTGGAATGCATGGAGGACCTGTGGTGGAATGCATGGAGGACCTGTGGTGGAATGCATGGAGGACCTGTGGTGGAACACATGGAGGACCTGTGGTGGAAGGCATGGAGGACCTGTGGTGGAATGCATGGAGGACCTGAGGTGGAAGGCATGGAGGACCTGTGGTGGAAGGCATGGAGGACCTGTGGTGGAAGGCATGGAGGACCTGTTGTTGAATGCATGAAGGACCTGTGATGGAAAGCATGGAGGACCTGTGGTGGAATGCATGGAGCACCTGTGGTGGAATGCATGGAGGACCTGTGGTGGAATGCATGGAGGACCTGTGGTGGAAGGCATGGAGGACCTGTGGTGGAATGCATGGAGGACCTGTGGTGGAATGCATGGAGGACCTGTGGTGGAAGGCATGGAGGACCTGTGGTGGAATGTATGGAGGACCTGAGGTGGAACACATGGAGGACCTGCGGTGGAACACATGGAGGACCTGCGGTGGAACACATGGAGGACCTGCGGTGGAATGCATGGAGCACCTGTGGTGGAATGCATGTAGGACCTGTGGTGGAATGCATGGAGGACCTGTGGTGGAATGCATGTAGGACCTGTGGTGGAAGGCATGGAGGACCTGTGGTGGAAGGCATGGAGGACCTGTGGTGGAATGCATGGAGGACCTGTGGTGGAATGCATGGAGGACCTGTGGTGGAATGCATGGAGGACCTGTTGTGGAATGCATGAAGGACCTGTGATGGAATGCATGGAGGACCTGTGGTGGAATGCATGGAGGACCTGTGGTGGAACGCATGGAGGACCTGTGGTGGAACGCATGGAGGACCTGTGGTGGAATGCATGGAGGACCTGTGGTGGAAGGCATGGAGGACCTGTGGTGGAAGGCATGGAGGACCTGTGGTGGAAGGCATGGAGGACCTGTTGTTGAATGCATGAAGGACCTGTGATGGAAAGCATGGAGGACCTGTGGTGGAATGCATGGAGCACCTGTGGTGGAATGCATGGAGGACCTGTGGTGGAATGCATGGAGGACCTGTGGTGGAAGGCATGGAGGACCTGTGGTGGAATGCATGGAGGACCTGTGGTGGAATGCATGGAGGACCTGTGGTGGAAGGCATGGAGGACCTGTGGTGGAATGTATGGAGGACCTGAGGTGGAACACATGGAGGACCTGCGGTGGAACACATGGAGGACCTGCGGTGGAACACATGGAGGACCTGCGGTGGAACGCATGGAGGACCTGTGGTGGAATGCATGGAGGACCTGTGGTGGAATGCATGGAGGACCTGTGGTGGAACGCATGGAGGACCTGTGGTGGAATGCATGGAGGACCTGTGGTGGAAGTCATGGAGGACCTGCGGTGGAAGGCATGGAGGACCTGTGGTGGAATGCATGGAGGACCTGTGGTGGAATGCATGGAGGACCTGTGGTGGAATGCATGGAGGACCTGTGGTGGAATGCATGGAGGACCTGTGGTGGAATGCATGGAGGACCTGTGGTGGAATGCATGGAGGACCTGTGGTGGAACACATGGAGGACCTGTGGTGGAAGGCATGAAGGACCTGTGGTGGAATGCATGGAGAACCTGTGGTGGAACGCATGGAGGACCTGTGGTGGAAGGCATGGAGAACCTGTGGTGGAAGGCATGGAGGACCTGTGGTGGAAGGCATGGAGGACCTGTGGTGGAATGCATTGAGGACATGTGGTGGAGCGCATGGAGGACCTATGGTGGAACACATGGTGGACCTCCACCACTGGTCCTCGATGCTTTCCATCGCTGATCCTTGATGCACTCTACCGCAGGTCCTCGCACTCCACTGCACTGTGTCCCAGATTCACCAGCCACCAGAAGCAAGATAGTATTACCAGATGTTGAGTGTGTTCTTGCAATCTGATGAGTGTGTGAGTGCCGGCCGGAAGCAGGGGAGCATCGCTGTGGAGCATACCTGCTGGGAGTGCCCACCGAGGATTGCAGGAAGCCTTGGGAGTGACGCAGAAGTCCGAGGTCTGGTATGATTATTTTGGGGGGAAGGCGGTTCTGCCATTTTTGGGGGGTAAACTTACCCCCAACCTGTCTTTCCCCAAAAATAAGCCCTATCTCAAACATAAGCCCTAGTTCATTTTTTGGGGTAAAAACTTATATAAGACAGTGTCTTATTTTTGGGGAAACACGGGTAAACCACAAATCCATCTGTAGATTGCTGGAGATCCAGGGGTCCTAAAGATACATTTCCCAAAATCCCTTTGACATGATGAAAAGTTCTGCAACTTTCTAATAAACTTTATTTTTCAATTTATCACTATTTTCAATATTGTTTCTTGCTGTCATTGAATGGAAAGCTTTGACTTAAGGCCCCATCACACACAGAGATAAATCTTTGGCAGATCTGTGGTTGCAGTGATATTATGGACATATTGTTCCATTTGTACACTGCCACAAACCCGGCACTGATTGTCCACAATTTCACTGCAGCCACAGATCTGCCACAGATCTACCACAGATCTGCCACAGATCTACCACAGATCTACCACACATCTGCCACAGATCTACCACAGATCTGCCACAGATCTACCACAGATCTGCCACAGATCTACCATAGATCTGCCACAGATCTACCACAGATCTACCACACATCTGCCACAGATCTACCACAGATCTGCCACAGATCTACCACAGATCTGCCACAGATCTACCATAGATCTGCCACAGATCTACCACAGATCTGCCACAGATCTACCACAGATTTATCTCTGTATGTGACAGGGAGGCCTCTTTCACATGTCTGTACAAAACATCTGGTTTTGTACACGGATACCTTGCGTGTTGAAGGTATGTTTGTCCATCTATGTTCTGTGATTTTGGCACACGTGTGTTCTTTATCTACTATCCGGACAGCATGAACCTCTATACTGAGCTGTCTCTGACACTGCTGTCTCTGGTGCTGCTGCTTCCAGGTCCGCGGTGCAGTGAATATTCATGAGCATAATGAGCGGGCCCGGAAGCAAGTGACAGTAGCGCCGAAGACAGCAGCGCTGGAGACAAGTGAGTATAGAAAATTATTTTATTTCAAAGACGCGTGTTTTCTCCTGTACGTGTCACAAGGAGCATATCAGTGTGCAGTGTGTGTGCTGCCGGAGAAAAACGGACATGTTGCTGTGTGGACACACGTCCACGAGAAAATATGTGTGTGTATGTCTGTGTCTCCGGTAAGTATGAAAGTGGACGTGTGAATGGGACCTAAGGCTGTGTGCACACAGTGAATTTTTCATGGAGATTTGGTGCAAAGTCAATAGGCATCCAGAAGTTTTCTGCTCATGTTGCTTATTTTTTGTTTGCAGATTTGGTGCAGAAAATAATCTGTGGCATGTCAATTCTTGGTGCGTTTTTTTCCTGCCTTTTTTAGCGCTTCTACCCATGTGTATTTTGCAATTTCTGCAACAAATACTCAGTATAAGCACCTAGCCTAAAATGCCTCACCCCTGCTCGGAATCATTGTAACAACACATGAACCTGCGAGCAGCCATGATACAAGGAATCACCAAGAGAGTAACTTTTGTCCCCTGAGCCCCCCTTACAGACTCTGGAGCCCCCATACAGAATTTGTAGTACGGCTCCGACCTAATGTGTCGTTTAAAATACTGATCTCATCACATGATGCAGAATTGTCTCCGGATCCAGAATTGGCTCAGGATCGAGAACTCTCTCCAGATCCAGAATTGTCTCAGGATCCAGAATTGTCTCAGCATGCAGAATTGTCTTAGGATACAGAATTGTCTCAGCATGCAGAATTGTCTCCGGATCCAGAATTGTTTCAGGATCCAGAATTGTCTCAGGATCCAGAATTGTCTCCGGATCCAGAATTTGTCTCAGGATCCAGAATTTGTCTCAGGATCCAGAATTCTCTCCGGATCCAGAAATTGTCTTAGGATCCAGAATTGTCTCAGGATCCAGAATTGTCTCCGGATCCAGAATTGTCTCCGGATATAGGATTGTCTCCAGATACAGGATTGTCTCTGGATGCAGGATTGTCTCAGGATGCAGGATTGTCTCAGGATCCAGAATTGTCTCCCCGGATCCAGATTTGTCTCCCGGATCCAGAATTGTCTCGTGATGTAGAATTGTCTCCGGATCCAGAATTGTCTTAGGATCCAGAATTGTCTCAGGATCCAGAATTGTCTCCGGATACAGAATTGTCTCAGGATCCAGAATAGTCTCCGGATCCAGAATTGTCTCCGGATACAGGATTGTCTCCAGATACAGGATTGTCTCCGGATACAGGATTGTCTCAGGATCCAGAATTGTTTCAGGATCCAGAATTGTCTCCGGATCCAGAATTGTCTCATGATGTAGAATTGTCTCCAGATCCAGAATTACCTCCGGATCCAGAATTGTCTTAGGATCCAGAATTGACTCAGGGTCCAGAATTTTCTCAGGATCAAGAATTGTCTCAGGATCCAGAATTGTCTCCTGATCCAGAATTATCTCCGGATACATGATTGTCTCCGGATACAGGATTGTCTCAGGATACAGGATTGTCTCAGGATCCAGAATTGTCTCATGATGTAGCATTGTCTCCGGATCCAGAATTGTCTCAGGATCCAGAATTTTTTCGGGATCCAGAATTGTCTCCGGATCCAGAATTGACTCAGGATCAAGAATTGTCTCAGGATCCAGGGTTCGGGTTCGACCCTCACGTTAAATAACGTCTAGAACTCTGCGCCTCTCGTGTGATCACTCACTGATGGCACAGAGAGACCGTGAGTGATTGAAGCACAAAGTTTTTTATAAAGTTGCAGAACGTTTCATTATGGAGGAATTCACCTTTTTTCGGAGTTGGGCTCCACCAGGCTCGTCACTGTAGGTAAATTAGTCAGGCGTGCCGAGTTCACTGCCGCCGTATAAAGCGATTGATTTTCCAGAATATTTTAATTGCATTTATGCGGTTGATTTCCATAGACCTGCGGCGAGGAAAGTTCCCTTTACTTAATGCAAAACGCTCAAAGTATTGTGCCTAGAGGTGAATGAAGAGCGCACCGAGCCCCGAATATCAGCGCTGGGGACAGGTGACACCGGGCAGGAGGCCGCTGGTTGTGCCCATGCCATGTCCCTGGTTGTCACAGAGGCTGGTATCTGTGCCCATTACCCGGGGCAGTTCCTCACCGCAGGCTGCGCTGACACAGGAGGAACCTGCCGGCAGAACAGATGCTCCTGTCACATCCTCCGCACCCAGCAGACATAATCACACATAAAGACTCGGCAGGAGGACGGCTCGTTAGTGCGCCAGATATCACCAGAGCAAGTGTGGAGGGCATGAAATGTAGGAAAATGCCCGATAAGCTGAGGCGGACGAGTCTGAAATAATATCTGGTCCTGGGAAAGCTGGGTGACAACTAATAGACTTATCATTGCAGCCTTCTGTACTCACTGGGAGCTTAATAAATCTGTATACAATGAGCTGCTTCCTCACCATCACCGGAGCTGCCACCTCACCACCACCGGAGCTGCCCCCTCACCACCACCACCGGAGCTGCCACCTCACCACCACCGGAGCTGCCCCCTCACCACCACCACCGGAGCTGCCACCTTACCACCACCGGAGCTGCCACCTCACCCCCACCACAGCTGCCCCCGTACCACCACCGAAACTGACATCTCACCACCACTGGAGCTGTCCCCTCACCACCACCGGAACTGCCCCCTCACCACCACCACCGGAGCTGCCACCTCACCACCACCGGAGCTGCCCCCTCACCACCACCACCGGAGCTGCCACCTCACCACCACCGGAGCTGCCACCTCACCCCCACCACAGCTGCCCCCGTACCACCACCGAAACTGACATCTCACCACCACTGGAGCTGTCCCCTCACCACCACCGGAGCTTCCCCCTCACCACCACCACGGGAGCTTCCCCCTCACCACCACCACCAGAGCTGCCACCTCACCATCATCGGAGCTGCCATGTCACCCCCACTGCAGCTGCCCCCTCACCCCCACCAGACATGCCCCCTCACCACCACCGAAACAGCCATCTCACCACCATTGGAGCTGCCCCCTCTCCACCACCAGAGCTGCTCCGTCACCAACACCAAAGCTGCTCTTTCACCACCACTGGAGATGCCCCCTCACTACCACCGTAGCTTCCACCTCACCACCACCATAGCTTCCACCTCACCACCACCGTAGCTGCCACCTCCCCATCACCAGAGCTGCCACCTCACCACCACCGTAGCTGCCCCCTCACCACCACCAGAGCTGCCCCTTTACCACCACCACTGGAGCTGCCATCTCACCTCCACAACAGATGCCCCTTACCACCACCAAAACTGCCATCTCACCACCACTGGAGCTGCCTCCTCACTACCACTGGAGCTGCCTCCTCACCACCACCGGAGCTGCCATCTCACCAACCCCAGGGCTGCTCCCTCACCACCACCGGAGCTGCCACCTCACCACTAAAGGAGATGCCTTCTCACCACCACTGGAGCTACTCTTTCACCACTACTGGAGCTGCTCCTCACCACCACAAGTGCTGCCACCTCAGCACCACCGGAGCTGCCACCTCACTACCACCATAGCTGGCACCTCACCACGAACGGAGCTTCCACCTCACCAACATCAGGGCTGCTCCCTCACCACCAAAGGTGCCACATCACCACCAAAGGAGCTGCCTCCTCACCACCAAAGGAGCTGCTTCCTCACCACCACTGGAGTTGCCACCTCACCGCCACTGGAGTTAGCACCTCACCGACACTAGAGCTGCTGCAAACCGCCCAACCTACTGCTGCAAGGGCAGGACTCTCTCCCCTATTATGTACAGCACCATGGAATCAAGGGTTCTCTATAAATAATAATAATGTACAGATATTTAGTTGTGCCAATATAACCCATTTTTACATCTGCCCTATTTTGCACATATCACCCCCCTAATGATACCTCTCCGGGGAATATTTACCCTCCAGTTGCCATTGGATTCATCCTACTGTCTCTCCAGCTTCTGGTGCAGTCTCTGTCAGTGGCTTCCCTCCAGCACAGCTCTGCTGCCTCCATTGCTGACATACAGAATATTCTATCTATAGATTTCTCTCTTTGTTGCTGTACAGAATCCGGGCCTGTGTAATTTTATCTTCTGCCATCTACATCAGAATAGTTGCATGCGCGGCTTTACAGCATTGTTCGCTGGTTTCTAGCAGAGCCACAATCTCCTGCACTCCTCCACAGCCGAGCTTGTAATTACTAGCAGAGCTGAGCTGTGTTTGTTGCCTGCTGCTTACATATCAGCCATGTGAAACTGTTGATGCTTATGGCAGAGGATTATCTTCTGACTTTGTCCTCATGAAGGGTTCATTCCCATATTAAACTTCATTGACCTTTCATTGACTACAGAGTAAGCAATATCTTATTAACCATGGAATTGAGTTCATTATCCTGGGTCAGGAGTAAAGCGGCCGTCCTCACCCTCTATTTGCCAGTTCACCAGGCACAGATATGAGGCTTATAAGCTTTTCTAACAGTTTGGGGAGATTTCTTTCTTTTGGAGGGCTCTGCAGCCTGTGACTGAATAGAGTCAGGCTCCGAGGAGACGGTGACACTGAATATCTGCAGAAGTCATTTTCCTGGTGACGTTCTTCCACTTGGAGCCTCAGGTCAGCGCCTTTGATGTCCAAAAGCCCAACTCTAATCCTCGTCCCAGACTCCTGGGCATCTGGAGAAATCCCGTTATTCTGCTCTGTTCTCTGCTTCTATTCCGGTCTCCAGACTGTAAACTCCATCCTGCTGGAAGATGCAATATCATGGAAACTAGACTTTTCAGTACTATCACCTTTTATTGGGTCATTAAAGGGACGGACACTGCAAAATACCTGCACAGATCAGAGCACATTGTGCATGTGTCTCCTCCTCCAGACGTCTCCTGGTTTTATGTAGATAAATCTCTGCATAATTTTTGCAAATTCCTGATATACTTATTGCATTAATTCTTGCAAAACATCTCTGCTTGCTCCTGTATGGGTTGATCATGTTCAAGGCAGAGTCATTCATTGACAGGAAGCTGAGATCTTTAAGTGGATTGAAACATAAGTGATATTGGACAGTTTCAAAGTCTTTCTTTAGTTTTTGGATGAAGCGTAGCCAGAAAGCTTATTTACTGGTTATTGTTCACATCTGTTCCAGATCCGAGCTTTGCTCCCCTCACATTGATCTGCTGACCTCTGTTGTAATCCACATTGGACTTTACAGGTGGCCCGGTGTACTCCTCTGTGATCATCTGCCTGGGCGTATAGATAAGACTCACCAAGACACGCACCTGTGTCTTTCTGTTAAGACTTTTAGTGTTCCTTATTCCTGTATGCCAGTGGTCTCCAATACCTCTGCTACCGGTCTCCTGTCTGCCTGCAGCTTCCAGTATCTCTGCTACCAGTCTCCTGTCTGCCTGCAGCTTCCAGTATCTCTGTTACCAGTCTCCTGTCTGCCTGTGGCTTCCAGCATCTCTGCTACCAGTGTCCTGTCTGCCTGCAGCTTTCCGTATCTCTACTACTGGTCTCCTGTCTGCCCGCAGCTTTCCGTATCTCTGCTACCAGTCTCCTGTCTGCCTGCAGCTTTCCGTATCTCTACTACTGGTCTCCTGTCTGCCTGCAGCTTTCCGTATCTCTGCTACCGGTCTCCTGTCTGCCTGCAGCTTTCCGTATCTCTGCTACCGGTCTCCTGTCTGCCTGCAGCTTTCCGTATCTCTACTACTGGTCTCCTGTCTGCCTGCAGCTTTCCGTATCTCTGCTACCGGTCTCCTGTCTGCCTGCAGCTTTCCGTATCTCTGCTACTGGTCTCCTGTCTGCCTGCAGCTTTCCGTATTTCTGCTACTGGTCTCCTGTCTGCCTACAGCTTTCCGTATCTCTGCTATCGGTCTCCTGTCTGCCTGCAGCTTTCCATATTTCTGCTACCGGTCTCCTGTCTGCCTGCAGCTTTCCGTATTTCTGCTACTGGTCTCCTGTCTGCCTGCAGCTTTCCGTATCTCTGCTACCAGTTTCCTGTCTGCCTGCAGCTTCCAGAATCTCTGCTACCGGGCTCCCGTCTGCCTGCAGCTTTCAGTATCTCTGCTACTGGTCGCCTATCTGCCTGCAGCTTCTAGTACCTCTGCTACCAGTCTCCTGTCTGTCTGCAGCTTCCAGTACCTCTACTACCAGTCACCTGTCTGACTGTGGCTCTCTGTACCTCTGCTACTGGTTTGCTGTTTGTCTGTAGCTTCCAGTATCTCTGCTACCTGCTATTGGTCTCCTGTCTGCCTGCGGCTTCCAGTAACTCTGCTACCGGTCCCGTCTGCCTATGGGTCTCCGTACTTCTGATACTTGCTACTGATCTCATCTTTGCGTGCGGCTTCCAGTACCTCCGCTATTAGTCTCCTCTGTGCCTGTGGCTTCCAGTACTTCTGCTACCAGTCTGCTGTTTGCCTGTGTTATCCTGTACCTCTGCTACTGGTCTCCTCTTTGTCTTTGGCTTCTAGTACCTCTGCTATCAATCTCCTGTCTTCCTGTGGCTTCCAGTACTCGTGCTATCAATCTTCTGTCTGCCTGTGGATTCCATTACTTCTGCTACCGGTCTCGTGTCTGCCTGCAGCTTCCAGCTTCTCTGCTTCCTGCTAATGGTCTCCTGTCTGCCTGTGGCTTCCTGTACTTTTGTTATTGGCCTCCTGCCTGAGGATTTCAGTACCTTTACTACATTTTCCCTGTCTTACCTGCCTGCTGCACTGACACCCATGTCCCATGTGCACACCCGGACCTGGGGCTTGGAGGATCTACATCACCAGGTGTTATATAGGTAATACGGTATGCTTTCTTTTTTCCAGAAACAACGCCACTCCTGTTTATAGATTGTGCATGGAATTGTATCTCCATGTTACAATGTTGCAGTATGTTGAGGAGCTCAGCAGCAGGTGTTCAATTTTCCTGCAGCGGCACCACTGGACAAATGATGCATTGCACATATATATTTGAAATATATGGTGATTACTATGCATTGCGTGACTATGTCCTCCAGAGTGCGGGGAGACCCCCTTCATAGCTATACTTCAGGCTATGTAATATATTAGGACCCCGAATATTGCACCTTCCTCAGGGTTCTATATACCGGATTTCCCCATTACAGCAGCGCTGTCCTTTCGCTTTATGGTTTTTCTTTATAATTAGACAGCGCTTTGATTCTGCCAGCATCTTAGTGTCCAGGATGGAGGAGGTGACACGGCTTCCTCCAGGGCTCGCGGTGTCATTGTCATTCAGCCTGCGCATGGACTGCAATCACTAAACCTTTCCTTCTCCCTGCATGGGTGGAAATGCTCCTTCCATTCCATGTATCACGACATTGCTTATTTTTGGTCTGAACTTTGATAAATCTCTTGTGGTTTTATGGAGTTTTTTTTTGTGTCTTTCTCCATTGATCTAAATAGAAAGCTGCCTGTGACTTGTAGTGCTCCATAGACGTGGCTCTGGAAACATTTCCTAATTTCTTTTCATTAAATGTTTGTTGTGAATTCCAGAAAATCTGTATAAATCTATAGTACAAGGGAATATAATAAACTTTAGAATATATCTTATCATAGCACTGTGCATCTTCTCCTTAACTCCCCATTCATTCTGAATACCTGCTGAAATCGGTCTTTCTGAAGACAGGAGGGATTGCAGCTCAAAGAGAGATCAGATTACAGCTGCCTAATGAAGTCTATGGAAGGTAGAGGATGAAGGAGCAGAGTGAGAGTGGGATATGAAGACATACAAAAGCCTGCACTTCTGTTTTTAAATAAGTATTTTATCTCACCCCAGTGCTGAGTTCACAGCTACACTGCTCAGTACTGTACTATAATGTCCTCCATGCTGCTGTATAATGTCCTCCATGCTACTGTGTAATGTCCTTCATGCTGCTGTGTAATGTCCTCCATGCTGCTGTGTAATGTCCTCCATGCTGCTGTATAATGTCCTCCATGCTGCTGTATAATGTCCACCATGCTGCTGTATAATGTCCACCATGCTGCTGTATAATGTCCACCATGCTGCTGTATAATGTCGACCATACTGCTGCTGCTTTTTAGTAAACATTTTTCGCAACAAAGTGCTAGCTTCACATCTACACTGCTCAGTAATGCTCTATAATGTCCTCTATTCTGATGCTTTCTAGTAAGTGGTTTAGCTCACTGCAATGCTGGATTAACATCTACTTTGCACAGCACTGCTGCATAATGTCCTCCATGCTGCTACTTCTTAATGTTTTATCTCACCCTAGACCCAGATTCATGTCTACACTGCTCAGACCTGCTGTAAAATGTTTTCCATGCTGCTGCTTCTTATTAAGTGTTTTATCTCACTGTAGAGCCAAATTCACATCTACACTGCTCATTCCTGCTATGTCCTCCATGCTGGTGTGGTGCTTTTTAGCAAGTATTTTATCTCACTCTAGAGCTGAATTCATATCCATGCTGCTCATTCCTGCTGTATAATGTCCTCCATGCTGCTGCTGCTTCTTATTAAGTGTTTTATCTCACTCTAGAGCAGGATTCAGATCTACACTGTTCAGTTCTGCTGCATAATGATCTCCATGCTGCTGCTTCTTAGTAGACTGTGAGCCCTTGCGAGCAGAGTCCTCTCTCCTCCTGTACCAGTATGTTTTGTACTGTTAATGATTGTTGTACGAGTTTATATGTATATCCTTTTTCACTTATAAAGCACCATGGAATTAATGGCGCTATAATAATAAATAATATTAATAACACTAGTAATAAATAATATTAATAACACTAGAGCCGGTTTCACATCTACACCACTCAGTCTTGCTGTATAATGTCCTCCATGCTGCTTCTTAGTAAATGTTTTATCTCACTCTAGAGCTGGATTCACATCTACACTGCTCAGTCCTGAAATAATAATTAATAATAATAATCTTTATTTCTATAATGCCAACATATTTCGCAGCGCTTTACAATTCAGAGGTTCATATACAAACAAACATGATAATGTATAAGTCCTCCATGCTGCTGCTTTTTTGAAGTGTTTTATCTCACTCCAGAGCTGGATTTACATCTATACTGATCAGTCCTGCTGTAAAATGTTTTCCATGCTGCTGCTTCTTATTAAGGGTTTTATGTCACTGTAGAGCCAGATTCACATCTACACTTCTCAGTCTTCCTGTATAATGTCCTCCATGCTGCTACTTTTTAACAAGTATTTTATCTCACTCTAGAGCTGAATTCACATTTACGCTGCTCATTCCTGCTGTATAATGTTCCCAAGCTGCTGTTTCTTATTAAGTGTTTTATCTCACTTTAGAGCAGGATTCAGATCTTCACTGATCAGTCCTGCTGAATAATGACCTCCATGCTGCTTCTTAGTAAGTGTTTTATTTCACTCTAGAGTTGGATTCACATCTACACTGCTCAGTCCTGATATATTAATAATAATTATAATAATAATAATCTTTATTTCTATAATGCCAACATATTCTGCAGCTTTTTACGATTCAGAGCTTTATATACAACAAACATGATAATGTTCTCCATGCTGCTGCTTCTTTGAAGTGTATCTCATTCCAGAGCTGGATTCATATTTACACTGCTCAGTCCTGCAGCATAAAGTCCTCCATGCTGCTTCTTAGTAACAGTTTTTAATCTTACTCCAGTGCTGGATTCACATCTACACTGCTCAGTACAGCTGTATAATGTCCTCGATGCTGCTGCTCTTAGTGATTTATGTCTCTCTAGAGCTGCATTTGCATCTACACTGCTCAGTCCTGCTACATAATGTCTTCCATGCTGCTTTTTATCAAGTGTTTTATCTCACTCAAGAGCAGGATTCATAGCTACGCTGCTCAGTACTGCTACATAATGTCTTCCATGCTGCTTTTTATCAAGTGTTTTATCTCACTCAAGAGCAGGATTCATAGCTACACTGCTCAGTACTGCTACATAATGTCTTCCATGCTGCTTTTTATCAAGTGTTTTATCTCACTCAAGAGCAGGATTCATTGCTACACTGCTCAGTACTGCTACATAATGTCATCCTTCCTGCTTCTTATAAAATGTTTTATCTCACCCCAGAGATGGATTCACCTCTACACTGCTCAGTCTTGCTGCATACTGTCCTCCATGCTGCTGCTGTCTTGGAACATGTGTTTCAGAAAGACAGGAGAGCAGGAATCCCTCATGTGTGTGCGGTGTGGGACCTCATAGCAGCTTGTCTGCACCGACTAGCTCAGAGGCAACTGATAATAATAATTAGAGATATTAGAGATAGAGGCTATAAAGTGGAAAACTGGTGAAATATCCTGGAAATGAGCCATATAATGTCTAGAAATAGTGATGTTCCTCATATACAAGTCCAGGTCATGTGGAGAAACATATGTTACAGTAAATCTCCACATCTGTCAGAATCCTATAAACTAAAAAAAATGAGGTGAAGATGAGATTCCTTGGAAGAGAAGTGATCTCAGGTGTGATCAGCCTCAGCCAAGTGCCCGGGACCATTACAGGAGGACGCGCTGATCCCGGGAAGTTGAATGAACCTTTAATTACCGCTACTTTTAATGTTTCTACGAGTTACAGATTTTCTTTTTCCATTTATGTTATAACACGCACTTGAGGAGCCATCGTCAGAAGCAGCCATTATGTGCCACACACGAGTGCTTCCTGCAGAGCCGCCGGCTGAGCAAATTAACAAATACTTCTCGTCTCCCTAGAACCTCTGGAGATGCTCTGACCACAGATAACATGGAGAAGACCAGATTTACAGTGGACCTGCCATGAACTCAGAGACGCTGGCATCTTTAAGGAGGATCCTCTCCTCTCCTCTTCCTTGCGACCATTAGATCCCTTTGATTTATAGGATCATTTAAAGGGGTTATCCTATTGGGAGCCAGAGCTCATCCGAGAAAGGGACCCTGTTATGTGCTGTCAGAATTCAGTGGTGGCCACACGTGCTGGGCTCTCTTTAGTTATTTCCCCATGGATGTACTTAAAAATTGCCAAGTAAGCGCTTATGACAAGTTTTGGAGCAAGATGCACATGTGCGGCCAACTCTCTACTCTGCTCTCAAAATAGATGTGTATCCCAAGGGCTGTACCTGCACTTATCGAATATCTACACACACCCCTGTGGCTCTTATTGGTGCATGGTAATTTCTTTGTTTGAGGTACTATATAAGCTGGTTACATGATATAGTAAAAAAGAAACTTTCAGTACACCACAGATGGTGCGTGCTATATTGATTTCTTCAAGCGCTTGTAAAACAAATCTTATTAATTAGGAGTTCCAATGGAATAGAAGAAGAGTATGTCCCTCATACTATCCATATGCCATAAATGTCCCTCAGAGGACAACCCCTTTAATGGTCAGATTACCATTGTGTCCATATACAGTACAGACCAAACGTTTGGATACTCCTCCTCATTCAAAGAGTTTTCTTTATTTTCATGACTCTAAAAATTGTAGATTCACATTGAAGGCATCAAAACTATGAATTAAAACATGTGGAATGAAATACTTAAAAAACTGTGAAACAACTGAAAATTTGTCTTATATTCTAGGTTCTTCACAGTCGCCACCTTTTGCTTTCATTACTGCTTTGTACACTCTTGGCATTCTCTTGATGAGCTTCAAGAGGTAGTCACCGGAAATGGTTTTCCAACAGTCTTGAAGGAGTTCCCAGAGATGCTGAGTACTTGTTGGCCCTTTTGCCTTCACTCTGCGGTCCAGCTCACCCCAAACCATCTCGATTGGGTTCAGGTCTGGTGACTGTGGAGACCAGGTCATCTGGCGTAGCACCCATCACTCTCCTTCTTAGTCAAATAGCCCTTACACAGCCTGGAGGTGTGTTTGGGGTCATTGTCCTGTTGGAAAATAAATGATGGTCTAACTAAACACAAACCGGATGGAATAGCATGCCGCTGCAAGATGCTGTGGTAGCCATGCTGGTTCAGTATGCCTTCAATTTTGAATAAATCCCCAAGAGTGTCACCAGCAAAGCCCCCCCACACCATCACACCTCCTCCACCATGCTTCACGGTGGGACCAGCCATGTAGAGTCCATCCGTTTACCTTTTCTACAAAGACATGGTGGTTGGATCCAAAGATCTCAGATTTGGACTCATCAGACCAAAGCACAGATTTCCACTGGTCTAATGTCCATTCCTTGTGTTCTTTAGCCCAAACAAGTCTCTTCTGCTTGTTGCCTGTCCTTAGCAGTGGTTTCCTAGCAGCTATTTTACCATGAAGGCCTCCTGCACAAAGTCTCCTCTTAACAGTTATTCTAGAGATGAGAAGATGTGTCCAAACTTTTGGTCTGTACTGTAGATACCGTGCATAAAAAAAAATGTGAAAATACCTCGATAAATGTGCATAAAACCATTTAACACTAGAACTACTGAGGTAGTCATTTTGACTACTTTGCACCATGTATTTCTATATAGGTGTCACGAGACCAGTAGTTCTAGTGTTAAAGCTATGTGCGCACATTGCAAATTTGGTGCAGAAATTTTCTGCACAAAATTTTCACCTTCTGGTAGAAAAATGCACCAAAAAACCCACGTTTTTGTGCCATGCGTTTTTCTTAATGTAATCAATGGGTGGAAGGGCTAAAAAATGCACAAAAACAACACCAACATTTCACACGCTGCAGATTATTTTTTGCACCAAATCTGCAAGGAAAAAATAAGCAAAGTGTGCACAGTGCTTCAGGATTCTCATTGACTTTGCTGCCATAGATGTATGCGGATTGGGGCCACAGTCTGCACCAAATCTGCATCAAAAAATGTAAATGTATTTCCACCATTTTTGCATATATGGATGTGATATATGTGTGAATGAGGCCTGAGCTGTGGCGTAATCTGCTGCGCGGCGCCGGGGAGCACAGACTCCCATCTTGTTGATGTGCGCTAAGTGACGCTTACTCTGATAAATAACGTCGGTGTCACCAACGAGGAGATAATTAACACAATGACAGTGGATGCCGGACGCCGACCTGCGATCCATCGGCCTCAGCTGTCTGATTATTCGCCGCTCCGCGCTGGCACTCGCTGTCAGGAGTGTCACGCTCCCCCGAGACAAGCAGTTGTCACCCGGTGTCACACACAGATATCAAACCAAGACCCCCTCACCTGGAAGAGACTTGTATTTTCTTACCTCGTAAAGCAGTGTCAGTCTCATCCGCCTCGATAAAGCGATGGAAGGTGAACATTACTGCGCGGAAATAACGGCTATTCTGTCCTAATAACAGGGGACGATGAAAGTGATATGTGATATTCTGGATGGGAAAGTAGAGCCGCGGGAAGGCGACTGGAAACAATGTGCCGAAATGGAAATATCCGAAATCTAAGGCTTGTGAAGTCTGCAGGAAATTGTGCACAGAAGTTTATGAAGGTCACAGCAATATGGGCTGAATGTGGCAGAATAGATTTTTTTTTTTAGATTAGTGTTTGGTCCGTAGACAAAATATTGTCAAGAAGTTTGAACCTTATTGTGTAAACAAGGCTGAAAGTACCCAAGCAACAAAGTATCAAAGTATCAAAGCATCCACCTGAAGAAAGGAGCAGCTGACGACTGTGGATACATTGTACAATAAAGAGGAAGATCTGCAAAGCATCGTAAAGTCATGAAGAGCTGGAAATACAGAGGTGAATAAAAGAGGATATATAAACCTACCAAGGAGATTATATATATAATATACTCCTCTGTTAGGAGTCTCGACACAGAAACCAGCTAGATATCACTCCGGGAAGGACCTAGCCGAGGAGTGGCTCTTTTTAGGAGACCACCATAACCACCATATTAAGTGGCCCTTTTAGTCAATATCCAACTTTTTGACAAGTTTAAAGATATGACAAGGGAAATACCAAGGTCAGGCATCCATCCACAGACCGCTGTTTTGGGGTATTGCCCCTCATCAGTGTGGAGTAGGATTCTGGCCAGGTGGGAGCAATGCCTGAAAGATGATTTCTTTTCCTGAGGAAGGAGACGGATGTCTCTGAAATGCGTAGGAACTGTCAAATAAAAAGGAAATCTTTTAATTTACACGTATCAGTGGTTTTTAGCGCGGCATAAACCCGGTCTTCTCTTCTACCTGTGTGATACAAAATTCCTCTCCCGGGGCTGCAGCTAAACCACCAGGCACTCACAGGCTATCATAAGGGGTTGTGACTGGCACAACCTCACCAGGTGAGTGCTTCTTTGTCTTGTCTGTCTACCCTCATACCGGGTAAGAACCTATTGCGCTTTTTTCCCCCCTACAGTTTTACAAGATCCCCTGTAGACTGTGAGCCCTTTCGGGCAGGGTCCTCTCTCTTCCTGTAGACTGTGATCCCTCGCGGGCAGGGTCTTCTCTCCTCCTGTAGACTGTGATCCCTCGCGGGCAGGGTCCTCTCTCCTCCTGTAGACTGTGATCCCTCGCGGGCAGGGTCCTCTCTCCTCCTGTAGACTATGATCCCTCACAGGCAGGGTCCTCTCTCCTCCTGTAGACTGTGAGCCCTAGTGGGCAGGGTCCTCTCTCCCTCTGTAGATTGTGATTCCTTGTGGGCAGGGTCTTCTCTCCTCCTGTAGACTGTGATCCCTCGCGGGCAGGGTTCTCTCTCCTCCTGTAGACTGTGATCCCTCGTGGGCAGGGTTCTCTCTCCTCCTGTAGACTGTGATCCCTCGCGGGCAGGGTTCTCTCTCCTCCTGTAGACTGTGATCCCTCGCGGGCAGGGTTCTCTCTCCTCCTGTAGACTGTGATCCCTCGTGGGCAGGGTTCTCTCTCCTCCTGTAGACTGTGATCCCTCGCGGGCAGGGTCCTCTCTCCCTCTGTAGACTGTGATCCCTCGCGGGCAGGGTTCTCTCTCCTCCTGTAGACTGTGATCCCTCGCGGGCAGGGTTCTCTCTCCCCCTGTAGACTGTGATCCATCGCGGGCAGGGTTCTCTCTCCTCCTGTAGACTGTGATCCATCGCGGGCAGGGTTCTCTCTCCTCCTGTAGACTGCGATCCCTCACGTGCAGGGTCCTCTCTCCTCCTGTAGACTGTGATCCCTTGTGGGCAGGGTACTCTCTCCCTCTGTAGACTGTGATCCCTCGCGGGCAGGGTTCTCTCTCCTCCTGTAGACTGTGATCCCTCGCGGGCAGGGTTCTCTCTCCTCCTGTAGACTGTGATCCCTTGTGGGCAGGGTCCTCTCTCCTCCTGTAGACTGTGATCCCTCGCGGGCAGGGTTCTCTCTCCTCCTGAAGACTGTGATCCCTCGCGGGCAGTGTCCTCTCTCCTTCTGTAGACTGTGATCCCTCGCCAGCAGTGTCCTCTCTCCTCCTGTAGACTGTGATCCCTCGCGGGCAGGGTCCTCTCTCCTCCTGTAGACTGTGATCCCTCGCGGGAAGGGTCCTCTCTCTTCCTATAGACTGTGATCCCTCACGGGCAGGGTCCCCTCTCCTCCTGTAGACTGTGATCCCTCGCGGGCAGGGTCCTCTCTCCTCCTGTAGACTGTGATCCCTCGCAGGCAGGGTCCTCTCTCCTCCTGTAGACTGTGATCCCTCGCGGGCAGGGTCCTCTCTCCTCCTGTAGACTGTGAGCCCTCGCGGGCAGGGTCTTCTCTCCTCCTGTAGACTGTGAAGCCCTCGTGGGCAGGGTCATCTCTCCTCCTGTAGACTGTGATCCCTCACGGGCAGGGTCTTCTCTCCTCCTGTAGACTGTGATCCCTCGCGGGCAGGGTCTTCTCTCCTCCTGTAGACTGTGAGCCCTCGCGGGCAGGGTCTTCTCTCCTCCTGTAGACTGTGAGCCCTCGTGGGCAGGGTCCTCTCTCCTCCTGTAGACTGTGAGCCCTCGCGGGCAGGGTTCTCTCTCCTCCTGTAGACTGTGAGCCCTCGCGGGCAGGGTCTTCTCTCCTCCTGTAGACTGTGAAGCCCTCGTGGGCAGGGTCATCTCTCCTCCTGTAGACTGTGATCCCTCACGGGCAGGGTCTTCTCTCCTCCTGTAGACTGTGATCCCTCGCGGGCAGGGTCTTCTCTCCTCCTGTAGATTATGAGCCCTCGCGGGCAGGGTCTTCTCTCCTCCTGTAGACTGTGAGCCCTCGTGGGCAGGGTCCTCTCTCCTCCTGTAGACTGTGAGCCCTCGCGGGCAGGGTTCTCTCTCCTCCTGTAGACTGTGAGCCCTCGCGGGCAGGGTCTTCTCTCCTCCTGTAGACTGTGAAGCCCTCGTGGGCAGGGTCATCTCTCCTCCTGTAGACTGTGATCCCTCACGGGCAGGGTCTTCTCTCCTCCTGTAGACTGTGATCCCTCGCGGGCAGGGTCTTCTCTCCTCCTGTAGATTATGAGCCCTCGCGGGCAGGGTCTTCTCTCCTCCTGTAGACTGTGAGCCCTCGTGGGCAGGGTCCTCTCTCCTCCTGTAGACTGTGAGCCCTCGCGGGCAGGGTTCTCTCTCCTCCTGTAGACTGTGAGCCCTCGCGGGCAGGGTTCTCTCTCCTCCTATACCAGTCTGTTTTTGTAATGTTCATGATTGTTGTACTTGCTTTTAGGTATACCCTTTTCACTTGTAAAGCGCCATGGAATAAATGGCGCTATAAATAATAATAAATACATAGAAAATAAATAAAAATAATCTAATCCAAAAAGCAGACTACATATGCTGTCCCTATACATACCAGGCAAACGCTTGGCTGATAGAAGGGATCCTAATCACTAGACCCCCCCTGTGCCATTATTAATGTCAGACCACCCTTTCTAAGAAATGACCATCATTTTATTACTGATTGTGATAATTCAGGATAAGAAAAGAGCTTCAAACATGATATAATGGAAAATGTTTTGAAAATGAAAAAAAAAAAGTGCCTGAGAAGGAGAAGGACCCTGGTGAGCGGATATAGGCAGAGTGTATAAGTGGCTATAAGAAGGAGAAAGGAGAGGATGAGAGCGATCAGCAGCAGCGGCGACGGCGACTAATCAGTGCTAATGACATCGGCTGATCTCACACTCACTGAATGGGATGAGATTGAAACTAAGAAAGTACATGTTATATAGTGCAAGGTGCAAATACTACTACTCCCACCATGCTGCACAGGAGAATAGGCATCTGCAGCCATGAGATTCACAAGGGTGTGATGTGCTGCAGCATAGCAGAGCTGAGACGCTTAGATTATGCAGAAGGTCTCAACTTCATGGCACATTAAGGACAAAGGCAGCACAGTAAATAAATCCTAGAAATGGCTGCAGGTAACGGGTAATTTGTGTAGTTCAGACTCCATACCCCCCACAGGGGTCACTCGTATTTCCCTTACAGTCATATCAAATAGCCATGTCTTCCCCTCAGGGGTGGGAAACTAATTTCCCTGAGGAGCCACATGTGAGACCATGACTGGTGCGGAGGCCGAACCAATAGGCTGAAAATAATTCTGCTCAATATTAGTATTATTACATTAATTAGAATTATGATTTTATATTAATATTGTATCACTTAATATTGAGCATAATTAAGTATACCCTATATACAGTATGTGCCCCCACATAACCCTCATATACAGTATGAGCCCCCACATAGCCCCCTATATACAGTATGAGCCCCCATATAGCCCCCAATATACAGCATGAGCCCCCACATAGCCCCCAATATACAGCATGAGCCCCCACATAGCCACCATATATAGTATGAGCTCCTACACAGCCTTCCTATATACAGTATGAGCCCCCACATTGCCACCATATACAATATGAGCCCAAACATAGCCCCCTATATACAGCATAAGCCCCAACATAGCCTCCTATATACAGCATAAGCCCCAACATAGCCACCTATATATAGTATGAGCCCCCACATAGCCTCCTATATACAGCATGAGCCACAACATAGCCACTAGATATAGTATGAGCCCCCACATAGCCCCCTATATACAGCATAAGCCCCAACAAAGCCACCTATATATAGTATGAGCACCCACATAGCCTCCTATATACAGCATGAGCCTCAACGTAGCCCCTATATATAGTATGAGCCCTGACATAGCCTCTTATATACAGTATGAGCCCCCACATAGCCCCCTATATACAGTATGAGCCCCCATATAGCCCCCAATATACAGCATGAGCCCCCACATAGCCCCCAATATACAGCATGAGCCCCCACATAGCCACCATATATAGTATGAGCTCCTACACAGCCTTCCTATATACAGTATGAGCCCCCACATTGCCACCATATACAATATGAGCCCAAACATAGCCCCCTATATACAGCATAAGCCCCAACATAGCCTCCTATATACAGCATAAGCCCCAACATAGCCACCTATATATAGTATGAGCCCCCACATAGCCTTCTATATACAGCATGAGCCACAACATAGCCCCTAGATATAGTATGAGCCCCCACATAGCCCCCTATATACAGCATAAGCCCCAACATAGCCACCTATATACAACATGAGCCCCCACATAGCCCTCCTATATATATTATAAGTTCCCATATGGTCCCCTATATACAGTATGAGCCCCCACATTGCCCCCTATATACAGTATGAGCCCCAACATAGCCTTTTATATATATATATATATATATATATATATCTCGTATGAGAACCACATAGCCTATTATATACAGCATGAGCCTCCACAAAGCCACTTATATCCATGTGTTCCATTATATCTATGTATTCCCTTACATCCATCTCTTCCCCTTTAGTCATGTCTTCTTCTATTTCCATATCTTCTCTTATATCCATATCTTCCCCTATATCCATGTCTCCCTATATACATGTCTGCCTATATATTCCCCTATTTCCATATCTTTTCTTATGCCCATGTCTTTTCTTATATCCATGTCTCCCTCTGTCCATGTCTTCTCCTATATCTATATCTTCCCCTATGTCCATATTTTTCCTTACAGCCATGTCTTTTCTTATATCCATGTCTCCCTATATCTATATCTTCCCCTATATCTGTGTCTTCCCCTATATCTGTGTCTTCCCCTATTTCCATATTTTTCCTTATAGCCATGTCTTTTCTTATATCCATGTCTCCCTTTATCCCAGCATATCCTATATCCGCCCTGTCCTGGCGCGGGGCCAGCCGGTTCGTGTACAATCTGTGTAAGTGTTCCTCGGGTCCATTAATATGAATGACACCCGGTGATGGGGTCACTGAATTGAAAACACAGATACATAGAGCCGCACAGGTTCTCCGCCCGCCGCTCTGACTTACTGCAGTGACTGGAAACCATAAAACCGCCATATATCAATCACGTCGCTGCTTTCAATCAACGCTGTTACGCCATTAACAGTCAGGATTTAATTATGCCGCCTGTAAGCGCTGACGGCAGGACTTTATCACCATTTTCGAAAATGAATGTAACAAATTATAGAGTTTCCCCCCTGAGTGCATTATAGGGGGCTTTCTTATGCCCTTAGTGTGGCTGCCCCTGTAGCCCCCCGCTCCGGGCTCTGCAGCTGCATAGACTCCTCTCCGTCATATGTTTATGTAGAAACGTCCCGCGTCACCTGCAGATTTCAGTATTTTCTGGGTGTTTTTTTCCCATAATTTCTGTAAATGTTCATTTTATCTCTGCGACTGTGCTCAGTGGGCGGAGTCTTCTCTGTGTGATGTCATCGCTATAACGAAGGATCTGACTAATCAGCTGCTCCCTCTCACAAGCTAAAGAAAACAGCCTGCAGCTTCATCTCCCCCCTTTCCCTTCTTTCTCCTCATTTTTAGATTCTGTGTTACTGAAGATACATTGTTTTAGTGATTTTTGTCAGGAACAGCCAGGTGGGGGGTCTCATAAGATCCACCTGCTGTTTACCAATTTGTCACGATCAGACTGTGCTCTAGTGCCCCCCTTGTCAGCTGGTCAATTTTGGTACTGCCGGACAATAAGAAAAACAGGCTGCTGAGCTACTAATGCCAAATATTGAAGGTCTCCCAGCATGGGTAATGGATATATCACAGATTCCCGCTAATGGAATATATATACCACGGTACTCTTACTGGTAGCACCCCAATAATTCTACACAACAATAATTTCCCTGCCACCACCGGACTTTTCACAGGTAGTCCGGACACCCGTTACAGATAGCAAAACGCTCTTCGGGCTCGGATTCGTGTATATAGAGCAGGAGGAATGAGTTACTAAATTTTATATATTTAATCCGAAAATAGGCAATATTTATAAAATATACAAGATGTTACAAAGGGGAACAATACAATACAGAGGACATCTCCCTAATCAGCAGCCGCCTATATAGAGATACTTTTGTAACACTTCCCATTTAAATCTGCAGCGCCGTAGATCATGTGCTCATAGATCTGCAGAAATTCCTACTTTATTCCATGTATAGATTATTACTGTATGAGGATTATTTCCATTACTGACATTATAATATGGAATTGTCCTTTATGCGATTGTCTACTGTATTATGTTATAAATCTTATCAGTGAATAGCTAGAAATTACAACCTCCATCTTCCTGATGAGAGCAAACTGGTGACCACTCATGTTAACCCGTCAAAATGTCCCCAATGGGTTGCCCACCATTGGGGTCATTTGTTTAGCATGTAATTGGGGATAAAAATACATTTTTGCAATTGGCTTTCATTAACTAAAATCCACAATTTTCCTTCTGTAGCCTCTATTTTGCACTGTAGAATGAGCTCACTGAGACTCAGTCAGTGAGCTCCTTCTTTTGTCTTTTTCCGATCTCCGTTCACTTAATAATTAAGTCTTAATTTATGACCACATCAAAGTTTAATGTACAGAAAAACAAAAAACTATAAAAAAAACCAAACAAAAAAAAACCAGTACAAAATGTTAATGAATGTCAAATACTTTGCATTATAGTCAGTTGATATCCGGCCAACACCGCAAAGTTTTGCCTCGTAGTCGTGCGACGCTCCGGACTGGATCGGTGACACGCGCATTAAATCTAACGATGGATTAAACCCGACGGCGCGATCCCGAGACATAAATACATTTTTATCTTACTAGTAAGGTTCAGTCTTAGAAGGCGCCGGCCTCTTTTTGTAAGTGATATTGATTAGATAAGAGCTCGGCCATTTGTGGTATTTTATAGCTCATTGCACCTTGGAGGAAGACTGACCGCAGGAGGACGGGAGCGGAGGACGTGTGCTGGCGCGGGGGAGGGGCACACTGGTGCAATGGGCAGTGATCGCGGCACAATCCTGGGGCACTGAGTTTGGGCACAAACCTATAAAAAAAAAGACCAAACATTTTTGAGCACCCAAAGTGTTTTTATGCGTCTGTTTTTGTTTCTTTTGGGCTACAAATTTTGCAACATTTTAGTAGAACATATAACTTTTTGCAGTTAAAGTTTTAAAAAAGTAATCTGACAGCAGCATAATATGGAGGCAAAGAGCCTGATGCCATTGATTCCAGATGCGTTACTTACTGGGCTGATGGCTACAGTTTTGAGAAAATCACTGTTTTATCAGCAGGAGATTATCACTAAAGAACTAGTAAACTTGCTGAAATATAGTCCTCAATATTCATGAGTTCTGTATAACCCCGCCCCCACCATTGTCAGCTGTCTATGCAAAGTGTACACAGAAAGCTGCCAATCAGTGGTGTGGGTGGGGTTACATACATAAACTGACAATCAGTGGTGGGGTCAGAGTTATGTACATAGAGCTGCCAATCAGTGGTGGGGGTGGGGTTACATACATAAACTGCCAATCAGTGGTGGGGGAGGGGTTATATACAGAAAGCTGCCAATCAGTGGTGGGGTTGGGGTTATATACAGAAAGCTGCCAATCATTGATGGGGTGGGGTTACATACAAAAATCTGCCAATCAGTGGTGGGGTCAGGGTTATATACATAAAGCTGCAAATGAATTATATATAGAAATCTGTCAGTCATTCAGTGGTGGGGGAGGCGTTACATACAGAAAGCTGCCAATCAGTGGTGTGGGTGAGATTATATATAGAAAGCTGCCAATCAGTGGTGGGGGAGAGTTTTTATGCAGAAAGCTGCCAAACAGTGGTGGTGGGGGGTTATATACAGAAAGCTGCCAATTAGTGCTGGCAGGGGGGTTATATACAGAAAACTGCCAATCAGTGATGGGGGGGTTATATACAGAAAGCTGCCAATCAGTGGTGGGGGGTTATATACAGAAAGCTGCCAAACAGTGGTGGTGGGGGGGTTATATACAGAAAGCTGCCAATCAGTGCTGGGGGGGTTATATACAGAAAGCTGCCAATCAGTGGTGGGGGGGTTATATACAGAAAGCTGCCAATCAGTGGTGTGGTTGAGGTTATATACAGAAAGCTGCCAATCAGTGGTGGGGGGGTTATATACAGAAAGCTGCCAAACAGTGGTGGTGGGGGGGTTATATACAGAAAGCTGCCAATCAGTGCTGGGGGGGTTATATACAGAAAGCTGCCAATCAGTGGTGGGGGGTTATATACAGAAAGCTGCCAATCAGTGGTGGGGGGGGTTATATACAGAAAGCTGCCAATCAGTGGTGGGGGGGGGGTTATATACAGAAAGCTGCCAATCAGAGGTGGGGGGGTTATATACAGAAAGCTGCCAATCAGTGGTGGGGGGGGTTATATACAGAAAGCTGCCAATCAGTGGTGGGGGGGTTACATACAGAAAGCTGCCAGTGGTGTAGGTGGGGTTATATACAATCAGTGGTGTGGCCGGGGTTATACAGAGCTCAGCATTCAGAGAGCTGGTAGGACTGTAGCACAGAAAACTGGTATTTTATCAAAACTGCAGCAAGTAGCCCAGTAAGTGACACATCATGGGAAGAGACGTTTTTACCCCGCATCATGCTGCTCTCAGATCAGATAGCAAAAATCTGGGGACAGATTTATTTTAAAGACAAAAAATAAAGAGCATTTAGCGTAAAAGTATTAAACACCATGCAGCATTTTGAAAACTACGGCGAAAAAACATCAACAAATCACAACTAAACTCCGGTTCTCCTTGATATATTTTCTGCGGCTACTTTTGATTTTGCAGTTAAAGACTAAAGTGCAAAATTGTAAGAGATCACGAAACATTTAGATTCAAAAACACAACACAAGCAAAAGAGCAAGAAAAAACCCTGGAAATTAGAGCAAAATGTATCAAAACTCGAGTGTGAATTTGATTCATTTGGTGCACGGCAGAATTAACGTTAAATTCAATTTAACCCCTTAGATGCCACCATCAATAACAAGAGGCTGGGAATAGAATTGTTCACTCTTTTTTTTTACTGAAATGCATGTATTTGGGGCTGAAAATTCTTTTTACAATTGCTTTTTGTTAAAAACATTTGAAGGTTTTGCTTTTACAGACTGTTTCTCAGCAGATTCTATTTTGTTACATAAGTTACTCAGGTGCCTTTAGTAAACACACTTTCAAAACAAATGAAACTTTTCTATAAGAAGAATGCAACTCCAGACGGATTCTAATAAATATACTCATTTTTCTTTTTATTTGGTGAGAAATCAGCTGAGAGAAGCTCAGAAAAAGGTAAAAAAAAATCAGGAAACTCCCCATCATGCTGTTAGAACGAGCTCACTGACATATTCTCAGTTGACTCAGCAATGGACAGTGCAATGCAGAGGCTGCAGAAGGCAAATGGTGCAATATTTTTTAATGGATCCCAAATGGAAAAAAATATTTGCAACCCAAATACATGTATTTAAGTTAAAAAGTAATGTCTCCAAAGGTGGACGATTCCTTTAATTGAGCTCCTCTCAGTTATTCTATGACCACAAATCTCATCAAAGTGAATGTATCGGGAAACAGAGACTGGAAGAGACAACTGCAGGTTTTTGAGGGCCCAGGGCGAAAAAGTCTCAGTGGGCCCCCCCCGGCTGTCCAGGGTCCTGGCACTTGCCCAGGTGTGCTGGGTGCGGACGTTGGCCCTGGCCAAATGGTGCAACATTTTTAATGAAATTCAATTGCAAAAAGTATGATTAGTTCCAAATACATGGATTTAGGTAAGATAAAAGAAAATTGTCCAAAAAGGTGGAAAACCCCATGCAGATATTCCTGGAAGGTTTTATGGAGGATTGTGAGTGCCGCCCGTTTTGGTTCTGGCACCAGAATCATTGGAATATATGATGTGACAAGCGCTGTGTGCTGCGCCAGCCGCCGCCTCCAGCCAGTCCGGTGCAGTCACTTATCCAGCACCGGTGACCTGCAGCCGGGGCGCAGGATTGATGCCGTGATTACCGCGGTGCCGGCTTCACCCTAATGTTATCAGCCATTACAGATCAGGAGCTCCAAATTGAAAAGTGTTGATGGGCAATAATGTGTAGTGAGCGCACACCCGAGACCCCCATACATCATCGTGTCCCCTGAAGGGGGGCGAACCACAACTCAGCCGCCATCTGCACCGGGAGGTTGGTACTTTATGGCCCGGTCAGTCAGAACAAGCGGGCGGTAATTTGCTCCTTGTATCATTTTTTTCTGGCATCTCTCGCGCCGGGGACGGCCGGAGCTCGGGGTCTCGGGAGGACAATTTATTGCCATAGTATCAGGAGCTCCGGGCGCTAGACACAAGGAGGTGGCTCTGAACCTCGCGTCTCGTCGCCTTTTCTGGTTCAGATTGGGTTCATTTCCGGTCACACCATATTTTTTTTAAAAGTTTTTGAAATCCACCAAAGTCACCCCCCCCCCAAAAAAAACCTGAGGATACAAAGGAATAAGAATTCTACTCTTACGTATCTTCTATTAATGGAGTATCCAACCTACTATCCAGATTTATGATAAGTGCACTGGCGGTAACAGACAGAAGAGGAAGAACAGTGCAAGAACAGTATACGGGCCCTTTACAGTCCAATATCTCATTATAATACACAATTCTGCCTGGTTTGGAGCTGGATGTGCTCCCCCCTTACCCCTCGGACCCCTGGTTGCACCAATGATATGTCCACCCCTGGATAAATGCTAGACTGCTAGTGGTCGGATAGGATTCCCACTGATTGTCAGAAATCCATAGGATCAGTGGCGTTCCCAATAACCAAAATCTGCTGATATAGATTGTAAAAAGTCTTGATTAATACTTTCTGGTATAGGTATACAGCTCATGTGCAGAGCTATGTGTCTCCATGGTAACCGTCAACAAACATCCTGTGTAGAATGATCTGTTGGTCATGTGTCATTTTTAAACATTCTAAAAGCCTCACATCTGCCTGCATGCAACAGAAAAAAGTTGTGGTGATGCTCAATCACTAGGTGTCACTAGATACAACTAGTATATCAGTAGTCAAACAAGCCGGGGGTCGGGAGCCAGAAGGTCACATATGGCACACAGGGAGAAAGCAGAGCTGAGGTCAGGGTACGAGCCGGATGTCAGGAGCCAGGAAGTACTTTACTGTACGAGCAGTGAGACTGTGGAACTCTCTGCCGCATGATGTTGTAATGAGTGATTCACTACTAACATTTAAGCAGAGCCTGGATGCCTTTCTTGAAAAATTTAATATTACCAGTTATGTATATTAGATTTTATGACAGGGTATTGATCCAGGGAACTAGTCTGATTGCCGGATGTGGAGTCAGGAAGGAAATTTTTTCCCCATTGGAACTTGTTTGCCACATTGGTTTTTTTTTTGCCTTCCTCTGGATCAACATGTTAGGCTACGGGTTGAACTAGATGGACTTAGAGTCTCCCTTCAACCTTAAAAACTGTGATACTATGATACTATGAAGTCACGTATGAAACACAGGGAGAATGAGGAGCCGAGGTCAGGATACGAGTCAGAGATCAGGAGCCAGGAAGTCACATATGGAACACAGGGAAAAAGCGGAGCTGAGGTCAGGGTATGAGCCGGAGGTCAGGAGCCAGGAAGTCACGTATGGAACACAAGGAAAAAGCAGAGCTGAGATCGGGGTATGAGTCAGAAGTCAGAGGTCAGGAGCCAGGAAGTCACATATGGAACACAGGGAGAAAGCGGAGCCGAAGTCGGGGTACGAGCCAGAGGTCAGGAGCAAGGAAGTCACGTATGGAACACAGGGAGAAAACTGAGCCGAGATCGGGGTACGAGCCAGAGGTCAGGAGCCAAGGAGTAATGTCAGAGTCAGGGTAACTAAGGTACGAGGTCGATAGATAAGATGAGAACCATACACTTACGGGAGCCCGAAGGACTCACTGCAGATTAGGAACTACGTCTAGTAGCATTCTGGGTGAGACTGCTCCCTAATGAAGCAGAGCAATCACCTGGAGCGAGGCTCCTGTGAAAAGACCCCTCCCAGCACCAATGCAGGACCCGAGGCTGGGAAACAACCAGTCTACCGGAGCACAATACAAAAACAAAGCGTCGGCTCTGCAGTAGAGCAGAGCACCGAAAATCAGAACCATGACAGTTGCCACGAAACACAGCCAATTGTGTAACGCACTTATTGCATTTGTGCTTTTTTTTGTCTCTTTTATGCATTAGCCTCTTTTTTTTCTTCTTTATGATCTCCATTTTGAGCAGGATTTGGGATTTGCAAATGTTTTCAGCCGATTAATCAATTGTGATTTTTTAAAAAGTAATACAATTTGTCATGACCGCCCTCTAGTTTCCCCCCACTGGAGTGATTATTTATACACCTGGAATTTTTGTGCAAATTTTATGACATTTTGGCTTAAGGCTTTGTTCGCATAATGAGTATTTGGTGCATCTCCTGGAAGAAAAATGCACCTAAAAACATGGTGTGTTTTCATTTATTTATTTTTTTTAAATAAATGCATAGTGTCATGCGTTTTTTTTTTTGTGAAATCAATCCCTGGAAAGATTACAAAATACAAGAAAATAGCGCACCAACAATTGACATGCTGCAGATTTTTTCTGCACCCAAATTTAGAAAGAAGCAACATGTGCACAACGCTTCAGAATTCTCATTGACTTTGCTGGGATAAAAATACACAAGCAGATTTGTGACAAAACTGCACCAAAAATGCATAAAAAAAGTATCACAAATGCATAAAAGTGTATCAAAAATGCAGTGTGTGCACAATACCTAACATGCCCCATTATGCACTAAAAAGTTCTAGCTACAAAATGACATTATTTGTGGATTTTTTTAAGTTAACCTTCTTTTTTCAATATTCGTTGCCCTTTTTTGCTCCAAATTATTCAAAAAGTTACAAATCATGTCAGTCGTAATGGGGTTAAGGATGAACTCTACCCTGACATCTCCTTATAAAAGTGTCCAATTTACTGTTTATTCACTAAAGATAAATGCCGGATTGACGGGCGTCTGCTAAGATTTGGGATGGGATTGGGGCATCGCAAGACTGCAGGAGCAGACCTTGGAGACACATACCTCTGCATGAGAGCTGCATACACAAAACAGTAAGTTGCGTTTTGTTTTGTTTTTAACCACGACTGCAAAATTGCAGCATAATTTACCGTATTTCAGATGCTTTGGAGCAAAGGAAATTGTTGCAAAAGTATTCATACCCTTAAAAATGGACTCTATTATGGGCGACATAAAGGTTGCAGGATATTGCTATACAGCTGCTTTGTTTCATAAATAAGTTGCATCTGTTTGTAAATGACAGAACATTGCAGGACACAAGATTCCGGCTATATATACCCTCTGCTGTATCAGGTAATTCATGGAGGACAAACTGTGCAGACGGATATAAAAAACCCCGCAGCTGGTGGCAGGAGAGCGATCACCTGCATATAAAGGCTTACCAAAAAGCAACGCCGCTGCCCACACACATAACATAGGGAACCCCCAAAACAAGCTCATAGTGAAGCAGCTGCCCCCAAATGTCAGAAAATACATAATGTGCCTCAAAGGAAATCTGTTACAGGTTATCCCACATCTGAGAGCTGCATGATGTAGGGGCAGAGCCCTGATTCCAGCGATATGTAACTTACTGGGCTGCCTGCTGTAGTTCTGATAAAATTACAGTTTTCTCCACTGCTGATCTACTACCGTGTTTCCCCGAAAGTAGGACCCCCCCGAAAGTAAGGCAGGGTGGGGGTTTCGGGGGGGTCCGCCAATGTAGGGCACCCCCCGATTGTAAGGCAGGGTAGCAGGGGGGCCCGGGGAATGTAAGGCCGCCTATGGGTGGTGGTCGCGGTGTTACTTACCGCTGCCGCTGTTCCCTCGCTCCATCTTTCCTGCTCGATGCTGATTGGCCGATCAGCCTGTTCGTCACAGGCTCCCTGCTGGCCATCAGCTCGAGCTGTGATTGGCCAGTCAGCCGGCTCGCAGCTGATTGGCCGAATCAGCCGCGACGTCACCGCCTGCAGGCTCGCTCCGATTGGTCCAGCGTCCCCGGCATCCGAATCGTCAGCCCGGCACCGCAGAGGAGATCGAAACAGAAGGAAAGTAACTGTAAGTTCCGAAACTCTCTCTCTGTGTGTGTGTGTACGGTATGTGTACGGTATGTGTATGGGTGCCGTATGGGGCTGTATGTGTCAGTGTGTGTGTGTGTGTACAGTACCGGTACGATATGTGTGTGGGTGCCGTGTGGGGCTGTACCGGTACCGTATGTGTCAGTGTGTGTGGTGGCAGAGTGGGGGGGCAGAACCACTGTATGGGGAGGCTGCAGGGGGGAGGATGGGGTGGATGCCGGACTCTCAAACAATGGGGAGGCTGCAGGGGGGAGGATGGGGTGGATGCCGG
This sequence comes from Anomaloglossus baeobatrachus, assembly GCF_048569485.1. NCBI lineage: Eukaryota > Metazoa > Chordata > Amphibia > Anura > Aromobatidae > Anomaloglossus > Anomaloglossus baeobatrachus. The sequence continues at coordinate 18,330,739 of NC_134359.1, forward strand.
ACTCTCAAACAATGGGGAGGCTGCAGGGGGAGGATGTGGTGGATGCCGGACTGTGAAACAATGGGGAGGCTGCAGGGGGGAGGATGTGGTGGATGCCGGACTGTGAAACAATGGGGAGGCTGCAGGGGGGAGGATGGGGTGGATGCCGGACTGTGAAACAATGGGGAGGCTGCAGGGGATGTTGTTGAAAATTGTTTTTTTTTTCCAATGTAAGGCCTCCCCCGAAAGTAAGGCAGGGTGGGACTTTTGGGGGTAAAATTAATGTAAGACAGGGCCTTACTTTCGGGGAAACACGGTAGTTCTCTGAATGCTGAGCCCTGTATAACCCTGCCCACATCACTGATTGGCAGCTTTCTGTGTACACTGTGCATAGGCAGAAAGCTACCAACCAGTGGTTGGGGGTGGTTATATGCAGAGAGCTTCCAATCAGTCATGGGGGTGGGTTTATATACAAACAGCTGCCAATCAGTGGTGGGGGCAGGGTTATATTCAAAAGCTGCCAATCAGTGGTTGAGGTGGGGTTATACACATAAAGCTGCCAATCAGTGGTGTGGGTGGGGTTATATACAAGAAGCTACCAATCAGTGGTGGGGGCGGGGTTATACACAGAAAGCTGCCAATTAGTGTTGGTGGTGAGGTGATGTACAGAAAGCTGCCAATCAGTGGTGGGGGAGTGTTAATATACAGAAAGCTGCCAATCAATGGTGTGGGTGAGGTTATATACAGAAAGCTGCAATCAGTGGTGTGGCCGGGGTTATATACAGAAAGCTGGCAATCAATGGTGTGGCCGGGGTTATATACAGAAAGCTGCCAATCAGTGGTGGAGAGGGGTTATATACAGAAATCTAGCAATCAATGGTGTGGGTGAGGTTATATACAGAAAGCTGCAATCAGTGGTAGGGGAGGGGTTATATACAGAAAGCTGCAATCAGTGGTAGGGGAGGGGTTATATACAGAAAGCTGCAATCAGTGGTGGGGGAGGGGTTATATACAGAAAGCTGCCAATCAGTGGTGGGGAGGGGTTATAAACAGAACGCTGTCAATCAGTGGTGGAGGTGGGTTTATATGCAGAAATATGTCAATTAGTGGTGGGGGCATTGTTATACAGGGCTCAGCATTCAGAGAAGTAGTAGATCAGTAGTGGAGAAAACTGTGTTTTTATCTAAATTACAGCAGGCAGCCCAGTAAGTGACGCATCACTGGAATGAGGGTCTCTACCCCTACATCATGCAGCTCTCAGATTAGGGGATAAATCAGGTGACAGATTATTCCCTTTAAAGTGATACTTTGTGTTTGGTTCTTTGCATTTCTGTTGCAGTTTTCCTCTGTGTTTCATATGCGACAAATTCTTATTTTATTTATTTTTTAATCTATTGTTTTTGCCTTATATACAGTATATATATTTTATTATTATTATTATTATTATTATTTTTGCTATTGTGAGTGTGGTTTGAAGTTTCCTGCAGATTCATCAATGGCGATTGTTTAAAATGTTGCACTTTTTTTGTGATTTTATGTCTGAAATTATTGTGCAAATTTTTAGACAATTTAAACCCTAAAAAGTCACAAAAGAAACTTTAAAAAACAAAATATTTAGAGCACTGAGAGCCAGTGTGGAGTCTGCTAATAAATCACCCCCCTGCAAGAAAACTGTGATTTTTGATGCAGCTTTGGATGTGACTAGAGCATCAGATATTAGAGCAGAATGATTGCAGCAAAAGAAAAACACAAAGAGCAGAGGCCATAAAGAGGCCGCCCCCTCCCGGGACCCCGGATCCTGATTATCGCCCTCGGCATAAAGAGTGGAGGGTTTTTTAATTTTTCTTTCACCCAGGATTGGTTTCCAGGAGGCCCGGGGGGTCCGGGGGGCGCAGAATGAATCTGGAGATGCTCAGGAGAGCTGTGATTCAACCTTGGCCTCGTCTTCCCCTTTCCGGCGTATTACTGCTACCTTGATAGCCGCGCTCTCAGCGGATTCTCGCGCCCCGGGCTCCTACATGGGTTTAATATCCGTTTAACATGCAATAACTAGCGGTCGTGCGCTGCTGCAATTTACAGAATCCGCCGGCAGAAGTAATTATTCAGCATCTTTCCCGCCAGTCAGCAAATCTTTATGTTATTGAATGTTACTTGGGAAATTTACAGTTGGATGCGGGAAAATCGTTGTCAGATGAAAAATGATAATAACGTCCGAACCGAGGAGTCATCACACAACGCGGAGATTGTGACCGGACTGAGCCATCAGGGGCCCCGGTGCCCGGGAACGTGACCGCCATTCCGGGGAAGTCACAAAGCTAAAGGGAGGGAGAGGCGTCGACCAGATACAGGAAAAGCCGAAAATCCCCCATCAGTATATGTACACAGGGGGCAGTATTATAGTAGTTATATTCTTGTACATAGGGACAGTATTATAGTAGTTATATTCTTGTACATAGGAGCAGTATTATAGTAGTTATATTCTTGTACATAGGGGCAGTATTATAGTAGTTATATTCTTGTACATAGAGGCAGTATTATAGTAGTTATATTCTTGTACATAGGGGGCAGTATTATAGTAGTTATATTCTTGTATATAGTGGGCAGTATTATAGTAGTTATATTCTTGTACATAGGGGCAGTATTATAGTAGTTATATTCTTGTACATAGCAGCAGTATTATAGTAGTTATATTCTTGTACATAGGAGCAGTATTATAGTAGTTATATTCTTGTACATAGCAGCAGTATTATAGTAGTTATATTCTTGTACATAGGAGGCATATTATAGTAGATATATTCTTGTACATAGGAGGCATATTATAGTAGATATATTCTTGTACATAGCAGCAGTATTATAGTAGTTATATTCTTGTACATAGGGGGCAGTATTATAGTAGTTATATTCTTGTACATAGGGGGCAGTATTATAGTAGTTTATATTCTTCTACAAAGGGGGCAGTATTATAGTAGTTATATTCTTGTACATAGGGGGCAGTATTATAGTAGTTATATTCTTGTACATAGGGGCAGTATTATAGTAGTTATATTCTTGTACATAGGAGCAGTATTATAGTAGTGATATTCTTGTACATAGGGGGCAGTATTATAGTAGTTATATTCTTGCACATAGGGAGCAGTATTATAGTTGTTATATTCTTGTATATAGGGGCAGTATTATAGTAGTTATATTCTTGTACATAGGGGCAGTATTATAGTAGTTATATTCTTGTACATAGGAGGCAGTATTATAGTAGTTATATTCTTGTATATAGGGGCAGTATTATAGTAGTTATATTCTTGTACATAGGAGGCAGTTTTATAGTAGTTATATTCTTGTCTATAGGGGGCAGTATTATAGTAGTTATAGTCTTGTACATAGGGGCAGTATTATAGTAGTTATATTCTTGTACATAGGGGCAGTATTATAGTAGTTATATTCTTGTACATAGGAGGCAGTATTATAGTAGTTATATTCTTGTATATAGGGGCAGTATTATAGTAGTTATTTTCCTATTACAAATGAGGAAATCAATAAGAATCAAACTCTTGTTGTATTTTAGGAACTTGGTAAACCTGGTAAATTGAAACAATTTGCAGTTTGATTCATGTGAATTGTTAAATATGTCCACTGCTGTTTTTCACAAGGAAGAAGACTACATTACTCTGACAAGGGATATATGATCTCATGTGCGATCGGCCGGGTTTCCTAATAATGCCTCGCAGTTATGACATCACTTCCTTTCACAGCCTGTATAAAATCTGATGCAGGGAATGCAGCAACTATTTAGATAGAGAATGTCACAGCTCACAGTTTAGCAGTTCAATCATAGAGAAAAATCTGTAAAACTCTGAATATACTGTACTGATAGTATGTAACAACACAACAGTGAAGAATGACTGCCATCTACTTATTCATGGCCATATACAGTATCTTGAGGTTACTTTGACATCACTAAAGATGTGTTTGCATTAAAGACAATGAAATGGACAAAAGGCTACTTTACACGCTGCGATATCGGTCCCGATATCGCTAGTGTGGGTACCCACCCCCATCTGTTGCGCGACACGGGCAAATCGCTGCCCGTGCCGCACAACATCGCCCAGACCTGTCACACATACTTACCTGCCCGGCGATGTTGCTGTGACAGGCGAACCGCCTCCTTTCTAAGGGGGGTCCGTGCGGCGTCACAGCGACGTCACGGAGCGGCCGCCCAATAGCAGCGGAGGGGCGGAGATGAGCGGGACGTAACATCCCGCCCACCTCCTTCCTTCCGCATAGCGGCCGGGAGGCAGGTAAGGAGAGCTTCCTCGTTCCTGCGGCGTCACATATAGCGATGTGTGCTGCCGCAGGAGCGACGAACTACATTGTTACTGCTGCAGTAACGATATTTGAGAATGGACCCCCATGTCACCGATGAGCGATTTTGCACGTTTTTGCAACGACGCAAAATCGCTCATCGGTGTCACACGCAGCAACATCGCTAATGCGGCCGGATGTGCGTCACCAATTCCGTGACCCCAACGACTCCGCATTAGCGATGTCGCAGCGTGTAAAGCCCCCTTTAGATTCAGTCCTGGGGAACCCAGAGTGTTACATGCACATTCCTCAGGACGATTTGAGTTCCTGCGACTTGGGGAGAATTTGTTTTGCCACAAATCACATTTTTTGTAACCTGAAAAATTCTAATTTCAAATCATCCACATATAGAAGAGAACAGGACGACGGTGGATATTGCTTGTGTTGCATTGGTCTTCATTTTGGATATTGCTTGTGTTGTATTTGTCTTATATTTTTGACCTCACATATATTTTGCTAGACACTGTGTGTGATGATCAACCACAAGGTGTCACTAGATGCAGCTAGAGGAGGAGTAGTCAAACAAGTCGGAGGTCAGAAGCCAGGAAGTCATGTAGTGTGTAGAGGGAGCAAGCAGAGCCGAGGTCAGGGAACGAGCCGGAGGTTATGTGACGCCCTGGCGTATCAGGTCATCACAGGGTATCGTGCAACCTGCCCTTCAGCACGGTATCCAAGTCCTCCTTGGTTATGGATTCCTGTTCTTTGGTGTTGCTGAGATCAGAGCCAGTCAAAATCCTAGGAACACTTTGCACCACACCCACCAGACACACCATTGGGGGGCCTGAAGGAATTTGGGCCACCCACTTGGGGGTTTGGATGGGGAGGTGAGAAGTGTCAAACAAGAGCAGTTGTGAAGTGACTCTTGAGAGGAGAGGTCACGGGTGGGAGCAGGGCTCCTGAGTCCTAGGTGGCAGACGTTGGTCTGGGCCTGGTAGGAGCTGGAACCCTGGTCGCAGGGGATCGTGTCAAGGGTCACGGATCTGTCGAGGAGGGCAGCCGGTGGCCTTGAGCCATCTCCGGGCAGGGGCCAGGGCACGACGGGGTACGTGGACCGTAGGTCGGGAAGTAGCTTCAAGCGTCCTGGTAATTTACCTGACGGGGGTGAAGACTTCAAGATTCATCCCTCACCCGCTCCAAAATTGGGGTACTAGCGCAATGATGGAATAGGACTTCCCCACAAGTACAGTCTATCAAATCCCAAGCGTTAACCCTGAGAGCAAGCTCACTCTGTTAGCCATACGGGTGAGCGGGACCCAATTAGTTCCACACTACAGGGTCCAAACAGTGAAGAAGGTGCCACGGAAAAGGCCACAGGCCAACAAGTAACACCAAGGACACGGATCCAAGAGTGCTCCCTCCTTGCTGAAGAGGTACTCAGAATTCTGGTTTACAAGGTGTCGGTGTCATTATTCCTGGACTGAGTGAGTACGCAGAAACCCTTTCCTCCCCACGGCACCCTTTCACTACCGTTACCGGGCCCCGGGGCACAACCCCCTACCCACGGAGGGGTTAAACACCTTGCTGTCATACCACCGCCACCGGGCTCCCCAACAGCAGCGGTGGTACTCCACCTTACCACACACCGTGGGTGGCGTCACGAACTTGCTAATCCCCTGTACATACTCCCCCTCTTTAAACTCGAGTGTCCGCACGAGACCCCTCGAGCCACCGCGGTACCGGATCTGAGCGGCTCGGCCGCTGCTACGGGGGCGGTACAGTCAGAAGCCAGGAAGTCACGTAAGGTACACATAGAGCAAGCAGAGCCGAGGTCAGGGAATGAGCCAGAGGTCAGAAGCTGGGAAGTCACGTAAGGTACACAGGGAGCAAGCAGAGCCGAGGTCAGGGAACGAGCTGGAGGCCAGAAGTCTGGAAGTCTTGTAAGGTACACAGGGAGCAAGCAAACCCGAGGTCAGGGAATGAGCCGGAGGCCAGAAGTCTGGAAGTCACGTAAGATACACAGGGAGCAAGCAAAACCGAGGTCAGGGAACGAGCCGGATGTCAGAAGCCTGGAAGTCACGTAAGATACACAGGGAGCAAGCAGAGTGAGGTCAGGGAACGAGCCAGAGGCCAAAACATCTGAATCAGGGGCATGGGTGGAAAATGGGTCACTAAGGTCCGGGGTAGAAAGACAAGATCAGAACGAAGCACTAACGGGACTCAGAGCACTCACTGCAGAGCAGGGACTACAACTAGCGGCGTTCCGGGCGAGATCGCTCCCTAAAAGAAGCAAGGCAATCTCCCAAAATGAGGCACCTGACAATAGGCTCCTACTAACAGCGCAGACCCCGAGGTCGGGAACAACCCATCCACTGGAGCATAATACAAAACAGAGCATCGGCTCTGCTGGAGAGCAGAGCACTGTGGATCAGAACCATGACACTGTGCTCATATAAAGTCCATTACTCGGCGGAGGGCTGCAGTGAGTGCGGGGGGCTGCACAAAGCGTGGGGGCTGCACTGAGCGCGGGGGACTGCACTGAGCGCGGGGGGCTGCACCGAGCGCGGGGGGCTGCACTGAGCGCGGGGGGCTGCACTGAGCGCGGGGGGCTGAACTGAGCGCGGGGGGCTGCACCGAGTACAGGGGATTGTTCCCACCAGGTTACGGAGAAAATGTTGGGGGTTGTGTTCTGCGCCGTTTTCCTCCTCCTTTAAGAATCATGCAATTACTTCTGTTCATCTTCCAATATCTGGACTGAACTTTCTGGTTCTTCGCTTCAGCAATAAGAATGGCGCAGTAAATGGCAGGTTGGACGCTTTTCTTTTCTTCTCAGACCTGCATGATTAATTCACTTGTTTGCTTCTCCCTCGGCGAGAAAACACGTAAAGATGGAATAAAACCGGTGAAATAACTGTACGGGAAGCGTAGGAGGAGGGGGAGGGAGAGATATGGAAGGTAGAGGATGAAGAACGCCAAGGCAGGACACGCGGAGTGACAGGCAATGGCTGACAGTTAACCCTTCACGTCCAACGAGGCCGAGCTTTGCGTTAGTCGTCGGGGGTCAATGGTAAGACACCGGGACGGAGAGTGACGGCTCCAGATCTCTTTTCTATAGCCCACTTAGCCGTGGCGGCAATAAAGCTGTCTATGTGATAAGTTGGGCGGCTGCATAAAGATTTTCTGGCTCTGGAGAGTAGATCTTTCCATGGCACGATATCTCTCTTGATCTGTGTTTGTAAATGGCTTCACTATTCTCTTATTGATCGCCGGCGTCCCAAGGCTCTTTTATACGAACATTAGACAAGAGCGGTCACATGTCACGGTAATGTGGACAACGGCGCAAAAAAAGGGGCATGCCGGTCATTGCCTATAGCCCCCTGCCTACTATGGAGAATTAAAGGGATACTGTGAACTTCTGCCAAAATTCCGAAAAAAAAGCTCAATATTCATAAGATGCAAATCAGCTCCAGATCCTCCCAAATGCCAATCGCTGTCATGGAAAAACATTCCGCAAGTGCCACGGCCCCTTTATTTTGCTGCTAGTGGGGTCCAAATATAAGCATCCTATCAATGTTATGTCCGTGATTCTGTTAACTCATCTCTTATTAGTTAGTTTTCATGTTCAGAGCTGAATATAGAGCTCCGAACACTGAGCTTTACTCCACATTGCTGCAGAGATGATCAAATTCTGGATTCCTGCAGTCACCACTAGAGGGAGCCAATAATCTGTCCAAAGAGACAGAGATCTGTCTGCCGAGAGCTCCTTCTAGTGGTGACTGCAGGTAGCACACATTTTTAAAAGGATTTTTATTTTGTTATTTTTTTAAAACGTACAGTAGCCATAATTAATATTTTGCTACCCCCTGTGCCATCGCTCTGGTGGTCTCTGCTATCCTGGGTTTACCCCTCCCGCAGTGATTACGTGCAGTCCATGCAAGTGCCCTCTGCAGCCACTAGCTTCAGCGTTTTTTTTTCCACACACAGGCATTACTGTTAGGGCCAGCGTTTAGCTTCACAGTCACATAGGATGAGGAAGCCATGTCATTTTTGCAGGGAGTTAAGAAAACACCTGTGGAGAACATAGGTAAAACAAAGCTGGAGCAGACAAGTGACACCAACCTGAAGTTACCACTAGGGGGAGCTAACTGCATACAAATGTGATATTAGAGCCAATGAGAGAGGGACATGTAGTGTGCTCCCCCTAGTGGTGACTGAAGGAATCTAAAGTTTTAAAGAGTTTGTAGGGATTTTTGAAAACTTTTTCTAATAACAGAAGCTATGCTAACATTAAAAATGACAAAAATTAATACTTTAAAAGAATCAAGTCATCAGATTCATGGTTTTACACTGGTGTTTCAGAGAAAATATGTTTTTAAAAGTCGGTTGGATATTATGTGTCTTGGACGAGTAATGCAAGGTCAGTCTCCATAGCTAATAGGTCTCTCTTTATGTGTGTGGGTATGGGAGGAGACCTGTCAGTTAAAGGGATCAGGGCAAGGAGGAGCTGCTGCGGACCTGCTCCCTCCAATAGGTGGCACTACAGCCCCTATTCCCTTCCTCTCCAAAGAGACTGCATATTTTTATTAAATGGTGGACATTGAATGACCTATAAGTCTCCCTAGGCCAACGTGTGCCCTTCACAGGAGACACTTTACCCTTTACTCTCACAGTGCATGTTTGACCTGTGATATTGGTGTCATGTGAGATGTGCATGCGCAGCATTGGCCAGCGTGAAGGTGGTGCATATGCAGCATTGGCCAGCGTGAAGGTGGTGCATGTGCAGCATTGGCCAGCTTGAAAGTAGTACATGTGCAGCATTGGCCAACATGAAGGTTTTGCATACGCAGCATTGACCAACGTGAAATGGTGCATGTGCAGCATCGGCCATCGTGAAGGTGGTGCATGTGCAGCATTGGCCAGCATGAAGGTTGTGCATGCGCAACTTGACCTGTGTGAAAGTGGTGCATGCAAAGAATTGGCCAGCATAAAGGTGGTGCATGTGTAGCATTGGCCAGTGTGAAGGTGATGCATGCGCAGCAGTGGCCAGCGAAAATGTTGTGCATGTGCAGCATTGGCCAGTGTGAAGGTGATGCATGTGCAGCAGTGGCCAGCGTAAATGTTGTGCATGTGCAGCATTGGCCAGCGTAAAGGTGGTTCATGCACAACATTGGCCAGCGTGAAAGTGGTGCATGTGTACCATTGGCAGCATGAATCTGGTCCATGGGCAGCATTGGCCAGCGTGAAGGTGGTGCATGTGTTTATGGCTCTATTGTGGCGGTGACGCATGTGCATCATGTGTTCAGAGTGTGAACTGCACATACATGCGGCATGTGTGACCTGTGACCTGCGCATACGCAGCATGTGTGACCTGTGAACTGCGCATACGAGGCATGTGTGACCTGTGAACTGCGCATACGCGGCATGTGTGACCTGTGAACTGCCCATACGCGGCATGTGTTACCTGTGAGCTGCGCATACGCGGCATGTGTGACCTGTGAGCTGCGCATACGCGGCATGTGTGACCAGTGCTCAGTATATGAGTGTCACGTGTGTGACCTGTGTACGTATATATGTGGCAGTTGTACATTTAATTGTATATATAACACTTTTTGAAAGTTTTTGTCCCTGCAGGATTTTGCTATACTCTGGAGACATATCCATTGGCCATCATTTCCCGCGTACCGGCCGCTTATTCCTCTGATATTGTGACTTTATCTCCCGGGTCTGAGATTATTAAACGCTGTCACCAGTCAGGAGAGGGTTAAAGCACTTAATCCCCCTTGTTAGGAAGCGGATTTGAGATTCGGAGCCCCGTTGCCTCCCCTCCCACCGCTGCTGTCACGCTGGCAAACTAATTAAAGAACAATTAGTTTTTCTGCCTGAGATTTTTTTTCTTCCTCCTTTTTGATTTTAATGTGAGCACTTAAAGTCAATCTATGAAATAGAGAGGGGGAGGCTTTACATCCCCCCACAACTTATATAGCCGCGCCGCATTTTACTCCTGCCTTTGTGTGTTACACGCGCGCGGCACAAAGTACGGCACAAAGTATGGCACGTTGTATCGATCCGCAGAAAAGAACAGTTGTTGGAGTTTGTGATACTTTATGACGGAGCGAGAGCCGAGCTTTTCATGTTCCGTCTGTGGTTTGCACACAATGGCCGTACGGGCGGAGCTGACAACAGGGGAGAATAGCGGGACGCCTGTGGTGAGGATTGGGTTATACAGAAAAGGCTGCTGTTATGTTATTAAAGGGGCTGCAGGCGATCATCACCCATATATACGGCAAAGGCCGAGTCCCCCCAATAATTTCTCTTTGCAGGTGACGGTGTCGGCCGATGTTCTCATTGCTTCCTCTTCTGTCAGGAGACCTGATTGATTGTCTGCAGTGGTCACACGTCGTCCTCTAGCTCTCTCATCTACTTCAGATGGAAATTCAATGCTGTAACCCATCAGTGGTTGCTCATTGACTGCAGTGGTCATGTGATGCCACCCACCGGAAGGGAACGTAAAGAGACCACCTGTGCGGAGGAGGGATGGGGGTCCGGAATATTAATGCTGGGAAATCCAGGCAGATACTTATCCATCATGTGATACCATCGGGGAGGTGTTGGACAGTCACCGAATACTGAGGATGGAGGAGACGGGCGGTCACTGAATACTGAGGATGGAGGAGACGGGCGGTCACTGAATACTGAGGATGGAGGAGATGGGCAGTCACTGAATACTGAGGATGGAGGAGACGGGCGATCACCGAATACTGAGGACGGAGGAGATGGGCAGTCACTAAATACTGAGGACGGAGGAGACGGGCAGTCACTAAATACTGAGGATGGAGGAGACAGGAGATCACTGAATACTGAGGATGGAGGAGACGGGCGGTCACTGAATACTGAGGATGGAGGAGACGGGCGGTCACTGAATACTGAGGATGGAGGAGACGGGCAGTCACTGAATACTGAGGATGGAGGAGACGGCGGTCACTGAATTTTGAGGATGGAGGAGATGGGCGGTCATTGAATACTGAGGACGGAGGAGATGGGCAGTCACTAAATACTGAGGATGGAGGAGACAGGAGATCACTGAATACTGAGGATGGAGGAGACAGGCAGTCACTGAACACTGAGGATGGAGGAGACAGGCGGTCACTGAACACTGAGGATGGAGGAGACAGGAGATCACTGAATACTGAGGATGGAGGAGACGGGCAGTCACTGAATACTGAGGACGGAGGAGACAGGCGGTGACTGAATACTGAGGATGGAGGAGACGGCGGTCACTGAATATTGAGGATGGAGGAGACGGCGGTCACTGAATACTGAGGATGGAGGAGACGGGCGGTCATTGAATACTGAGGACGGAGGAGATGGGCGGTCACTGAATACTGAGGACTGAGGAGACGGGCGGTCACTGAACACTGAGGACATAGGAGACGGGCGGTCACTGAATACTGAGGATGGAGGAGACGAGCGGTCACAATACTGAGGATGGAGGAGACAGGCGATCAACGAATGCTGATCCTGTATATTGTATAGCAGTATTCAGTGTGGTTGCCAGCTTCACATGCACTTACCTGCCCTGCGATGTCGCTCTGGCCGGCGACCCGCTTCCTTCCTAAGGGGGCGGGTCGTGCGGCGTCATAGCGACATCAAACGGCAGGCGGCCAATAGAAGCAGGGGGGCGGAGATGAGTGGGACGTAAACATCCCGCCCACCTCCTTCCTTCCGCATAGCTAGCGTGAGCCACAGGTAAAGAGATGTTCCTCGCTCCTGCGGCTTCTCACACAGCGATGTGTGCTGCCGCAGGAACGAGGAACTACATCATAACATCGGTCCTTCCGAAATTATGGAAATGACCGATGCTACACCGATCATACGATTTCGACGCTTTTGCGCTCGTTAATCGTAGTAAAAAGGATTCACATACTCCGATGTCGACAGCGAGGCCGGAAGTGCGTCACTTTTGATTTAACCCCACCGACATCGCACCTGCGATGTCGTAGTGTGCAAAGTACCCCTAAGAAATAGTTAAATGTTGGGACTAGCTCACAATGGGAAGGGTTAGCTGATGAGGAAAGAGGCAATTTCCCTCTAGAACATTAGTTAGAACACAGTGTGTGACAGAATCGGACATTTAGACTGAATGTCAACCAGGCCGCATGCAGTGGGTTACCTGTGGCAAGAGTAGGAGAAAGGAGACCAGATCTGAGATAGCGTGTCATACGTACCATCCAAGACACAGAGACTAGAGACTGACCTTCCAATGGAGTGACCCTAAGGCAGAAGAGCCAAAGGACAGAACTCTAGTACCCGGACCCCAAATAGCTTACAGCTCAAGGTAACGGACCGATACAGACTAGTGCGTGAGATAAGTTGACTTTCCTGGGTGGCGCCTTCATAAGCTAGTGAGATTTCAAGGCTCGACTCGGGCCTTAATGGCAAAACTCCCTTCTCTAAGACGTGGAGCCGTGGAAAGGGAAAATGACTGGGCTTGGTTGTGTTGGAACGAGGAGGACCAGTGAGCACAAGAACATTCCAGATGGAAGTGACCGGTGTCTGAACATGCTCCGTATTGCTGACAGGTGCAGGAGCTTCTGTGCCCGACACCTCGTGCATACAGTTGTGGTTGTGGATGAGGATCTGTTGGGTAAACCTTTGTGGTTTGAACTGACCTGTGGTCTCCTTGTTGGAACAAGTCATCGTCCGGTCCTGGCCATCGGCAACATGCGGCCTGCAGGGGCGTACGGCCCACACTGCACAAGTCCACACACCCGGCCAGGACCGTGTCTGTCATGTATGAACCCTCAATGAAGGGGGCTCTGGTCCGGCTCGTCAGGGTGCACAATTAGACGCTAGCTCAGGACAACAGAAATCTTTTTGCTCGTTGACTCCCCGGGAAGACGTCGCCTATAACCCTTCTTACCGACCGGCGCACTAACGACCGTGGAGTTAACAGCTCCCTGCCATCACTTACTGATCAGCGTTTGCTGTTTTACTTACCCCCATAATGGCTCTTCACCTGGAGACCCCCCACATCCGCCACTCCGGCTCCGATTATATCCCCATTTCATGCCCACATCACCCGCCATCCCCGGGCACAGAGCAGCGGAGCGCGCTGACTGCATTACCTGCGCCGTCTGTACGTATCGCTGTAATTACATATTCTATTTTAGCTTCTAATCAGATTCACGGGCGTCTTAATTAACCTATGATTAGGCAGCCGATGTGACGGTGGAGGCTAGGAGGTGCCAAGTGACAAATGGCAATGATTCAGGTCACGGAGGAGGTGACCTTTGCTGTTTGTTCGGGTTTTTTATCTCCTGCCTTTCCATGCGTGGTGCCTCGTTTTCTCTTATTCCTTCCGTCCTTTCTTTTCCTTTCCACCCTACTGACTATTATCTCACTCTCTCTGCTACCTTCAATCTCCTTTAATCTCTCTTTAATCTCCTTCTTTAGCTGCTACCTATTATTTTCTTAACTTTGGGCTTTCCTCCTCACTTGAGCTTCAGTGACATCTTTCTGAAGACTCGAATTTCAGAAATGTGGAAAAAATGTAGCAGATTAAACCGCAACATCGTGTTGTTTTACCTTCAGTTATATTCATAGACCCATGATAAATATAATGCAGTTTTATAGATAGGTGATAAAATAAATACTTGGGACAAATCTTTATCATTTCTCTAAAAAATTACAGCAAACATCCACTTACCCCCTCTCATCCATACTTTATCCCAACGACACTTACATAGAGAGACAGGGAGGCAATGCTATCTGTATTTACACCATTTCTAAGGAGAGACAAGGAGGCAATACTATCTGTACCAACATCATTTATAGAGAGAGGGAGGCAATACTATCTGTACCTACAAAAATGTATAAATAGAGACAGGGAGGCAGTACTATCTGTACATACATAATTTATAAAGAGAGACAAGGAGGCAGTATTATCTGTACCAACATCATTTATAAAGTGAGAAAGGGAGGCAGTACTAGCTATACCTACCTAATTTAAAAAGAGTGACAGGGAGGGGCAGCACTATCTGTATCTATGTAATTTAAAAAGAGAGACAGAGAGGCAGCACTATCTGTGCCTACATCATTTATAAAGAGAGACAATGAAGCAGTACTATCTGTAACAACATCATTTATAAGGAGAGACAGGGAGGCAGTACTATCTGTACCTACATCATTTATAAAGAGAAACAATGAAGCAGTACTATCTGTACCAACATCATTTATAAAGAGAGACAGGTAGGCAGTACTATCTGTACCTACATAAGTTATAAGGAGAGACAGAGTAATACTATCTATGCCTACACACTTTACAGGGTGAAAAGGAAGGCAGTGTTATGTTTTTCTACATACTTTACATGGATACAGGAATGCAGTGCGATCTGTGCCTGTACCATCTACAGGAATAGGAATAGAGACAGTACTATCTGTAACTACATAATTTGTTTAATTGCCTTACTTAGGTAACACAAATTAATGTACTCTCTAATACCTGCATTGTTTATAGAGAATTGCAAGGAAGCAGTCCAATCTTTATCCTTCCTCAGTACAATCTATACCTCCATTATTTACAAAGAGAGACAGGGAGGCAATACTATCTGAACCTCAGACTTTTGCTGGAATAGACAAGAATGCAATGTTATCTCTGCTTACACCATTTTTAATGAGAAACAGGGTTACAGTCATATCTGTATCTACATAATTTACAGGGGGTAGCGAAAAGAGAGTACCATTCATACCTAAATCATTTACAGGGAGAAACAGGGTGATTTTACTGTCTGTACCTACCGGGGGAAGAAAGCGATGCACAGCTATCTGTGCCTACACAATTATAGGAAGAGACAGGAATGCAGTACTATATGCATCTACATCATTTATAAAGAGGAACAGGAAGGCAGCACTATCTGTATGTAAATAATTTACAGGGAGAAACAGGATGTCAGTACTGTCTGTATCTACATTGTGTACAGGGGAAGAAAGGGATGCACTGCTATCTGTGCCTACACGATTATAGGAAGAGACAGGAATGCAGTACTATCTGGATCTACATCATTTATAAAGAGGAACAGGAAGGCAGCACTATCTGTATGTAAATAATTTAGAGGGAGAAACAGGATGTCAGTACTGTCTGTATCTACATTGTGTACAGGGGAAGAAAGGGATGCACTGCTATCTGTGCCTACACGATTATAGGAAGAGACAGGAATGCAGTACTATCTGGATCTACATCATTTATAAAGAGGAACAGGAAGGCAGCACTATCTGTATGTAAATCATTTACAGCGAGAAACAGGATGTCAGTACTGTCTGTATCTACATTGTGTACAGGGGAAGAAAGGGATGCACTGCTATCTGTGCCTACACGATTATAGGAAGAGACAGGAATGCAGTACTATCTGGATCTACATCATTTATAAAGAGGAACAGGAAGGCAGCACTATCTGTATGTAAATAATTTACAGGGAGAAACAGGATGTCAGTACTGTCTGTATCTACATTGTGTACAGGGGAAGAAAGGGATGCACTGCTATCTATGCCTACACGATTATAGGAAGAGACAGGAATGCAGTACTATCTGGATCTACATCATTTATAAAGAGGAACAGGAAGGCAGCACTATCTGTATGTAAATCATTTACAGCGAGAAACAGGATGTCAGTACTGTCTGTATCTACATTGTTTACAGGGGAAGAAAAGGATGCACTGCTATCTGTGCCTACACGATTATAGGAAGAAACAGGAATGCAGTACTATCTGTATCTACATCATTTATAAAGAGGAACAGGAAGGCAGCACTATCTGTATGTAAATCATTTACAGGGAGAAACAGGATGTCAGTACTCTCTGTATGTACATTGTTTACAGGGGAAGAAAGGGATGCACTGCTATCTGTGCCTACACGATTATAGGAAGAGACAGGAATGCAGTACTATCTGTATCTACATCATTTATAAAGAGGAACAGGAAGGCAGCACTATCTGTATGTAAATCATTTACAGGGAGAAACAGGATGTCAGTACTCTCTGTATGTACATTGTTTACAGGGGAAGAAAGGGATGCACTGCTATCTGTGCCTACAGGATTATAGGAAGAGACAGGAATGCAGTACTATCTGGATCTACATTTATAATGAGGAAAAGGATGGCAGTACTGTCCGTATCTACCATGGTTTACAGGGGAAGAAAGGGATGCACTGCTATCTGTGCCTACACGATTATAGGAAGAGACAGGAATGCAGTACTATCTGGATCTACATTTATAATGAGGAAAAGGATGGCAGTACTGTCCGTATCTACCATGGTTTACAGGGGAAGAAAGGGATGCACTGCTATCTGTGCCTACAGAATTACAGCAAGAGACAAAAAGGCAGTACTATCCGTATCTACATAATTTACAGGGAGAAACAGGATGGCAGTATTGTCTGTACCTACATCATTTATAGGGAGAGACAGGAAGGGATTACTATCTGTATCTAGACAATTTACAGGGAGAAACAAGGTGTCAGTATTGTCTGTACCTACATCATTTATAGGTAGAGACAGGAAGGCAGTACTATCTGTATCTACATAATTTACAGGGAGAAACAAGGTGGCAGTACTGCCTGTACCTACATCATTTATATGGAAAACAAGAATGCAGTATTATCTGTGCCTACAGTGGATCTGCAGCTGTCTATGTGTCTTATTAAATAGTATGGACATAGAGGGGGTCGCAACGTCAAACACACGCGGTGTGAGGTCTATTCCTGCTTCTCTGTGTTTTCTGGACGACCATTACTTGTGGCTTTACTGCTACAGAGAAAGCGAGGCGTGCGCGGTAAATTAATGTTCCCAGCTTCTTCTCTCCCACCAATGTACATCAAAGTCAGGACTTGTTTATTAGGATGCCCCGCGGCCCTTCCAGTCTTATCACTGGATGCAAGGAGGTAGAAGGACAGAGGCCCCTGCACGAGCCAGGAGAGGGGGGTGCACGGGATAGAAATGTGTTCAGCATGTGAGAATATCCGGACCCTCATAGGAATAATGCAACCATCGTGTCTTGCAGGGTTACAAATACATGGCCGCTATCCTCCATAACCAGCGTCGCACTTGTCCTCAGGTTGTGTTTGATTTTGCACTTCAGCCTCAGGTGCTTAAATAGAAATGAGCCTCAATATCACAGTCCATCCTCGAGCAGGTGTGCGGTGTTTCTGGAGGAAATCAGTCCTTTTTTTGCTAAAACACCTTTATTGATCAAGACCAAACACTGGTTTCCTGCAGCGCTAAATATTTATAGTGAAAATCCTATTTAAAGGGGTTCAGGTGCTTAAAGGGAACCTGTCACCAGTTTTTTCAGAATTGAACCAAAAGTCTCACCTTCTGCAGCTCCTGGGCTGCATCCTATGAAGGTGCACCTTGTTCCTTGACTCCCCTTGCAGACCCCACAAATACCTTTATAAAATTTGCTGCCATGTATGTAAATTAACTATTCTGGTTGTATGGGTATCCTTTTCTTGGTCAGACTGGCATCCTTTCCTTCGGCTCCTGTCCCTCCTTCTGCCGTTGTTCGATGTCCTCCTTTCATTATTCACGTGGGTGATGCCTCTCTCATCATCCATGTTGGTCTGCAAAATCTCGCACCTGTGCAGAGTCATTCCCGGATTGCGCAGGCACAGTTCACTCTGCCCCATCGCGGGCAAAACTGAAAACATAGGTGGAATTGCGCGAGCCAGTGAGGTATTTGCGGAGGCGTAGGATTATAGCTGGCGATGTGGATACGTTGCCTACGTCATTCTCATACCCGACCGAATTCTTGCGCCTGCACAAAGACGTCACCGGCTCGCACAAGCGCACCTATGTTTTCAGCCCTGCCCGCGATAGGGCAGAGCGAACTGCGCCTGCGAGAGACGGGAATAACTCTGCACAAGCGCGAGATTTTGCAGAGCAACTTGGATGATAAGGGAGGCGTCATCCACGTCAATCATGAAAGGAAGATGGCGAACAACGGTAGAAGGTGGGGCAGGAGCCGAAGAAAAGGATGCCTATCCGACCAAGAAAAGGACACCCATCCGACCAAGAAAAGAACACCCATCCGACCAAGAAAAGGGCGTCCATCCGACCAAGAAAAGGATGCCCATCCGACCAAGAAAAGGACGCCCATCCGACCAAGAAAAGGACGCCCATCCAACCAAGAAAAGGACGCCCATCCGACCAAGAAAAGGGCGTCCATCCGACCAAGAAAAGGATGCCCAACCGACCAAGGAAAGGGCACCCATCCGACCAAGAAAAGGACCTCCATCCGACAAAGAAAAGGACGCCCAACCGACCAAGAAAAGAACACCCATCCGACCAAGAAAAGGGCGTCCATTCGACCAAGAAAAGGACGCCCATCCAACCAAGAAAAGGACGCCCATCCGACCAAGAAAAGGAAGCCCATCTGACCAAGAAAAGGACGCCCATCCGACCAAGAAAAGGACGTCCATCCGACAAAGAAAAGGATGCCCAAGCGACCAAGAAAAGGACGCCCAACCAACCAAGAAAAGGACGCCCATCCGACCAAGAAAAGGACGCCCATTCTACCAAGAAAAGGACGCCCATCTGACCAAGAAAAGGATGTCCATCCGACCAAGAAAAGGTCGCCCATCCGACCAAGAAAAGGACGCCCATCCGACCAAGAAAAGGACACCCATTCGACCAAGAAAAGGACGCCCATCTGACCAAGAAAAGGACGCCCATCCGACCAAGAAAAGGACGCCCATCCGACCAAGAAAAGGACGTCCATCTAACAAAGAAAAGGAAGCCCAACCGACCAAGAAAAGGAAGCCCAACCGACCAAGAAAAGGACGCCCATCCGACCAAGGAAAGGAGGCCCATTCGACCAAGAAAAGGACATCATCTGACCAAGAAAAGGACGCCCATGAACCAGAACGGTTCATTTACATACGTGGCGGCAGATTTTATAAAGGTATTTCTGGGGTCTACAAGGGGAGTCGGGGAACAAGGTGCACCTTCATAGGATGCAGCCTCGGAGCTGCAGAAAGTGAGACTTTTGGTTCAATTCTGAAAAAAACTGGTGACAGGTTCCCTTTAAAGAGACTGCACGATGGAGACAACTGATCGCCACATATCTTTTTCTGCAGAGGCCAATAGTGGACAAATGATGTTTCATGGCAATTATTCATATAAATATTGATGTAATATATCTTTGGTTGGATCTTAAAAAAAATAAAAAATAAAAATGATTGAGCTCTCCTTGCGTTGTATCTCTAGGTTGTATTTTGGCATTCTGTGTTGTATATGAAGCGGCCATCATTCCCAGTGTGCACACTGCCAAACAGCTCCATGTAGGCGGGTACTGCAGTGTGATTGACAGCTCCACTATTATAGTAATCGTGACAGGCCACGCCCATTTGTCACCCACTTGGACCCTGATGTAGCCCGGACTCCTGATCTGGACACCTACTTGTCCGGATGCTCATCAGTCAGCAGTCAAACGGTGAAGTCTATGTATCGGATCCGGCAGTGAAACGCGATCGTCCCGGCGTCTGTGGACATTAGCGTCACACTGAGTATTGTGATATGATAAAGAATCACTTGTTTTCCACCCGTCCTTTCCCTAATTCAATTGCCGCCTGATTCTTGTTAATACGGCTCTCTACATTTCGTGGCGAGAACAGTGAGGGAAATTCAATTATCTTCAATTACATGTAGCCGTACATTATAAACTGAGCGCCAGACGGAAAAATCTTCTTAATGGATTCACAACAGTTTTCAGGCAGGAAAAATAAAAGTTTTGGCGTTAATTCAAAATTTACAACTTTTCCAATTCGCCACATTTTTCAAAAGTTACACGAAAAAGTAGGAGGAATGGAAGGATCCATTAATGAGTGCAAAAATTGGCGCAAATTGCAGCCCAAATGCGGCCTGCTCTCTTATAGGGATACTTCACCTCCAAATCTGTTGCCCATTTCTATATACAGTCATATGAAAAAGTTTGGGCACCCCTATTAATGTTAACCTTTTTTCTTTATAACAATTTGGGTTTTTGCTATTTCAGTGTCATATATCTAATAACTGATGGACTGAGTAATGTTTCTGGACTGAAATGAGGTTTATTGCACTAACAGAAAATGTACAATCCGCATTTAAACAAAATTTGAGCGGTGCAAAAGTATGGGCACCCTTATCAATTTCTTGATTTGAACACTCCTAACTACTTGTTACTGACTTACTAAAGCACTAAATTGGTTTTGTCACCTCATTGAGCTTTGCACTTCATAGGCAGGTGTATCCAATCATGAGAAAAGGTATTTAAGGTGGCCACTTGCAAGTTGTTCTCCTATTTCAATCTCCTATGAAGAGTGGCATCATGGGATCCTCAAAACAACTCTCAAATGATCTGAAAACAAAGATTATTCAGCATAGTTGTTCAGGGGAAGGTACTAAAAGTTGTCTCAGAGATTTAAACTGTCAGTTTCCACTGTGAGGAACATAGTAAGGAAATGGAAGAACACAGGTACAGTTCTTGTTAAGCCCAGAAGTGACAGGCAAAGAAAAATATCAGAAAGGCAGAGAAGAAGAATGGTGAGAACAGTCAAGGACAATCCACAGACCACCTCCAAAGACCTGCAGGATCATCTTGCTGCAGATGGTGTCAATGTGCATCGGTCAACAATACAGCGCACGTTGCACAAAGGAGAAGCTGTATGGGAGAGTGATGCGAAAGAAGCCGTTTCTGTAAGCACGCCACAAACAGAGTCGCCTGAGGTATGCAAAAGCACATTTGGACAAGCCAGTTACATTTTGGAAGAAGGTCCTGTGGACTGATGAAACAAAGATTGAGTTGTTTGGTCATACAAAAAGGCATTATGCATGGAAGCAAAAAAACACGGCTTTCCAAGAAAAGCACTTGCTACCCACAGTAAAATTTGGGGAGGTTCCATCATGCTTTGGGGCTGTGTGGCCAATGCCGGCACCGGGAATCTTGTTAAAGTTGAGGGTCGCATGGATTCAACTCAGTATCAGCAGATTCTTGACAACAATGTGCAAGAATCAGTGACGAAGTTGAAGTTACGCAGGGGATGGATATTTCAGCAAGACAATGATCCAAAACACCGCTCCAAATCTACTCAGGCATTCATGCAGAGGAACAATTACAATGTTCTGGAATGGCCATCCCAGTCCCCAGACCTGAATATCATTGAACATCTGTGGGATGATATGAAGCGGCTGTCCATGCTCGGCGGCCATCAAACTTAACTGAACTGGAATTGTTTTGTAAACAGGAATAGTCAAATCTACCTTCATCCAGGATCCAGGAACTCATTAAAAGCTACAGGAAGCGACTAGAGGCTGTGATTTCTGCCAAAGGAGGATCTAACTATTAATGTCACTTTTATGTTGAGGTGCCCATACTTTTGCACTCGTCAGATTTTGTTTAAATGCGGATTGCACATTTTCTGTTAGTACAATAAACCTCATTTCAATCCAGAAATATTACTCAGTCCATCAGTTATTAGATATATGAAACTGAAATAGCAAAAACCCAAATTGTTATAAAGAAAAAAGGTTAACATTAATAGGGGTGCCCAAACTTTTTCATATGACTGTATATCATCATCCAAAGAGCATTGGATTGGAGATACATTTATATTCATTGGACGTCCACTGTAATATCCGCTGATCATGACAAAAAAAGTCCAAATCCGAACCCTCCCTCTTCATTGACACAGATGATTCTGGGCCCCCTACCCTAGTCATTATAAGGGTTTTAGCAGTAGGACCCTCAGTCATCATTAATTTATCGTATATTCTATGTATACTTTAAGAAATAAATATTGTTTCTAGGGCTATCTCTTTAAGCTAAGTTTTTAGCTAAGACTCGCCTAAGCCCCTCCTCTTTTATTTAACCCCACCCCCGAGGAGTTGTGTGTAGTTTGCTGATATTTTTCAAAGAAAATTTCACTAGTACCAGCTGCCATTAAATTACACCCTTCGTGTCTGACGCTACAGCTGTACTCCTCCCACTTCAACAGGAGTCATGTGACTAATTAGAGCTTTCAGAGGATGGGACAATATGTGACAATTAATTTTGTAACTGATTAATTTTGGGTATATTGCGATTAGCTATGTTCTTGTCACAAGTGTGTCACAGCCTGATATGCTCTCAGGGGGAATCAAAGATCAGAAGGTCGCTGCGCATTATGGATCACAGATTATCTCGTTTACCCTGAGTTGAAGCTTATTTAATTCCATCCGGTACTGAAAGGGTTAAGGTTCCTTTCCATCCTGCAGTGATCGACCAGGTATTGTACAACCTCAGATGCAGCAATTCCCTTCTTCTATAAGTAATCACTCCTTACTCCTTTCTATACTGGCTATAGCTCATATTTATGCTGTCCACTTTGAAGGAGCCAGTCTCTGGAGAAGCTGAGGTGTTGCTTCTGTTGCAGCTATGAAGTTTCCTGCTGGAGAAACTGTGGAGTCTTATTTGTTGTGTCTTTCCTACCTTGTGTTGTCTTATTGTAGTAGCGAGACTAGCATCTCTCTCTGGCCTTTACTTCTCAGGGTGAGTTCAGGGCCAGCGAGGGCCTAGGTACGTGACGGCGCATGGGGGGACGGACCTGTTTAGGAATATTAGGGAATGCAGGAGGTGACCCCACTCCCCTCTCTGTAGCACCAGGGCCTTCTGTTGTATTGGTACCCCGGTGTTCTCTGTTGCATCACACACCGGGAGTCCTCTCGTACCTGGTGTGACTCGTGCAGTCACATATTGACAGTAATTATCTGGTGCAACAGCGCCACCTAGTTCAATATTATCACTCCACAATCACATGTTCTAATTTCCAAGCAACACATTTGCAACTTACCCTAATTTATGGAAAAAGCAACAGTTTGCAAATTTGGTAAAATACATTTTTTGCTGTTTTATTGCATCTAAACCATGCTGTAACGAAAAGGGGAAACAGTGGGGAAAAAAGTGTAAAAAAAAAACCCTAAAAAAAACCATAAAAAATATTATTTTTAAAAAATCTACAATAAAAAATGCTTCTGGTCCTGAAAGAGTTAAAAGTACTGATCGTCTGTTCTTATCCATTACGAACCGGAGCGACTGGGACCATTATGTGAGCGGCGCTGGTCTGTGCCTTCGGAGGGGAGCCTGCGTGACATTTATTGTATGTGACTCACAGTCACCTCCTGTGAACTGATCAAGGAGCATCTGACAACTGCTCTTTATCTCAACAAGTGACATATTCCTGATCAGAAGCCGGGAGATCTGCAGCACAGGAGTATGTGCCCAGCGGTGCAGGGGTTAAGGTCGCCGCGCGCTGATAACACTTCATGCAGCTCAAGCTTCACTCTGCTAAATGTTATTTTTCTCCAATTAAACTTTCCACTTTAACATCCTTCATATATTAATTGTGTAATTAACCTGCAGATTAAGACGGCTATGCAGAGGGCTTTATACACACGGATCCGAGCGAGAAAAAAACAAGAAAGGGGATTTTTTATGGTTCTAATTGCTTTAACTTCCTTCTAAGCATGTCTAAAGTGCCCCACGTGGTCCAAAGCCCAAGAAGCACAGAAGAGCGGTTATATTTATTATATTGTAATGATTTACAACAAGTGTTAAACCATGTGTATTTTCTCTATGGGAAGCATAAAGGGAGTATTATAGTAGTTATATTCTTATACATAGGAGCAGTATTATAGTAGTTATATTCTTATACATAGGGGCAGTATTATAGTATTTATTTTCTTGTACATAGGGAGCAGTATTATAGTAGTTATATTCTTGTGTATAGGAGCAGTATTATAGTAGTTATATTCTTGTGTATAGGAGCAGTATTATAGTAGTTATATTCTTATACATAGGGGCAGTATTATAGTAGTTATATTCTTGTACATAGGGGCAGTATTATAGTAGTTATATTCTTGTGTATAGGAGCAGTATTATAGTAGTTATATTCTTGTATATAGTGGCAGTATTATAGTAGTTATATTCTTGTATATAGGGAGCAGTATTATAGTAGTTATATTCTTGTGTATAGGAGCAGTATTATAGTAGTTATATTCTTGTGTATAGGAGCAGTACTATAGTAGTTATATTCTTGTGTATAGGAGCAGTATTATAGTAGTTATATTCTTGTACATAGGGGCAGTATTATAGTAGTTATATTCTTGTACATAGGGGCAGTATTATAGTAGTTATATTCTTGTGTATAGGAGCAGTATTATAGTAGTTATATTCTTGTATATAGGGGCAGTATTATAGTAGTTATATTCTTGTGTATAGGAGCAGTATTATAGTAGTTATATTCTTGTATATAAGGGCAGTATTATAGTAGTTATATTCTTGTACATAGGAGGCAGTATTATAGTAGTTATATTCTTGTGTATAGGAGCAGTATTATAGTAGTTATATTCTTGTACATATGGGCAGTATTATAGTAGTTCTATTCTTGTACATAGGAGCAATATTATAGTAGTTATATTCTTGTACATATGGGCAGTATTATAGTAGTTCTGTTCTTGTACATAGGGGCAGTATTATAGTAGTTATATTCTTGTACATATGGGCAGTATTATAGTAGTTCTGTTCTTGTACATAGGGGCAGTATTATAGTAGTTATATTCTTGTACATAGGGAGCAGTATTATAGTAGTTATATTCTTGTACATAGGCGCAGTCTCATAGTAGTTATATTAGTATACATAGGGGGCAGTATTATAGTAGATATATTCTTGTACATAGGGGCAGTATTATAGTAGTTATATTAGTATACATAGGGGCAGTATTATAGTAGTTATATTCTTGTACATAGGGGCAGTATTATAGTAGATATATTCTTGTACATAGGGGCAGTATTATAGTAGATATATTCTTGTACATAGGGGCAGTATTATAGTAGATATATTCTTGTACATAGGGGGCAGAAAGGAGGAGATATATAATGAATGGATACTTTCGGTGCAGAAGCCGCTGATCCATATCTTGCACTGATGGAGTTCACATCTGTCCGTCCTTTGGTTGTACTGTCGGCTCTATATCTCTGACTGGATAACTGATAAATCCCAGCATGTCTTCATGGAAGGGCTCATTTGCATATCTGTACCCAGAATCCTTTTAGCTGTATTTAATCCTTCAGTACTTGGCTCTATGGGATAATTAGCTGTCAGAATGTAAATACTTTCTATTACTTTCTTACTTATAACAAAGTGTTCTTATCAGAGGTGAAGAAACGCAGCCACAATGTACGATAATCTCTGTAGAGTCTTTGGGGGAATATAGCTTTTATCTTTCACCTGATGGGGGGAGGGGGTGATAATACAACCAGTGATTAAATTAAATACACCCCATATTATTTTCATCAAAGTGTGGAAAAAAATGGCAATCCTCAAACTAACAACAAACATTGTTGCCATTCTTAAAGGGTGTTTCCACTTTTCACTCCCTTGGCATATATCATAGCTCTTCAAAACAAAACCTTTTGTAATATACTTGTATTGGATTTATAGCTTCTATGAGCCCATCTCAGCACGGATCACATAGTACTGGATTGTTATGCAGATTCTTCTTTCACCTCTGATACTTCCTTTTCCAACACAGAAATCAGACCAATTGAAAAGAAGTTGTCACCGGGTTCCTGATGGTAGTTATGGATGTTTTGGAGTAAGGGGTGTTAGCTCATGCTGTTACTGTTTCATTCAGCAGTAACAGCAGGGGCTGACACCTTTGATAGCAAAGTTCTGCAAACTGCAATTCAAATGCACAGGGTTTAGGTAATCCAGTCACTGACATGGACAGCTGAAAAGCATAGAAATTTGCATAACAAACACAGTGACAGGGCTGTGCTGGTCATCTGGCAATGAAGGGTTGTTAAATACCCTGGGCTGCTCTGATACTTGGTATCTCCCAATATCTTCAGCAACGCAGGGTAGAGAATGGAGTAGGCGTGTTAAGTGCTGCCTCACATGCTACTGCAATGCATGATGGAAATTGTAGTAATAGAGCGCAGTAAGTCTGGGGAGGAGAACTGATGGATGTAAACATTGGAGCTGCTACTGGCAGACACCAGGTGATGCTGTCTGCACGATAAAAGCTTTATATTACTATAATAACAGTATGGAAGCATCTAGTGGCACATAATAGCACGAATGATGAATAAAAAATGAAATGAGTAAGGCTAGTGGATAACTTCTTTAACTACTAACTACTGTATACGACACCAAAACTAAAAAGTACAATACTGCCATACATTAAAAACATTATAACTGCTATGAGTCTATGCTGTATTTCTAAGAATAGAACAACTTTAAAAATATTGTCCCTATGTACAAGAATATAACTACTATAATACTGCTCCTATGTACAAGAATATAACTACTATAATACTGCCCCTATGTACAAGAATATAACTACTATAATACTGCCCCTATGTACAAGAATGTAACTACTATAATACTGCCCCTATGTACAAGAATATAACTACTATAATACTGCCCCTATGTACAAGAATATAACTACTATAATACTGCTCATACATACAAGAATATAACTACTATAATACTGCCCCCTATATACAAGAATATTGTCACGCTCCCCGGGTCCCCTGCCTCGCTCCCCGGCTCCCCTGCCACGCTCTCCGGCTCCCCTGCCTCGCTCCCCGGCTTCCCTGCCTCGCTCCCCGGCTTCCCTGCCTCGCTCCCCGGCTCCTCTGTCAGGCGTCCCCCGCTCCACAGCCTCCAGGCCCCATCACCTGCGGTCCCCGAGCGGCCCGGTCCCCGCTCCCGGCGCCCGTCGGCAGCTTTGCTCCAGCCCGGCTCTCCTGCCTCCTGTTCACCGCTCCATGCCCTGGCTTCTGGCACCCGAGCCTCGCGCATGCGCATTAGGGCGCGCGCGCGGTCATTGACCCTTTCTTAAAGGGCCAGTGTCCTCCAACAGGATATTGAAGGATCAGGTACTGGGTATATAGGGGGATCCTTTCCAAGTGGGCGGGGCCTGTTCTTCGTGTTTTGTAAGCTAGGAGTCAGGTCTCCTTGTGTCTTGTGATATACTCACCTATCTCTCTCGTAGAGCCGCTCCTGCCTCGCCAACCGGTCCTGACGATACCCGAACCCCGAACGGTGACGGCCTGCCATCCCGTCAGTTCCTACCATCTCCGATCCCTGTGGTGACCCGCCTTCTCGCTCCATTGGTTCCGGACTCTGCCTGACGTCATCTCGGCCTCCGAACCTGAGCTCCGTCACCCGGACTACCATCAGAGACCCCGTGGTCCCAGGGACTTCTTCACTCCACTCCTCTGAACGGACTGTCCTGCTAGTGCTCCGGCTACCGGGCACCTTGCCCTCGGTGAGGTGTTCAGCCCAGTGGATCCACCTCCTGGGTCTGCCCGTCCACCTGGCCCTAACAAATATAACTACTATATTACTGCTTGCTTCTATGTACAAGAATATAACTACTATAATACTGCCCCTATATACAAGAATATAACTACTATAATACTGCCCCCTATGTACAAGAATATAACTACTATAATACTGCCCCTATGTACAAGAATATAACTACTATAATACTGCCCCTATGTACAGGAATATAACTACTATAATACTGCCCCTATGTACAAGAATATAACTACTATAATACTGCCCCTATATACAAGAATATGACTACTATAATACTGCCCCCTATGTACAAGAATATAACTACTATAATACTGCCCCTATGTACAAGAATATAACTACTATAATACTGCCCCTATGTACAGGAATATAACTACTATAATACTGCCCATATGTACAAGAATATAACTACTATAATACTGCTCCTATGTACAGGAATATAACTACTACAATACTGCTCTTGGTGCCAGTTAATCACTGCTATAATCTTGTGCTCGGCCTTTTTATGCTCTGTGCTGTGATCCGGGGAGTTGATGGTTTGGGAGGATATTAATGGCGATGGAGCGACTGTGAATTGAATTAGGAGATGTAAATCTATCTCCTTAATACTTAAATTAGTATTTACTTGATGCTCTTACTTAGGATTTGGTTTCTTCCCTGGAGGTTCAGACCATTTACCCCCCACTCGGGGCAGAATGTGGGGTACGGAGCGGCTCCGTCTCTTTTCTGAGAACGGGAGAAAAATCTAATTTGTCATTAAAAATAAGGATCAATAATGACTTAACCCTTGACCCTCTGCTGGAATCTACATTGTTTTTCAGCAGCCGGTTCCATTGCCAGTTATTTATTACAAAGAGAAGTCTAAAAATACTTGGAGCGAGAGCGCGTTTAACCCTTTCAGAACTGGGAGCGATCATCATCAAGAACGTTCACTCTCATCATTAACATATCACATTAATTCCGGGGATGAAAACAGTGATTATCGGCAATTGTGAAGCTTTGGATCATTCACTGTCAGTGATTATTACTGGAGAAGGTTGAAATTAATTGAATTTCACACAAAATATAGGACAAACCAAGCAATTATTTGGATCAGTGGGCGCCCGTCCACCTGGGCTTTCACCGATTCCTCCAGTGAGGGGCTCATGGTCCGTGTTTCGGCTGTCTGCACGGAGAATATATGATGCTTGATGTTTTGTACGTATGCATATTAGAGATGAGCAAAGAAATACATCCGCTCGAATTGTACAAAAATCAGCATTCGACGAAATGGGGATTTTTTTGTAAATCTTTTAGGCGGATCTAACAAAATGGCTTCAATTTTTCAGAACCAGAACTGGTCTAAAGTCAGAAGTCCAGGAAAGTGCAAGAAGACCAATGATCCCACAACGAGTGGCAGCAAATCAGTGGATGCAGCACGGACCGGACACTTGGTGGTGAGAGTGGAGGAGTTGGAGAAGGGAGCGGAGGAGCCAGAGAAGGGAGCAGAGGAGCTGGAAAGGTGAGCAGTGGAGCTGGAGAGGGAAGCGGAGGAGCTGGAGAAGGAAGCAGAGGAGCTGGAGAGGGGAGCGGAGGAGCCGGAGAGGGAAGCGGAGGAGCTGGAGAAGGGAGCAGAGGAGCTGGAGAGGGGAGCAGAGGAGCCGGAGAGGGAAGCGGAGGAGCCGGAGAAGGGAGCAGAGGAGCTGGAAAGGTGAGCAGAGGAGCCGGAGAAGGGAGCAGAGGAGCCGGAGAAGGGAGCAGAGGAGCTGGAGAGGGGAGCGGAGGAGCCGGAGAGGGAAGCGGAGGAGCCGGAGAAGGGAGCGGAGGAGCTGGAAAGGTGAGCAGAGGAGCCGGAGAGGGGAGCGGAGAAGCCAGAGAGGGAAGCGGAGGGGCCGGAGAAGGGAGCGGAGGAGCTGGAAAGGTGAGCAGAGGAGCCGGAGAGGGAAGCGGAGGAGCCGGAGAAGGGAGCGGAGGAGCTGGAAAGGTGAGCAGAGGAGCCGGAGAGGGGAGTGGAGGAGCCGGAGAAGGGAGCAGAGGAGCTGGAAAGGTGAGCAGTGGAGCCGGAGAAGGGAGCAGAGGAGCTGGAAAGGTGAGCAGTGGAGCCGGAGAGGGAAGCGGAGGAGCTGGAGAAGGGAGCAGAGGAGCTGGAGAGGGGAGCGGAGGAGCCGGAGAGGGAAGCGGAGGAGCCGGAGAAGGGAGCAGAGGAGCTGGAAAGGTGAGCAGAGGAGCCGGAGAAGGGAGCAGAGGAGCCGGAGAAGAGAGCAGAGGAGCTGGAGAGGGGAGCGGAGGAGCCGGAGAGGGAAGCGGAGGAGCCGGAGAAGGGAGCGGAGGAGCTGGAGAGGGGAGCAGAGGAGCCGGAGAGGGGAGCGGAGGAGCTGGAAAGGTGAGCAGAGGAGCCGGAGAGGGGAGCGGAGAAGCCAGAGAGGGAAGCGGAGGGGCCGGAGAAGGGAGCGGAGGAGCTGGAAAGGTGAGCAGAGGAGCCGGAGAGGGAAGCGGAGGAGCCGGAGAAGGGAGCGGAGGAGCTGGAAAGGTGAGCAGAGGAGCCGGAGAAGGGAGTGGAGGGGCCAGAGAGGGAAGCAGAGGATCCGGAGAGGGAAGCGGAGGAGCCGGAGAAGGGAGCGGAGGAGCTGGAAATGTGAGCAGAAGAGCCAGAGAGGGGAGCGGAAGAGCTGGAAAGGTGAGCAGAGCAGAGGAGCAGGAGAAAGGAGCGGAGGAACCAGAGAGGGGAGCGGAGGAGCCGGAGAGGGGAGCAGAGCAGAAGAGCCGGAGAAGGGAGCGGAGGAGCTGGAAAGGTGAACAGAGCACAGGAGCCGGAGAAGGGAGCATAGGAACCAGTGGGGGGAGCAGAGGAGCCGGAGAAGGGAGCAGAGGAATCAGAGGGGGGAGCGGAAGAGCCGGAGAAGTGAGTGGAGGAACCAGAGGGGGGAGCGGAGGAGCTGGAAAGATGAGCAAAGCAGAGGAGCCGGAGAAGGGAGCAGAGGAGCTGGAAAGGTGAGCAGAGGAGCCGGAGAAGGGAGCGGAGGAGCCAGAGAGGGGAGCGGAGGAGCTGGAGAGGGGCGCGGAGGAGCTGGAAAAGTAAGTAAAGGAGCCAGAGAGGGGAGTGGAGGAGCTGGAGAGGTGAGTGAAGGAGCCGGAGAGGTGAGCGGAGAAGCTGGAGAGATGAGTGGAATGTCATGCTAGACACTATGAGCATTATGAAAAGAAGGGTAGTCAGACAAGCCGGGATAAT
Source organism: Anomaloglossus baeobatrachus (assembly GCF_048569485.1). Lineage (NCBI taxonomy): Eukaryota > Metazoa > Chordata > Amphibia > Anura > Aromobatidae > Anomaloglossus > Anomaloglossus baeobatrachus. Next base: position 18,361,608 of record NC_134359.1, read on the forward strand.
AAGCCAGGAGGTAACGTATAAGATTCAAGGAGCAGACAGAGACGTGGTCAGAAAAAGTTCCAAGGTCAGGAGCCGCGAGGTAACATATAAGGTTCAGAGAGCAGACAGAGACGTGGTCAGGAAGAGGTCCGAGGTCAGAAGCCCGTAGGTAACGTATAAGGTTCAGGGAGCAGACAGAGACGTGGTCAGGAATATGTCCGAGGTCAGAAGCCAAGATCAGAACACTTACACCAGACAGGAGCCAAGATCACACTAAGCAAACAAGAAGTATGACTGGCGACATTAAGACAGAGCAAGCCCAGTAAAGAAACAGAGCAATCACCAGGAATGAGGCGCATCTGTGAAGACACCTCCCAAAACCAGCATGGACCCTAGTGCTCAAAGACAACCTGTCAGCAAGTGCACAAGACACATAGAAGAGCATTTTCAAATGCAAAATGCTCCGCAGAGCAGAGCTGTGACAGAATAATTCCAAATACAAAATGCTCAGCACACTGGAACCGTGACATGGAGGAGCCGGAGAGATGAGCGGAAAGTAAGAGCAGAAAAAGGGACATTAAAATTGCAAAAATCAAATTTTCTGAGAAAACCAGTTGAATTGGCTGGAGGCTGCTATTAAAGGCGGTTTTCAGCTTTATCCATTGGATGGGTCATCAAAATCAGATCAGTGTTTTCCCGACGCCCGTGCACTTCTCTTCTATAGAGCGCCGCAGTGGCTGCCATCTATTAGGTCGAACTTTGCTTTACCGCTACATTCAAAGTGCTCACATCTGGAAGCCGCCGAGGAAAATAGCAGCTGATCTGCCGGTTTTTGGGTGTTTCCGATCCCTGCCAATGGATAGGTCATAGAAATATTGTGACCCAAAAACTTCTTTAAGAAGCAATATATGGCCCACCATGGAATTCCATTTCTTCATAAAATGTGCCTAATTACTAAGCACGTTCCTATTACAAAGGCAAAGAACGATTTTTTTAGACGCTCGTGTAACCCCTTAGGTTATTTGTTGCGTTTTTTCTCTAAATATATGTAGCAATTTTTTTTATTCAATTTGGAATATATACTAGAAGTCCACTATAAAACGGCAGAGGTGAAAAAAATGGACCTGGTCACCACTCATACTCGTACGTAAATCCCAATTTGGCCGATGCTCGCTGCGCCAAAGATGCTCTGTGCAAACTGGGCAGAGTTGTCTAATCTGCAGCCACTTCTACGATTCAGGAAGAAGCCGACTGTAGAAGAAAAGGTTAACAAAGCGCCTAAAATGTAATAAAAACTTAAATCTATAACCTTAATTGTGTTGGATTGCTTGTAATTACATAATCAATTCCGTCTACATTTTAAAACTGACAGTTAATTGAGAATCAGACAAGAGATGGCAGAAAAGAGGAGCAGAGGCTGCACCATCCCCAGACACCAGAGAAGAAGGCCCTGCACAGACCTCATCCACCGGAGACACTCATGCCACGAGTTCATGACCATAAAACTGTACGAGGGCACATAAAGAACGTATAGATCTGCACAGAGTAATGGGAACGTGTATGTCTGACTACAACTAAATAACTACCACTATGTACAGGAATATAACTACTATAATACTGCCCCTATGTGCAAGAATATAACTACTATAATACTGCCCCCTATGTACAAGAATATAACTACTATAATACTGCCCCTATGTACAATAATATGACTACTATAATACTGCCCCCTATGTACAAGAATATAACTACTATAATACTGCCCCCTATGTACAAGAATATAACTACTATAATACTGCTCCTATGTACAAGAATATAGCTACTATAATACTGCCCCTATGTACAACAATATAACTACTATAATACTGCCCCTATGTACAATAATATAACTAATATAATACTGCCCCTATGTGCAAGAATATAACTACTAAAATACTGCCCCTATGTACAAGAATATAACTACTATAATACTGCCTCTATGTACAAGAATATAACTACTATAATACTGCCCCTATGTGCAAGAATATAACTACTAAAATACTGCCCCTATGTACAAGAATATAACTACTATAATACTGTTCCTATGTACTAGAATATATCTACTATAATACTGCCCCTATGTACAAGAATATAACTACTATAATACTGCCTCCTATGTACAAGAATATAACTACTATAATACTGCTCCTATGTACAAGAATATAACTACTATAATACTGCCCCCTATGTACAAGAATATAACTACTATAATACTGCCCCCTATGTACAAGAATATAACTACTATAATACTGCCCCCTATATACAAGAATATAACTACTATAATACTGCCCCTATGTACTAAAATATATCTACTATAATACTGCCCCTATGTACAAGCATATAACTGCTATAATACTGCCTCCTATGTACAAGAATATAACTACTATACTACTGCCCCTATGTACTAAAATATATCTACTATAATACTGCCCCTATGTACAAGAATATAACGACTATAATACTGCCCCTATGTACAAGAATATAACGACTATAATACTGCACCTATGTACAAGAATATAACTACTATAATACTGCCCCTAGATACAAGAATATACCTACTATAATACTGCCCCTATGTACAAGAATATAACGACTATAATACTGCCCCCTATGTACAAGAATATAACTACTATAATACTGCCCCTAGATACAAGAATATACCTACTATAATACTGCCCCTATGTACAAGAATATAACGACTATAATACTGCCCCTATGTACAAGAATATAACGACTATAATAGTGCTGTATTTTGGTTCTTCTTGTTCTATTAGATGTTTGTGTTGTGTTACATTGTATCTCTTGTACTCTTATATATTGCTCCGTCTCTATCCCTGATGACAATAGATACTTTTTACTCTTCTTTATATATCTCCGTCCCTATGTGAGATTGGTTTTAGGTAATCTCTTTTGTCCTGGAGGTGTAAGGCCGCCTGGTGCCCTTCTCCCCCTCGGTGGCCACCCTTCTCCCCCTCGGTAGCCGCTCTTCTCTCCCTCGGTAGCCGCTCTTCTCCCCCTCGGTAGCCGCCCTTCTCCCCCTCAGTAGCTGCTCTTCTCCCACTCGGTGGCCGCGCTTCTCCCCCTCGGTAGCCGCCCTTCTCCCCCTCGGTAGCCACCCTTCTCCCCCTCGGTGGCCGCCCTGCTCCCCCTCTGTGGCCGCCCTTCTCCCCCTCGGTGGCCTTCCTTCTCCCCCTCGGTGGCCGCCCTTCTCCCCCTCGTTGGCCGCCCTTCTCCTCCTCAGTGGCCGCCCTTCTCCCCCTTGGTGGCTGCCCTTCTCCCCCTCGGTGGCCTTCCTTCTCCCCCCTTGGTGGCCGCTCTTCTCCCCCTCGGTAGCCGCCCTTCTCCCCCTCGGTGGCCGCCCTTCTCCCCCTCGGTGGCTGCCCTTCTCCTCCTCGGTGGCCACCCTTCTCCCCCTCGGTGGCCGCCCTTCTCCCCCTCGGTGGCCGCCCTGCTCCCATTACTTTCTAGGGTGGATTATCCTTTATAACGTCTCCTTCTTGTGTTCCCGGCAGTGACTATCCCCCTCTTCTCCCACCATCATCACCCGGGGGTGCGGCGCTGCCTCTTTGTAGTCGTCCTCCCGCTGTTTACTTGTGTATTTTGTTTACTTGTGTTTTTATTTCCGCCTTTGATGTAAAACTGAAATCCATCTGCTCGGATCTGTCTGAGCGCGGAGAGAGATAGCGTCCTGACCGCGGCTAATCTCCCCCTGACATTCACTATCGCTTCTGCGGCGTCTTCCATCATATCACGAGCCGGAGATTTACCTGCTCGCTACATTAGTCAATTGCATAACTATGTATCCCCCTTGTCATAATATCGGTATTATCCGCTGTCCTATCCCACTGACTAATAGCTCTCAAAGCTGCATCTGCCCTAAAGGAAGTGAAACGCGCTGACTACTCCATGGAAGATGCTACATGACAGTGCCAAGAGGGAGGTGATGAAGCCGGGTCATGACTCAGAGCTATATATACACAGACATTCACTGATCTGAGATATGAGGAAGGATTCGGGCCGGGGCGCCCGCAGCCATTCATTGGGTTTAATGTCTACTTCTCATCTCAAATACCAGGGCAAGGGCAATGCGAAGCAGAGAGGGCGCGGGCACTGCTAGCTCTACAGGATGGTAAAAAAATAAAGTGCAGGGGAAGAGAAGAAATGCTGTAATATATTGTATAAGAGAATTTAAATTCTTTCTCCACTCACTCCTCAACACACACATCCTAATCTCATTGGTCTCCTTAAAAAAAAGTCTGATAAAATCCGTGTTGGATCTGCCGGCTCATTAAAGAATCAGATTACAGCTGCCTATAGAAGTCTATGGAGAAGTACACAGTGAATGAGAGGCAGAGAAACACACAGACACCAGCTGCTTTCAATCTCACCCGGTGCTGGATTCCCAGTTACACTGCTCAGTACTGTTGTGTATTGTCCTCTACTCTGCTCCTGCTTTTTAGTAAGTGTTTTGTTTAATCACAGTGATTGTTTCACAGTTACACTGCCCAGTACTGTTGTGTAATGTCCTCTACTCTGCTCCTGCTTTCTAGTAAGTGTTTTGTTTAATCACAGTGATTGTTTCAGAGTTACACTGCTCACTACTGTTGTGTAATGTTTTTTTACACCAGTGCTCCCCAACTCCAATCCTCAAGGCCCACCAAAACTGCATATTTTCAGGATTTCCTTAGCATTGCACAGGTGTTGTAATCATGACCTGTGCAGATGATTAATTTATCAGGAAATCCTGAAAACATGCACTGTTGTGGGGCCTTGAAAAAAGGAGCTGCTCCTGCTTTCTAGTAAGTGTTTTATTCCACCACAGTGCTTGTTTCACAGTTGCACTGCTCAGTACTATTGTATAATATTCTCTCTGCTGCTCACGCTTTCTAGTGTTTCTTCCATTGCAGAGCCGGATTCACAGCCTCATTGCTCAGTACTGCTGTGTATTATCCCCCATGCTGCGGTATTATCCTCCATGCTGCTGTATAATGTCGTCCATGCGGCTGTGTAATGTCCTCCATGTTGCTATATAATGTCCTCCATGCTGCTGTATTATCCCCCATGCTGCTGTATAATGTCCTCCATGCTGCTGTATAATGTCCTCCATGCTGCTGTATAATGTCCTCCATGCTACTGTATAATGCCCTCCATGCTGCTGTATAATTTCCTCCATGCTGCTGTATTATCCCCAATGTTGCTGTATAATGTCCTCCGTGATGCTGTGTAATGTCCTCCATGCTGCTGTATTATCTTCCATGCTGCTGTATAATGCCCTCCATGCTGCTGTGTAATGTTCTCCATACTGCTGTATAATGTCCTCCATGCTGCTGTATTATCCTCCATGCTGCTTTATAATGCCCTCCATGCTGTTGTGTAATGTCCTCCATGCTTCTGTATAATTCCCTCCATGCTGCTGTATAATGTCCCCCATGCTGCTGTGTAATGTCCTCCATGCTGCTGTATAATCTCCTCCATGCTGCTGTATAATGTCCTCCATGCTGCTGTATAATGCCCTCCATGCTGCTGTATAATGTCCTCCATGCTGCTGTATTATCCTCCATGTTGCTGTATAATGTCCTCCGTGATGCTGTGTAATGTCCTCCATGCTGCTGTATAATGTCCTCCATGCTGCTGTATTATCCTCCATGCTGCTGTATAATGCCCTCCATGCTGCTGTCTAATGTTCTCCATGCTGCTGTATAATGCCCTCCATGCTGCTGTATAATTTCCCCCATGCTGCTGTATACAGTAATGTACTCCATGCTGCTGCGTAATGTCCCCATGTCACTGTATAATGTCCCCAATGCTGCTGTATAATGTCCCCCAAGCTTCTGCTGCTTCTGAATATGGGACACATTGAGACAGGAGAGCAGGAAACCCTCATGTCCATGTGCTGTTTATGGGAGACATCATAGCTGTGTCTGCATCCACCAGTTCATAAACAGAAACTTAAAGATAGAGTCTTCAGAAAGGAAAACTGGGAAAAATGCAAAAAATAAGTCATATAATAACCAGAATTATTATTTCATCTCGTTCCAGAAATACTAGTTCATTCTGAACAATAACTTGTAATGATAGAGCAGATATGCTATGGCAAGATAAAACACTAACTACAAATCAGCAGCATGGAGTCATGTTGGGGCAAGGGAATGCCCAGCATGTGGTGCAACACAGAAGGAAAACCAGGGAAGATGTAAAGGAAGGCCCCGGCACCCTGACTAGTTTGCAAGGCAGCAAGACACTAGACCCATTACTGCAATAAAACAACATAAGGAAGGTAAGATAAACAGATGGAGAAGGACCCAAATAAAAGCAATCCTTTGTTTCTTCATCAGTAAACTTCACAACTGCAACAGAAGGGACACCTCAGCTTCTCTAGAGACTGGCTCCTTCAGAGTAGTCAGTAATGAAGATCTATCTCCGGCATGGAGTAAAGCCAGGAGTGGGTATAAATAGAGGAAAGGCATGCTGACAAGATGCTGCAGCTTTAATTAAGGATATGAGTAATCTTAGCCAGAAGAAAAAGAGTTCTTAATCTTTTCAGCATCAAATGAAAGTAAATCCACTCCAATACAAGATGTAACCTGCGGACACAACACTAGTGACAAACTGGTGACACATGGTCTGTGTAGGTAGGTACCTGCTCCTTTTCCCATTTTCCCCCATACCCTGCAATAGGCGACTGTAACCTGATCCCTCAGTGAAGTTCATCTCACTTTAATCTGCAGGTTATCAGAGTAAATCAGTTGATCAGTCCAGGAGGCAGGAGGAGAAATGGCTCATAAGTGGAATAAGAAGCAGATTTGTCCAATAAGATATATAACAGTTTCTTACATTTTCTAGTATTATCGCTTTCTGAAAAAAATTATAAAAACAACATTGACAATTTCACTACATTTGTGGGGGATTCAGAGCTCAGAATTACAGCACAGACAACAATAAACGATATGTGACGAAATTAATCCAAACAATATGTTAAACCTTGCAACTTATATTTTAAAAAAGAAGCTGAATAGTGGACATTCCCTTTAAGAATAACAAGTTCAGGAAAGAAAGGAAAAATATTTCTACCCCAATAGTTTAAATAACGATCATCAGGTCTAATCCTGCAAAGACGGATGCTGCTCCTGACACCGCTGTAGATTACCTGTCACACCGGGATGATGGAGCTTAGAAAGCCGGGAACATATATAACCGCACCAATATCTATAAATCACCGCTGCTTTATACAGTGGGGGGAAAACTGTCCAGTATTGGGCCTAATATTATGGTTCCAGCAGCGCATCGATCAATCCGTTAGGGAGGAAATTATTGAGAATGTACTTAAAAGTGGCAATAATCCTCAATCATCACCGACCCGATCAATACGTCTGATCGGAATTAAAGGGTAACTCCAATTACAACAACATTTACCACCACAAAAGATTAGTAGCTTTGAGAAGACGGATTGTGAGTGGAGGACAGGATATATTGTAACTAAAACCAGTATACAATCAAAGCTGCTTCCAAAGATTCTGATGGGGCCAGGAAACCGTCAGCAAGTTGTTGTATTAAACAGGGGCGGACATATCATTGCTGCATTACACAGGGGCGGACATATCATTGGTGCATTAAACTGGGGCGGACATATCATTGCTGCATTACACAGGAGCGGACATATCATTGGTGCATTCAACTGGGGCGGACATCTCATTGGTGCAATACACAGGTGCAGACATATCATTGCTGCATTACACAGGGGCGGACATATCATTGCTGCATTACACAGGGGCAGACATATCATTGCTGCATTACACAGGGGCGGACATCTCATTGGTGCATTACACAGGGGCGGACATATCATTTCTGCATTACACAGGTGTGGACATATCATTGCTGCAATACACAGGTGTGGACATATCATTTCTGCATTACACAGGGGCGGACATCTCATTTCTGCACTACACAGGGGCGGACATCTCATTTCTGCATTACACAGGGGCGGACATATCATTTCTGCACTACACAGGGGCGGACATATCATTTCTGCACTACACAGGGGCGGACATCTCATTTCTGTATTACACAGGGGCGGACATATCATTGGTGCATTCAACTGGGGCGGACATCTCATTGGTGCAATACACAGGTGCAGACATATCATTGCTGCATTACACAGGGGCGGACATATCATTGCTGCATTACACAGGGGCAGACATATCATTGCTGCATTACACAGGGGCGGACATCTCATTGGTGCATTACACAGGGGCGGACATATCATTTCTGCATTACACAGGTGTGGACATATCATTGCTGCAATACACAGGTGTGGACATATCATTGCTGCATTACACAGGGGCGGACATATCATTTCTGCATTACACAGGGGCGGACATATCATTTCTGCACTACACAGGGGCGGACATCTCATTTCTGCACTACACAGGGGCAGACATATCATTGCTGCATTACACAGGGGCGGAGATATCATTGCTGCATTACACAGGGACAGACATATCATTGGTGCATTACACAGGGGCGGACATCTCATTGCTGCATTACACAGGGGCGGACATATCATTTCTGCATTACACAGGGGCGGACATATCATTTCTGCATTACACAGGGGCGGACATCTCATTTCTGCACTACACAGGGGCAGACATATCATTGCTGCATTACACAGGGGCGGACATCTCATTGGTGCATTACACAGGGGCGGACATATCATTTCTGCATTACACAGGTGTGGACATATCATTGCTGCAATACACAGGTGTGGACATATCATTGCTGCATTACACAGGGGCGGACATATCATTTCTGCATTACACAGGTGCGGACAAATCATTGGTGCATTACACAGGGGCGGACATATCATTGCTGCATTACACAGGGGCGGACATCTCATTGCTGCATTACACATTGGCGGACATATCATTGCTGCATTACACATTGGCGGACATATCATTGCTGCATTACACAGGGGCGGACATATCATTGCTGCATTACACAGGGGCGGACATATCATTGCTGCATTACACAGGGGCGGACATATCATTGCTGCATTACACAGGGGCAGACATCTCATTGCTGCATTACACAGTTGTGGACATATCATTGCTGCATTACACAGGGGCGGACATCTCATTGCTGCATTACACAGGGGCGGACATATCATTGCTGCATTACACAGGTGCGGACATATCATTGTTGCATTACACTGGGGCAGACATATCATTGCTGCATTACACAGGGGCGGACATATCATTGCTGCATTACACAGGGGGGGAAATCTCATTGGTGCATTACACAGGGGCGGACATATCATTGCTGCATTACACAGGGGCGGAAATATCACTGCTGCATTACACAGGGGCGGACATATCATTATTGCATTACACAGGGGCAGACATATCATTGCTGCATTACACAGGGGCGGACATCTCATTGCTGCATTACACAGGGGCGGACATATCATTTCTGCACTACACAGGGGCAGACATATCATTGGTGCATTACACAGGGGCGGACATATCATTTCTGCATTACACAGGTGCGGACAAATCATTGGTGTATTACACAGGGGCGGACATCTCATTGGTGCATTACACAGGGGCGGACATCTCATTTCTGCATTACACAGGTATGGACATATCATTGCTGCAATACACAGGTGTGGACATATCATTGCTGCATTACACAGGGGCGGACATATCATTTCTGCATTACACAGGTGCGGACAAATCATTGGTGCATTACACAGGGGCGGACATCTCATTGGTGCATTACACAGGGGCGGACATCTCATTGCTGCATTACACAGGGGCGGACATATCATTTCTGCATTACACAGGTGCGGACAAATCATTGGTGTATTACACAGGGGCGGACAAATCATTGCTGCATTACACAGGGGCGGACATATCATTGCTGCATTACACAGGTGTGGACATATCATTGCTGCATTACACAGGGGCGGACATCTCATTGTTGCATTACACATGGGCGGACATCTCATTGCTGCATTACACAGGGGCGGACATATCATTGTTGCATTACACAGGGGCAGACATATCATTGCTGCATTACACAGGGGCAGACATATCATTGGTGCATTACACAGGGGCGGACATATCATTGCTGCATTACACAGGGGCAGACATATCATTGCTGCATTACACAGGGGCGGACATATCATTGGTGCATTACACAGGGGCGGACATCTCATTGCTGCATTACACAGGTGCGGACATATCATTGCTGCATTACACAGGGGCGGACGTCTCATTGCTGCATTACACAGGGGCAGACATATCATTGGTGCATTACACAGGGACAGACATATCATTGGTGCATTACACAGGGGCAGACATATCATTGCTGCATTACACAGGGGCAGACATATCATTGGTGCATTACACAGGGGCAGACATATCATTGGTGCATTACACAGGGGCAGACATCTCATTGGTGCATTACACAGGGGCAGACATATCATTGGTGCATTACACAGGGACAGACATATCATTGGTGCATTACACAGGGGCGGACATCTCATTGGTGTATTACACAGAGGCGGACATCTCATTGGTGCATTACACTGGGGCGGACATCTCATTGGTGCAAAACACAGGGGCGGAAATATCATTGGTGCATTAAACAGGGGAGGACATATCATTGGTGCATTAAACAGGGGCGGACATATCATTGCTGCATTACACAGGGGCGGACATATCATTGCTGCATTACACAGGAGCGGACATATCATTGCTTCTTAACACAGGGGCGGACATCTCATTGGTGCATTACACAGGGGCGGACATCTCATTGGTGCATTACACAGGGGCAGACATCTCATTGCTGCATTACACAGGTGTGGACATATCATTGCTGCATTACACAGGGGCGGACATCTCATTGCTGCATTACACAGGGGCAGACATCTCATTGCTGCATTACACAGGTGTGGACATATCATTGCTGCATTACACAGGGGCGGACATCTCATTGCTGCATTACACAGGGGCAGACATCTCATTGCTGCATTACACAGGGGCGGACATATCATTGCTGCATTACACAGGTGCGGACATATCATTGTTGCATTACACTGGGGCAGACATATTATTGCTGCATTACACAGGGGCGGACATCTCATTGCTGCATTACACAGGGGGGGGAAATCTCATTGGTGCATTACACAGGGGCGGAAATATCACTGCTGCATTACACAGGGGCGGACATATCATTATTGCATTACACAGGGGCAGACATATCATTGCTGCATTACACAGGGGCGGACATCTCATTGCTGCATTACACAGGGGCGGACATATCATTTCTGCACTACACAGGGGCAGACATATCATTGGTGCATTACACAGGGGCGGACATATCATTTCTGCATTACACAGGTGCGGACAAATCATTGGTGCATTACACAGGGGCAGACATATCATTGCTGCATTACACAGAGGCGGACATCTCATTGGTGCATTACACAGGGGCGGACATCTCATTGGTGCATTACACAGGGGCGGACATCTCATTGCTGCATTACACAGGGGCGGACATATCATTGCTGCATTACACAGGTGCGGACAAATCATTGGTGTATTACACAGGGGCGGACAAATCATTGCTGCATTACACAGGTGTGGACATATCATTGCTGCATTACACAGGTGTGGACATATCATTGCTGCATTACACAGGGGCGGACATCTCATTGTTGCATTACACAGGGGCGGACATCTCATTGCTGCATTACACAGGGGCGGACATCTCATTGCTGCATTACACAGGGACAGACATATCATTGCTGCATTACACAGGGGCGGACATCTCATTGGTGAATTACACAGGGACAGACATATCATTGGTGCATTACACAGGGGCGGACATATCATTGCTGCATTACACAGGGGCGGACATCTCATTGGTGAATTACACAGGGGCGGACATCTCATTGGTGAATTACACAGGGGCGGACATCTCATTGGTGAATTACACAGGGGTGGACATCTCATTGGTGCAGCCAGTAGAGCTGCACAGGGTGGAGGAGGTAAAGGGGCCACATCCAGCTCCGAGGCAGGAGGAATGGTGCATATTGCACATTCACTTAGTAATTAGCTTTCATCGGCTGCCTTGGACTGTGGGATATGGAGTAGCCCATCGTAGACTCTACTAGCCCTCTGTGCGTTCTTGCTGGTGCAGTTTTCGGTGCTTGTTCTTGCAGACGCCCCCCTCCCACCTTCCGGCCGGACCCCTCGGCCCCTCGGCTCACCCCCTGCCCTCCTCCCTGCGCTGGTTGTTTGTCTGGTGTAGACTATTTCTTGTATCTTGACCTCGGTTTTCGTTGTTGTCAGGTTGTTTTCATTCTATTAGAAGCTGTTGTGACTCATGTACGAGACCCGGGGGCAACCGAGGACCAGAAACCGCATCAAACTGTAGGAAAAAAAACAACATGGAGGCGGCTACAGACAAAGTGCCGGCCACTGTGGAGCATAATTGGCTTCTAGACAAAACATTGCAGAGATCATGGTATAGATGAGGGCAGATATTAGTGTTATTCCCGGTCTGGAGTACGAGACGTCTCAGATATAAAGTCTCCTTTGTTGGCGGCTCCTCAGCTCAGAGTCTCCGGTAGTCAGAGGATAAGTGAACCTCATACCCCCCTACTTACATAAGACGCTGAAGGTATTGGACCCTGAGAAACTGTCTACGGCTGTGATACCGCGTGCACGTCTGCTGGGGATCTGCTGTGTGCACAGAACAGATTCCAGTGCTCACGAAGACATTGGCGCTGACGTAGCGGCTACAATGTGGCAGCAGGCTTCTGGGAATACAGAGCAGAGCGAAAAGTGGCTTACTCCAGGGTGCTGATGGCCTGTAGTTTGCTGTGACCACTAAATGGCCTTTTTGTAGTATATAATGGGGACAGGCTATGTAAAGAGCTGGCGGCAGGAAGTGACGCAGTGTGTGGCTGAAGCCGCATATTGTGCTAGGGGAACCTGCAAACTCGTGAGCCCAGATACATCCGCTGTGAGCCGAGGGGGGAGAAATCCACCTCCTGCTTCATAAGAGGCACGGGCGGCCTCTCTGTTCACCCGATTTTTCATCACAGTTTGAATTGTTCAAACACGCTGGAAAGTCAACAGGAAATATCTTCCCTGAAAATAAGCCCCAGGCGGATTTTACCAGATTTTTGAGTATGCTTGAAATATAAGACCTACTGGAAAAATAAGCCCTAGTTACAATCAGGGAGGGCGTTAGTGGGACTAAAACAGCTCAATTTCTTAGGGATCCCAGCAGTTGTATTCTGAGGTTTGTTTAAGGACCTTTGATGACTTCACAGTCATGTGACATGCTGTAATTAAAGGTCCCATGCGTCTAGAAGAACTAAACAAGAGCAGGCTGGAATGCAGGACTTGCGTTACGAGGAAGGGTGAGCAAAGTTGGCAATATCACAGGACCCTCATTCTCTTAGGGGGTCTCAGCTTTTATATCATTATGATAGGACTATTTAAGAACCTTTGGGCCATAACGTCATGTGACCAAAGGTCTCTTAATTGCAGGAGTCTATAGCTAAAGAGGAGACAGGCTGGTATGCAGGTCTGGCATTAGGAGAAGGGAGAGCAAAGTGGGCAATTTCACAGGACCCCCACTCTCCTAGTGGACCCAGCATTTATATCATGATGATAGTACTGCTTAAGGACCTTTGTGACATGACATCATGTGACCAAAGGTCTCTTAATTGCAGGATTCTAAAGCTAAAGAGGAGACAGACTGGTGTGGATATATAGATGGCTAGATAGATAGATAGAAGGAAAGATAGATAGGTAGAGGGATAGATAGAGGGAGGGATAGATAGATAGATAGATAGATAGATAGATAGATAGATAGATAGAGGGATAGATAGATAGATAGATAGATAGATAGATAGATAGATACAGGGATAGATAGATAGATAGAGGGATAGATAGATAGAGGGATAGATAGATAGATAGATAGAGGGATAGATAGATAGAAGGAAAGATAGATAGGTAGATAGATAGATAGATAGATAGATAGGTAGATAGAGGGATAGATAGAGGGATAGATAGAGGGATAGATAGATAGATAGATAGATAGAAGGAAAGATAGATAGATAGATAGATAGATAGAGGGATAGATAGAGGGATAGATAGAGGGATAGATAGATAGATAGAGGGATAGATAGATAGATAGATAGAGGGATAGATAGATAGATAGATAGATAGATAGAGGGATAGAGGGATAGATAGAGGGATAGATAGATAGATAGATAGATAGAGGGATAGATAGAGGGATAGATAGAGGGATAGATAGATAGATAGATAGATAGATAGATAGAGGGATAGAGGGATAGATAGATAGATAGATAGAGGGATAGATAGAGGGATAGATAGAGGGATAGATAGAGGGATAGAGGGATAGATAGAGGGATAGATAGATAGAGGAATAGATAGATAGATAGATAGATAGAGGGATAGATAGATAGAGGGATAGATAGAGGGATAGAGGGATAGATAGATAGATAGAGGGATAGATAGATAGATAGATAGATAGATAGATAGAGGGATAGATAGAGGGATAGATAGATAGAGGGATAGATAGATAGAGGGATAGATAGATAGAGGGATAGATAGAGGGATAGATAGATAGATAGAGGGATAGATAGAGGGATAGATAGATAGATAGAGGGATAGATAGAGGGATAGATAGATAGATAGATAGATAGATAGAGGGATAGATAGATAGAGGGATAGATAGACAGAGGGATAGATAGATAGAGGGATAGATAGATAGAGGGATAGATAGAGGGATAGATAGAGGGATAGATAGATAGATAGAGGGATAGATAGGAGACTTATGTTGATGTTCCAGAATCTGATGACTATAGTTGAATAAATGTTAATTTTTTTTTAGTTCTAAAATAAATGTGGATTGTTGTTCATGGAAAAATATAAGACATCCCCTGAAAAAAGCCCTATCGCATCTTTTGGAGCAAAGAAATGATATAAGACCCTGTCATTTTCAGGGAAACAGGGGTAAATGCACGAAGAGAAAACAATCCTAAACTAGAACTAGTGAAGGCGTTTTGTAGTATAAAATGGGGACAGTCTATATAAAGAGCTGGCGGCAGGAAGTGACGCCGTGTGTGGCTGAAGCCGCATATTGTGCTAAGCAGCCTTGTGAGTGGAGTAACCCCAGACACAATCACTGCGGAGCTGGGGGAAGAGATAAGACGTCTTACAAGACTAAATCTTCTGTCTCATTAGAAGCTCAGGTTGCTGCTCTGTTCACCATGCTTTACACTACAGTTTGGGTTCTTCAGATCTGCTGGAAGATCAGCAAAAAATCAGTACATGAAATGAGAACATGTATAAAGGACAGCTGTATTGCTCTTTAATTTCGGTGCTTCTATTTATTTAGGATCATCATGGGGATGTGGTCTCCACCCAATGGTTCTCTGGATGTTGTATAGATTTAAAGGGGTTGTAAATAAGAAAAAAATAACAAAAAAAAAAAATACTGTTATTTTCTTGAAAAAAATCTCCCCTTTTCTGCATCAGCTGCATCTGCAATAAAATTCGTGTTGTAGGTTTGCAATACCAAGAAAGGATGGGGCTTTCCTTGAAGAAGGCAGCCATTTTTGTTATCTTGTACAGTCCCTTTAAGTAGGAAGAAATTAATCAAGGATTTATTTTTACTCCAGATTTTATTAACAGACACAACTCTCTATAAAACTTTACTATGATGTGGCCTTAACGAGACGTGTAAAGTGTGGAATTAACAACATTAAACTGTTAAGTTTGCAAAAACCGGCTGATTCTGTGCAGATGTTTACTGATATATTCCAGTAAGAAGCAAATCTGCTGTAAGAAAATCATATTTAAAGGGACCATGCACTGTAAATGAGATGAGACGTCTGCAGAGATATCAGAAGACAAGGTAGAAGGAATAATGACCGATGAGGAGTCTTAATGGATCAGTCTGGAGCAACAATGGACAAACGTGCGTCCAATGAACATGAAGGCAATAAAGCTACAGGTCCCATTAATCAATACAGGAGAGGCATGGGGGGGGGGGCAGGGTCACGGCCATTGTTCCATTAGCCCCCCCTTTCCCCGCACCCATTAGGTGGTCTACTCAGAAAGGGCCATGATTACATCTCCAGCTGCCTAATAAATTAATGACAGATAATCTGCAGACGCTTTTATGGGCTAATCATTACATGTAATTAGGAGAGTCTCCTGATAAGATACAGCAGGCTACTGACAGAGAGAGGACACTGACAAAGAAAGAACCACTGACAGAGAGAGGACACTGACAGAGAGAGGACACTGACAGAGAGAGGACACTGATATAGAGAGGACACTGACAGAGAGAGGACACTGACAGAGAGAGGACACTGATATAGAGAGGACACTGACAGAGAGAGGACACTGACAGAGAGAGGACACTGACAAAGAAAGAACCACTGACAGAGAGAGGACACTGACAGAGAGAGGACACTGACAGAGAGAGGACACTGACAGAGAGAGGACACTGATATAGAGAGGACACTGACAGAGAGAGGATACTGACAGAGAGAGGATACTGACAGAGAGAGGACACTGACAGAGAGAGGACACTGACAGAGAGAGGATACTGACAGAGAGAGGACACTGACAGAGAGAGGACACTGACAAAGAAAGAACCACTGACAGAGAGAGGACACTGACAAAGAAAGAACCACTGACAGAGAGAGGACACTGACAGAGAGAGGACACTGACAGAGAGAGGACACTGACAGAGAGAGGACACTGACAAAGAGAGGACACTGATATAGAGAGGACACTGACAGAGAGAGGACACTGATATAGAGAGGACACTGACAGAGAGAGGATACTGACAAAGAAAGAACCACTGACAGAGAGAGGACACTGACAGAGAGAGGACACTGACAGAGAGAGGATACTGACAGAGAGAGGACACTGACAGAGAGAGGACACTGACAAAGAAAGAACCACTGACAGAGAGAGGACACTGACAGAGAGAGGACACTGACAGAGAGAGGACACTGACAGAGAGAGGATACTGACAGAGAGAGGACACTGACAGAGAGAGGACACTGACAGAGAGAGGATACTGACAAAGAAAGAACCACTGACAGAGAGAGGACACTGACAGAGAGAGGACACTGACAGAGAGAGGATACTGACAAAGAAAGAACCACTGACAGAGAGAGGACACTGACAGAGAGAGGACACTGACAGAGAGAGGACACTGACAAAGAGAGAGGACACTGATATAGAGAGGACACTGACAGAGAGAGGACACTGACAGTGAGGACACTGATATAGAGAGGACACTGACAGAGAGAGGATACTGACAGAGAGAAGACACTGACAGAGAGAGGACACTGACAAAGAGAGGACACTGACAAAGAGAGGACACTGACAAAGAGAGGATACTGACAGAGAGAGGACACTGATATAGAGATGACACTGACAGAGAGAGGACACTGACAAAGAGAGGATACTGACATAGGGAGGACACTGACAGAGAGAGGACACTGATATAGAGATGACACTGACAAAGAGAGGACACTGACAAAGAGAGGACACTGACAAAGAGGATACTGACAAAGAGAGGACACTGACAAAGAGAGGATACTGACAGAGAGAGGACACTGATATAGAGATGACACTGACAGAGAGAGGACACTGACAAAGAGAGGATACTGACATAGGGAGGACACTGACAGAGAGAGGACACTGATATAGAGATGACACTGACAGAGAGAGGACAGTGACAGAGAGAGGACACTGACAAAGAAAGAACCACTGACAGAGAGAGGACACTGATATAGAGAGGACACTGACAGAGAGAGGACACTGACAGAGAGAGGACACTGACAGAGAGAGGACACTGACAGAGAGAGGATACTGACAAAGAGAGGATACTGACAAAGAAAGAACCACTGACAGAGAAAGGACACTGACAGAGAGGACACTGACAGAGAGGACACTGACAGAGAGAGGACACTGACAAAGAAAGAACCACTGACAGAGAGAGGACACTGACAAAGAAAGAACCACTGACAGAGAGAGGACACTGACAAAGAAAGAACCACTGACAGAGAGAGGACACTGACAAAGAAAGAACCACTGACAGAGAGAGGACACTGACAAAGAAAGAACCACTGACAGAGAGAGGACACTGATATAGAGAGGACACTGACAGAGAGAGGACACTGACAGAGAGAGGACACTGACAGAGAGAGGACACTGACAGAGAGAGGATACTGACAAAGAGAGGATACTGACAAAGAAAGAACCACTGACAGAGAAAGGACACTGACAGAGAGGACACTGACAGAGAGAGGACACTGACATAGAGAGGACACTGACAAAGAGAGGATACTGACAAAGAAAGAACCACTGACAGAGAGAGGACACTGACAGAGAGAGGACACTGACAGAGAGAGGATACTGACAAAGAAAGAACCACTGACAGAAAGAGGACACTGACAGAGAGAGGACACTGATATAGAGAGGACACTGACAGAGAGAGGACACTGACAGAGAGAGGACACTGACAGAGAGAGAGAGGACACTGACAGAGAGGACACTGACAGAGAGAGGACACTGACAAAGAGAGGATACTGATATAGAGAGGACACTGACAGAGAGAGGACACTGACAAAGAGAGGACACTGACAGAGAGAGGACACTGACAGAGAGGACACTGACAGAGAGAGGACACTGACAGAGAGAGGACACTGACAAAGAGAGGATACTGATATAGAGAGGATACTGACAGAGAGAGGACACTGACAGAGAGAGGACACTGATATAGGGAGGACACTGACAAAGAAAGGACCACTGACAAAGAGAGGACACTGACAGAGAGAGGATACTGACATAGAGAAGACACAGACAGAGAGAGGACACTGACATAGGGAGGACACTGACAGAGAGAGGATACTGACATAGGGAGGACACTGACAGAGAGAGGACACTGATATAGAGAGGACACTGACAGAGAAAGAACCACTGACAGAGAGAGGACACTAACAAAGAGAGGATACTGACATAGGGAGGACACTGACAGAGAGGACACTGACATAGAGAGGACACTGACAGAGAGGACACTGACATAGAGAGGACACTGACATAGAGAGGACACTGAGAGAGAGGACACTAACATAGGGAGGACACTGACATAGGGAGGACATTGACAAAGAGAGGACATTGACAAAGAGAGGACACTGACAGAGAGAGGACACTGACATAGAGAGGACACTGACAGAGAGAGGACACTAACATAGGTAGGATACTAACATAGGGAGGATACTGACAGAGACAGGACAGTGACAGAGAGAGGACACTGACATAGGGAGGACACTGACATAGAGAGGACACTGACATAGGGAGGACACTGACATAGGGAGGACACTAAAATAGGGAGGACACTGACACAGGGAGGACACTGACAAAGAAAGCACCACTGACAGAGAGAGGACACTGACATAGGGAGGATAATGACAGAGAGAGGACACTGACATAGGGAAGACACTGATATAGAGAGGATACTGACAAAGAGAGGATACTGACAAAGAGAGGACACTGACAGAGAGAGGACACTGGCATAGAGAGGACCACTGACAGAGAGAGGACACTGATAGAGAGAGGACACTGACAGAGAGAGCACATTAACATAGAGAGGATACTGACAAAGAAAGGACACTGACATAGGGAGGATACTAGAAATATCAAAAAACTGACCCGCACATCCTCACATTTTTCTGACTGGGCACTCCGCCCTAAGACCTGGCTGTTCATAACCATTGTAGCAGGAGCCTAGCTGCCCATACATGGAGGTTTGCAGTCCAAATAGTGGCATTTTGTCCAGATATGGATGTTTTTAATCTAGATAGTGGCATTTAAGTTAGGTTCCCGGATTACAGAGATTACCTTGCGTTGGTTTGCGGGCTTACATGCATTGGCCAATACATAAACTAAATATCTCTCTTTTGCAGTAATGCAGTGCCATATTTTCCCTTGTACATTTTTGGCTTTTTCTGTGTGCGACTGTATGCATTTATAGGGAGGATACTGATATAGAGAGGACACTGACAAAGAGAGGACACTGACATAGAGAGGACACTGACAAAGAGAGGACACTGACATAGAGAGGACACTGACATAGAGAGGACACTGACAAAGAGAGGACACTGACATAGGGAGGACACTGACATAGGGAGGACACTGACAAATAAAGAACCACTGATAGAGAGAGGACACTGGCAAAGAGAGGACACTAACATAGGGAGGACACTGACATAGGGAGGACACTGACATAGGGAGGACACTGATAAAGATAGAACCACTGACAGAGAGAGGGCACTGGCAAAGAGAGGACACTAACATAGGGAGGATACTGACATAGAGAGGACACTGACAAAGAGAGGACACTAACATAGGGAGGACACTGACAAATAAAGAACCACTGATAGAGAGAGGACACTGGCAAAGTGAGGACACTGGCATAGGGAGGACACTGGCAAAGAGAGGACACTGACAGAGAGAGGACATTGACATAGAGAGGACCACTGACATAGGGAGGACCACTGACATAGAGAGGACCACTGACATAGGGACGGTACTGACGTAGAGAGGACACTGATATAGAGAGGACCACTGACATAGAGAGGATACTGACAAAGAAAGGACCACTGACAGAGAAAGGACCACTGACAAAGAGAGGACACTGACAGAGAGAGGACATTAACATAGAGAGGATACTGACAAAGAAAGGATCACTGATATAAAGAGGACATTGACAGAGAGAGGACACTGACAAAGAAAGGACACTGACAGAGAGAGGACACTGACAAAGAAAGGACACTGACAGAGAGAGGACCACTGAATTGCTACTATATTACAATCCGATAGAGACCGGCAGCTAGAGATACAAGATCACATTGCATCAGTTATTCCAGACCCTAGAACACATGAAATGTAGGGTAAAAAATACTGAAGTCGCCATTCACGTGTTCCACCATCTCATCCAGACGTCTTCTCCCCTCATCTGATCCTCCGCGCTTTCTTATCTGCTCTTCCGTCATCTTCACTTGGAGCCGTTGCTTCCAGCATTGAGTAGTCCTCAAACAGCAAGACACGTTTCGGCATCAAAATGTCACGTTTTGCGTCGTCCAAGGTCTTGTTGCATCGGGCGATGTGCTACATGTTGCTGGAACGTCTGAGACCTACACTTACAGAGTGAAAATGAGGGAAGAGCCGAAGCAGGACTGAATCTTCGTGATTTCAGCTCTGAAGGTCGCTATTTTTTTTAAATTTAAAACTAAACAGTTGAGATGCAATTCAAGTGTTGACTTACAAGTTAATTGTTAACAAAAATACCCTGTAAATTGTTTAGGAATTGCAGCCATTGTTCTACAAAACCTCCTCATTAAGGGGCTCAAAAGTAATTAGACAAATAAACCATAAATAAAATGTTCTTGTTTAAAGCTGGGTTTACACACTGCAACATCTCAAACGACATCGCTGTAACGTCACCGGTTTTGTGACGCAATAGCGATGTTGTTTGCGATGTTGCAGTGTGTGAATCCTATCAGCGACCCGGCCCCTGCTGTGAAGTTGTAATCGTTACAAATCGTTCAGGACCATTCCTAGGTCCTTTGTTTCTCGCTGTGCAGCATGAAGTTTCAGTGTGTGAAGCCTTTTCAGCGACTTTGTTAGCAACTTCCCTTTCAAAAGGCTGCTTATCAACGTCCCCAACAACCAGCTAGGTCGCTCTGCAGGTCCGGATCGCTGTTGAGTTGTTGGCCAGGTTTGCCTGTTTGAACGCTCACCAGAGACTTAGCAGAGACTTAGGGAGGTCGCTATTGCGTCACAAAACCGGTGACGTTACAGCGATGTCCTTTGCGATGTTGCAGCGTGTAAACCCAGCTTAACCCTTTGTAGAGAATCCTTTGTAGCAATGACTGACGTCTCCATCGCTGGTCTCCTCCTCTGTGAGGCTTCCGGCCGTAGTCGTCTCCATCGGTGGTCCCCTCCTGTGTGAGGCTTCCGGCCATGGACGTCTCCATCTCTGTCTCCTCCGCTGCGAGGCTTCCGGCCGTAGTCGTCTCCATCGCTGGTCTCCTCCGGTGTGAGGCTTCTGGCCATACTTGTCTCCATTGCTGGTCTCCTCCGGTGTGAGGCTTCCGGCCGTAGTCGTCTCCA
Organism: Anomaloglossus baeobatrachus; assembly: GCF_048569485.1. Lineage (NCBI taxonomy): Eukaryota > Metazoa > Chordata > Amphibia > Anura > Aromobatidae > Anomaloglossus > Anomaloglossus baeobatrachus. The sequence goes on from NC_134359.1 coordinate 18,383,870, forward strand.
TTGCTGGTCTCCTCCTGTGTGAGGCTTCCGGCCATGGACGTCTCCATCTCTGTCTCCTCTGCTGCGAGGCTTCCGGCCGTAGTCGTCTCCATTGCTGGTCTCCTCCGGTGTGAGGCTTCCAGCCATAATTGTCTCCATCGCTGGTCTCCTCCACTGCGAGGCTTCCGGCCGTACTCGTCTCCATCGCTGGTCTCCTCCGCTGCGAGGCTTCCGGCCGTAGTCGTCTCTCCATCGCTGGTCTCCTCCGCTGCGAGGCTTCCGGCCGTAGTCGTCTCCATCGCTGGTCTCCTCCTGTGTGAGGCTTTCGGCCGTAGTCGTCTCCATCGCTGGTCTCCTCCGGTGTGAGGCTTTGCCGGCTTTATGTGGTGACTTCAGTTCTTTCTTGTTTGTGTCCATCTGTCTGTGAAGCGTCATCCAATCATTGCTGCATTTGGTTGAATTTGAGCAGAAAGTCTCGCCCTTAACACTGCAGAATTCATCCGGCTGCTTCTGTCTTCAGTCACATCATCAATAACCTTTAGTGCCCCAGGGCCATTGTTAGGCCTGTATGCCCAGTCATCACACCACTTCCGCCATGTGTTACAGGGGATGTGCAGTGCTCAGGGTCAGGAGCCACTCCAAGCCTTCTCCAGACTTTCTTCTATCCATCATTCTGGTACAGATTGATCTTAGTCGCATCTGTCCTCTGCTGCTTTTACATGTTTTTGACAAAGTCTAATCTGGCCTTTATATTTTTCAGGCTGATTGCATGGTTTGCACATGTTGTAGGTTCACAGCAACAGCTTCAAAATGCAAATGCCGCACCTGGAATCAGCTCCAGACCTTTTAGCTGCTTAATTGATGAAGGACTAAAGAGGGAATCCTGCCCGTACAGCCCAATAAAAAGCTTTTGAGATTATTGTCCTATTACCGTACTTTGGCTCCTTTGAAAAAGAGGCAGCTACATTACAGAGCTGTAATTCCTAAACCCTTCTTCCAATTAGGATGTGAATACCTCAAATTAATTGTCCTCTCACACTGGCATATAAAACAGACGAATGCAATGTGAGAAATAAATTGCATTGCACTCGGACCAATTAGTCAATAAGGCAGAGCAGATCTGCGATATTTCCTCAGCTCAAATCGGATTGATGAAAAAAAATCGCTGCATCGGACACGATTCATTAATGGAAGTCAATGGGTGCGAGAAAGCATCCGTTTTTTACAGATACATCACCATTCTGTAGCAGAGAGCACTGTAAATGTCCGCAGAATAATAGTTGCATGTCGCATGTGATACGGATGCACACTCACATAGCACTCGCATGATAAAAAGTTACCCATACAGATTTCACTTGTCCAACTTTTCCGGAACAGAATTAGATCAGATTTTTACACACCAGAGTGAGAGTTCCCTAAAGCTGAGAGTCGGCACTTTACACCCATATTGATTATACTAGAAGGTGGCCCGATTCTACGCATCGGGTATTCTAGAATTTACGTATTGTGTAGTTAATGTATGATTTTTGTTATATATATATATAGATGTTGTTGTGTGTAGTTACCAAGTGTTTGTGTAGGGGCTGTACATGTTCTGGGTGTTGTCTGGGTGTGGCGGGGGGTGAGAGCGGTGTTGTATGTGTGTTGAGTGTGTTGCGTTGTTTGTGGAGCGCTGTGTGTCTGTAGCGTTGTGTGTGTGTGTGTTGCGCGGTTTGTGTGTGTGTGGTGTGTTTTGGGGGAGGTATGTTTTCCGCAATGTGTGTGTTGCGCGGTATGTGCGTATATTTATGTATGCCGCGGTGTTTGTGTGTTGGGTGTTGTGTGTGTGCGGCGTTGTCTGTGTGTGTGGGTGTCTGTGTATGGCGGTGTTTGTGGTTCCCAGTGTGTGTGTGGTGTGTTGTGTGTGTGTGTTGGGGGGAGGTGTGCACCTCCCATCGTGCTCCATCCCCCATGCTGCGCACCCCCCATCGTGCCCCATCCCCCATGCTGCCCACCCCCCATCGTGCTCCATCCCCCATGCTGCCCACCCCCCATCGTGCCCCATCCCCCATGCTACCCACCCCCCATCGTGCTCCATCCCCCATGCTGTGCACCCCCCATCGTGCCCCATGCTGCGCACCCCCCATCGTGCCCCATCCCCCATGCTGCCCACCCCCCATCATGCTCCATCCCCTATGCCGCGCATTCCCCATCGTGCTCCATCCCCGATGCTGCACACCCCCCATCGTGCTCCATCCCCCATGCTGCGCACTCCCCATCGTGCTCCATCCCCCATGCTGCGCACTCCCCATCGTGCTACATCCCCCATGCTGCGCACTCCCCATCGTGCTACATCCCCCATGCTGCGCACCCCCCATCGTGCTACATCCCCCATGCTGCGCACCCCCCATCGTGCTACATCCCCCATGCTGCGCACCCCCATCGTGCTCCATCCCCTATGCTGCGCATTCCCCATCGTGCTCCATCCCCGATGCTGCGCACCCCCCATCGTGCTCCACCCCCCATGCTGCGCACTCCCCATCGTGCTCCATCCCCCATGCTGCGCACTCCCCATCGTGCTCCATCCTCCATGCTGCGCACTCCCCATCATGCTACATCCCCCATGCTGCGCACCCCCCATCGTGCTACATCCCCCATGCTATAATACTTCTCCTATTATACTCAGAGAGGAGTATAATAGGAGGACTATAATAGGAGGAGTAGTCCTGGGGGGAGAGGAGTATAATGCCGGCTCCCTGCACATGTGTACCGGGAGCCGGTGTACGCTGGTAACTATGATACACATCGGGTAACTAAGGGACCTTAGTTACCCGATGTGTATAATGGTTACCAGCATTCACCGGCTCCGTCACGATCCCAGCAGCGCAAGGTTATGTCTGGCGATGCGTGCGGAGGGCCGGGGCGAGTGGCCAATCCATGCGGAGGGCGGGGCCAGGCCGAGGCGAGCGACCAATCCGTGGGGGCGGAGCCGAGGCGAGGCGAGCGGCCAATCCGTGCGGGGGGCGGGGCCATGGCGAGCCCAGCGGCCAATCAGCTTTGTGTCACCGTAACACAATTTTGGAGCAAGACAGACAGACAGACAGACAGACAGACAGAATAAGGCAATTATATATATAGATAACTAAACATTTAATATGTTTTTGTAAACAGCTAAAATGCCAAAACCTGTGTCACTGCCCAAATATTTCTGTGTCCCAGAAACTAAAAATCCCACCTAATCTATATGGCAGTATCACAGTTTCCATTTGATACACTGTGTTTGCACTTTGCAGATATGGTGCACACACTGTCTGCTGCAGTCATAAGGCAGATTCCATTTGATACATTGTGTTTGCAGATATCGTGATGCACACACTGTCTGCCGCAGTCTCTGATAAATAAAATGCAGTTTCCATTTGTTACATTGTGTTTGCAGATATTGCGGTGCACACACTGTCTGCTGCAGTCTCTGATACATATAATACAGTTTCCATTTGATACATTGTGTTTGCAGATATCATGGTGCACACACTGTCTGCTGCAGTCTCTCATACATATAATGCAGTTTCCATTGGATACATTGTATTTGCATATTATCGTGGTGCACACACTGTCTGCTGCAGTCTCTGATACATATAATGCAGTTTCCATTTGATACATTGTGTTTGCAGATATCATGGTGCACACACAGTCTTCTGCAATCTCTCCTACATATAGTGCAGTATCCATTTGTTAGGCTATGTCCGCACTTTGCTTTTTACCTGCTTTTTACCTGATTTTTTTGCTGCTTTTTCAACTGCAGCGTTTAATGCCAAAATGGTTGTGTTCTGCTTTTCAAGCAAAGTCTATGGGAATTTGGGTTTCTTGTCCGCACTATGCTGTTCAAAAAGGTGCCTTTTTGTGGCACAAAACGCAAATGGCAAAAACAATTGACATGTTGCTTCTTTGAAAAGCAGAGTTTTTGCCCAAATTTCTGCCACAAAAAGGCAGCATTTTAAACTGCATAGTATGCACAAGAAATCCCAAATTCCCATAGACTATGCTTGAAAAGCAGAACACATCCATTTTGGCATTAAACGATGCAGTTGAAAAAGCAGCAAAAAAGCAGGTAAAAAGCAGGTAAAAAGCAAAGTGCGGACATAGCCTTACATTCTATTTGCCGACATCGTGGTGCGCACACTGTCTGCTGCAGTCTCTGATACATATAATGCAGTTTCCATTGGATACATTGTATTTGCAGATTATCGTGGTGCACACACTGTCTGCTGCAGTCTCTGATACATATAATGCAGTTTCCATTGGATACACTGTATTTGCAGATTATCGTGGTGCGCACACTGTCTGCTGCAGTCTCTGATACATATAATGCAGTTTCCATTGGACACATTGTATTTGCAGATTATCGTAGTGCGCACACTGTCTGCTGCAGTCTCTGATACATAATGCAGTTTCCATTTGATACATTGTTTGCAGATATCATGGTGCACACACAGTCTTCTGCAGTCTCTGATACATATAATGCAATTTTCATTTGATACATTGTATTTGCAGGTATCATGGTGCACACACTGTCTGCTGCATTATCTAATGCATATAATGCAGTCTATATTTGATACATTGTGTTTGCAGATATCGTGGTGCACACACTGTCTGCTGCATTGTCTAATGCATATAATGCAGTCTATATTTGATACATTGTGTTTGCAGATATCGTGGTGCACACACTGTCTGCAGCATTGTCTAATGCATGTAATGCAGTTTTCATTTGATACATTGTATTTGCAGATATGTGGTGCACACACTGTCTGCTGCAATGCCTCATACATATAATGCAGTTTCCATTTGGTACATTGTCTTTGCAGATGTGTTGCACACACTGTCTGCTGCAGTCCCTCATACATATAATGCAGTCAGTAGCTTGAGTCTCTTCACCTTTCCTTCGGTTGGGAGGAGCTGGTCGGATTTATTTATTATTTGTAAATAGAGAAATATGGGCTAGATAATAGAAAATAGATCGCTACATATAGATAATATATATATGTGATGGATACATGCAGTAATGTGCTGTAGACGGAGATTTATCTCTGATGGGGCTTCATTCCCGCCGCTGACACTTTACAAATCTTCATAATGAAATTTTAATGTCAGTTCCATATGGAAAGTAATGGATAATTTTCCGTGTACCTGATCCATATCAATTGTGTTCTCTCCACCCCCCATAAACATGCAGCGTGTGATAATCATGCCTTCGTTAGCATGCTCGCAGCTCGTTTGCCTCGTTAATGAAGAGCTCCCATGGGACAATTTATATCTGTCACCGGTGACATCTCTGTGAGGAATGACAGTGCATCGTTACTAAAGTAACCCAACACCCTTTAAGTTAATTGGATTTAATCCGCGCGCTCCGTTCATTTATCACATCACTAAACTCCGCTCCGTCTCTGCTGATCTCTTCCGGTTCACATCCGTGTGTGACCAGCCGCTGACCCCGCAAGTAATATCGCTATTACATCCCATAATCACATTACAAGTCATATACATATGGTCGAACACCTTTAGTGATCATGGCGGGTGGAATAAAGAATAAACTGACATAGTGCGCAAGATCCAAGAGAGCAGAGGATGAGAGAGGGAACAGGAAAGAGAGAATCCATGCACCCTGCTCTGACCGTAGAGATTCTGCGCTAGGGACGACGTACATCCGTGTTAATCTAAAGGCCGATTCGTTAACATGTGTTTCCGGCAATTCCCGCCATCTTCCCAAAACTGGGAGCAGCTGGGGTGGGGTGAGGTTTTGGTTGCAAAGCCCACCCAGCAAAAACGTCAATATGTATTCCCCCTTAAGGCCCCATTACACGCTCGATTTATCTGACGATCTCAGTAGCGATGTGACACGCCCAGATCGTAGTTACGATCGCTCATAGGTCGTTTATTAGCGGTCACACGTAACGATCTCACAAACGACGCAACAGCGATCAGCGATATATTGTTTGACCAAGGTGGTCGTGTGGATGTTGTTCGTCGTTTGCAGGGTGTCAAACGTAGCAATATGTCTGCTGCGTTCCAAACGACGAACAATATTTTGAAACTGGACGACGTGTCAACGATCAACGATTTTCAACTTATTTGCGATGGTTCGGAGTCGCCCGTAGGTGTCACACGCAACGACATCGCTAACGATGCTGGATGTGCGTCACGAAATCCGTGTCCCCAACGACATATCGTCAGATAAATCGTAGCGTGTAACCCTGCCTTTAGAGGCTTAAATTGCTCTAGAAATGTGCTCCAGCCCCTGACTGGGGTAACAATTCCAGCAGAGGCGTACGCCAGAAATGAATTAGGAGAATCTCACACCAGCGGTCCCGAACACTAACACCACATATTCATTACAGAATCACGTTCTCCATTTGGCGGAAACAGAGGAAGAGAGCAGAGGAGAAAAAACAGAGGAAGAGAGCAAAGGAGAAGAAACAGAGGAAGAGAGCAAAGGAAAAGAAACAGAGAAAGAGAGCAAAGGAGAAGAAACAGAGGAAGAGAGCAAAGAATAAACAGAGGAAGAGAGCAAAGGGGAAGAAACAGAGGAAGAGAGCAGGGGAGAAAAAACAGAGGAAGAGAGCAAAGGAGAAGAAACAGAGGAAGAGAGCAAAAGAGAAGAAACAGAGGAAGAGAGCAAAGGAGAAGAAACAGAGGAAGAGAGCAAAGGAGAAGAAACAGAGAAAGAGAGGAAAGGAGAAGAAACAGAGGAAGAGAGCAAAGGAGAAGAAACAGAGGAAGAGAGCAAAGGAGAAGAAACAGAGAAAGAGAGCAAAGGAGAAGAAACAGAGAAAGAGAGCAAAGGAGAAGAAACAGAGGAAGAGAGCAAAGGAGAAGAAACAGAGGAAGAGAGCAAAGGAGAAGAAACAGAGAAAGAGAGCAAAGGAGAATAAACAGAGGAAGAGAGCAAAGGAGAAGAAACAGAGAAAGAGAGCAAAGGAGAAGAAACAGAGGAAGAGAGCAAAGGAGAAGAAACAGAGGAAGAGAGCAAAGGAGAAGAAACAGAGAAAGAGAGCAAAGGAGAAGAAACAGATGAAGAGATTAAAGAATAAACAGAGGAAGAGAGCAAAGGAGAAGAAACAGAGGAAGAGAGCAGGGGAGAAAAAACAGAGGAAGAGAGCAAAGGAGAAGAAACAGAGGAAGAGAGCAAAAGAGAAGAAACAGAGGAAGAGAGCAAAAGAGAAGAAACAGAGGAAGAGAGCAAAGGAGAAGAAACAGAGGAAGAGAGCAGGGGAGAAGAAACAGAGGAAGAGATCAAAGGAGAAGAAACAGAGGAAGAGAGCAAGAGAGAAGAAACAGAGGAAGAGCGCAAAGGAGAAGAAACAGAGGAAGAGAGCAAAAGAGAAGAAACAGAGAAAGAGAGCAAGGGAGAAGAAACAGAGGAAGAGCGCAAAGGGGAAGAAACAGAGGAAGAGAGCAAAGGAGAAGAAACAGAGGAAGAGAGCAAAGGAGAAGAAACAGAGGAAGAGAGCAAGGGAGAAGAAACAGAGGAAGAGCGCAAAGGAGAAGAAACAGAGGAAGAGAGCAGGGGAGAAAAAACAGAGGAAGAGAGCAGGGGAGAAGAAACAGAGGAAGAGAGCAAAGGAGAAGAAACAGAGAAAGAGAGCAAGGGAGAAGAAACAGAGGAAGAGAGCAGGGGAGAAGAAACAGAGGAAGAGAGCAAAGGAGAAGAAACAGAGGAAGAGAGCAAAGGAGAAGAAACAGAGGAAGAGAGCAAAGGAGAAGAAACAGAGGCAGAGAGCAAGAGAGAAGAAACAGAGGAAGAGAGCAAAGGAGAAGAAACAGAGGAAGAGAGCAGGGGAGAAAAAACAGAGGAAGAGAGCAAAGGAGAAAAAACAGAGGAAGAGAGTAAGGGAGAAGAAACAGAGGAAGAGAGCAAAGGAGAAGAAACAGAGGAAGAGAGCAAGGGAGAAGAAACAGAGGAAGAGAGCAGGGGATAAGAAACAGAGGAAGAGAGCAAGAGAGAAGAAACAGAGGAAGAGAGCAAAGGAGAAGAAACAGAGGAAGAGAGCAAGGGAGAAGAAACATAGGAAGAGAGCAAGGGAGAAGAAACAGAGGAAAAGAGCAAAGGAGAAGAAACAGAGGAAGAGAGCAAAGGAGAAGAAACAGAGGAAGAGAGCAAGAGAGAAGAAACAGAGGAAGAGAGCAGGGAGAAAAAACAGAGGAAGAGAGCAAAGGAGAAGAAACAGAGGAAGAGAGCAAAGGAGAAGAAACAGAGGAAGAGAGCAAGAGAGAAGAAACAGAGGAAGAGAGCAAAGGAGAAGAAACAGAGGAAGAGAGCAGGGGAGAAAAAACAGATGAAGAGAGCAGAGGAGAAGAAACAGAGGAAGAGAGCAAAGGAGAAGAAACAGAGGAAGAGAGCAAGGGAGAAGAAACAGAGGAAGAGAGCAAAGGAGAAGAAACAGAAGAAGAGAGCAAAGGAGAAGAAACAGAGGAAGAGAGCAAAGGAGAAGAAACAGAGGAAGAGAGCAAGAGAGAAGAAACAGAGGAAGAGAGCAAAGGAGAAGAAACAGAGGAAGAGAGCAAAGGAGAAGAAACAGAGGAAGAGAGCAAAGGAGAAGAAACAGAGGAAGAGAGCAAGAGAGAAGAAACAGAGGAAGAAAGCAAAGGAGAAGAAACAGAGGAAGAGAGCAGGGGAGAAAAAACAGAGGAAGAGAGCAGAGGAGAAGAAACAGAGGAAGAGAGCAAAGGAGAAGAAACAGAGGAAGAGAGCAAGGGAGAAGAAACAGAGGAAGAGAGCAAAGGAGAAGAAACAGAGGAAGAGAGCAAGGGAGAAGAAACAGAGGAAGAGAGCAGGGGAGAAGAAACAAAGGAAGAGAGCAAGAGAGAAGAAACAGAGGAAGAGAGCAAAGGAGAAGAAACAGAGGAAGAGAGCAAGGGAGAAGAAACAGAGGAAGAGAGCAGGGGAGAAAAAACAGAGGAAGAGAGCAAAGGAGAAGAAACAGAGGAAGAGAGCAAAGGAGAAGAAACAGAGGAAGAGAGCAAGGGATAAGAAACAGAGGAAGAGAGCAAAGGAGAAGAAACAGATGAAGAGAACAAAGGAGAAGCAACAGAGGAAGAGAGCAAGAGAGAAGAAACAGAGGAAGAGAGCAAAGGAGAAGAAACAGAGGAAGAGAGCAAAGAAGAAGAAACAGAGGAAGAGAGCAAGGGAGAAGAAACAGAGGAAGAGAGCAAAGGGGAAGAAACAGAGGAAGAGAGCAAGGGAGAAGAAACAGAGGAAGAGAGCAAGGGAGAAGAAACAGAGGAAGAGAGCAAGGGAGAAGAAACAGAGGAAGAGAGCAAGGGAGAAGAAACAGAGGAAGAGAGCAAGGGAGAAGAAACAGAGGAAGAGAGCAAGGGAGAAGAAACCGAGGAAGAGAGCAAGGGAGAAGAAACCGAGGAAGAGAGCAAGGGAGAAGAAACAGAGGAAGAGAGCAAAAGAGAAGAAACAGAAGAAGAGAGCAAAGGAGAAGAAATAGAGGAAGAGAGCAAAGGAGAAGAAACAGAGGAAGAGAGCAAAGGAGAAGAAACAGAGGAAGAGAGCAAAGGAGAAGAAACAGAGAAAGAGAGCAAGAGAGAAGAAACAGAGGAAGAGAGCAAAGGAGAAGAAACAGAGGAAGAGAGCAGGGGAGAAAAAACAGAGGAAGAGAGCAAGAGAGAAGAAACAGAGGAAGAGAGCAAAGGAGAAGAAACAGAGGAAGAGAGCAGGGGAGAAAAAACAGAGGAAGAGAGCAGAGGAGAAGAAACAGAGGAAGAGAGCAAAGGAGAAAAAACAGAGGAAGAGAGTAAGGGAGAAGAAACAGAGGAAGAGAGCAAAGGAGAAGAAACAGAGGAAGAGAGCAAGGGAGAAGAAACAGAGGAAGAGAGCAGGGGAGAAGAAACAGAGGAAGAGAGCAAGAGAGAAGAAACAGAGGAAGAGAGCAAAGGAGAAGAAACAGAGGAAGAGAGCAAAGGAGAAGAAACAGAGAAAGAGAGCAAGAGAGAAGAAACAGAGGAAGAGAGCAAAGGAGAAGAAACAGAGGAAGAGAGCAAAGGAGAAGAAACAGAGGAAGAGAGCAAAGGAGAAGAAACAGAGGAAGAGAGCAAGGGAGAAGAAACAGAGGAAGAGAGCAGAGGAGAAGAAACAGAGGAAGAGAGCAAAGGAGAAAAAACAGAGGAAGAGAGTAAGGGAGAAGAAACAGAGGAAGAGAGCAAAGGAGAAGAAACAGAGGAAGAGAGCAAGGGAGAAGAAACAGAGGAAGAGAGCAGGGGAGAAGAAACAGAGGAAGAGAGCAAGAGAGAAGAAACAGAGGAAGAGAGCAAAGGAGAAGAAACAGAGGAAGAGAGCAAGGGAGAAGAAACAGAGGAAGAGAGCAAGGGAGAAGAAACAGAGGAAAAGAGCAAAGGAGAAGAAACAGAGGAAGAGAGCAAAGGAGAAGAAACAGAGGAAGAGAGCAAGAGAGAAGAAACAGAGGAAGAGAGCAGGGAGAAAAAACAGAGGAAGAGAGCAAAGGAGAAGAAACAGAGGAAGAGAGCAAAGGAGAAGAAACAGAGGAAGAGAGCAAGAGAGAAGAAACAGAGGAAGAGAGCAAAGGAGAAGAAACAGAGGAAGAGAGCAGGGGAGAAAAAACAGATGAAGAGAGCAGAGGAGAAGAAACAGAGGAAGAGAGCAAAGGAGAAGAAACAGAGGAAGAGAGCAAGGGAGAAGAAACAGAGGAAGAGAGCAAAGGAGAAGAAACAGAGGAAGAGAGCAAAGGAGAAGAAACAGAGGAAGAGAGCAAAGGAGAAGAAACAGAGGAAGAGAGCAAGAGAGAAGAAACAGAGGAAGAGAGCAAAGGAGAAGAAACAGAGGAAGAGAGCAAAGGAGAAGAAACAGAGGAAGAGAGCAAAGGAGAAGAAACAGAGGAAGAGAGCAAGAGAGAAGAAACAGAGGAAGAAAGCAAAGGAGAAGAAACAGAGGAAGAGAGCAGGGGAGAAAAAACAGAGGACGAGAGCAGAGGAGAAGAAACAGAGGAAGAGAGCAAAGGAGAAGAAACAGAGGAAGAGAGCAAGGGAGAAGAAACAGAGGAAGAGAGCAAAGGAGAAGAAACAGAGGAAGAGAGCAAGGGATAAGAAACAGAGGAAGAGAGCAGGGGAGAAGAAACAGAGGAAGAGAGCAAGAGAGAAGAAACAGAGGAAGAGAGCAAAGGAGAAGAAACAGAGGAAGAGAGCAAGGGAGAAGAAACAGAGGAAGAGAGCAGGGGAGAAAAAACAGAGGAAGAGAGCAAAGGAGAAGAAACAGAGGAAGAGAGCAAAGGAGAAGAAACAGAGGAAGAGAGCAAGGGATAAGAAACAGAGGAAGAGAGCAAAGGAGAAGAAACAGATGAAGAGAACAAAGGAGAAGCAACAGAGGAAGAGAGCAAGGGAGAAGAAACAGAGGAAGAGAGCAAAGGAGAAGACACAGAGGAAGAGAGCAAAGAAGAAGAAACAGAGGAAGAGAGCAAGGGAGAAGAAACAGAGGAAGAGAGCAAAGGGGAAGAAACAGAGGAAGAGAGCAAGGGAGAAGAAACAGAGGAAGAGAGCAAGGGAGAAGAAACAGAGGAAGAGAGCAAGGGAGAAGAAACAGAGGAAGAGAGCAAGGGAGAAGAAACAGAGGAAGAGAGCAAGGGAGAAGAAACAGAGGAAGAGAGCAAGGGAGAAGAAACCGAGGAAGAGAGCAAGGGAGAAGAAACCGAGGAAGAGAGCAAGGGAGAAGAAAGAGAGGAAGAGAGCAAAAGAGAAGAAACAGAAGAAGAGAGCAAAGGAGAAGAAATAGAGGAAGAGAGCAAAGGAGAAGAAACAGAGGAAGAGAGCAAGAGAGAAGAAACAGAGGAAGAGAGCAAAGGAGAAGAAACAGAGGAAGAGAGCAAGGGAGAAGAAACAGAGGAAGAGAGCAGGGGAGAAAAAACAGAGGAAGAGAGCAAAGGAGAAGAAACAGAGGAAGAGAGCAAAGGAGAAGAAACAGAGGAAGAGAGCAAGGGATAAGAAACAGAGGAAGAGAGCAAAGGAGAAGAAACAGATGAAGAGAACAAAGGAGAAGCAACAGAGGAAAAGAGCAAGGGAGAAGAAACAGAGGAAGAGAGCAAAGGAGAAGAAACAGAGGAAGAGAGCAAAGAAGAAGAAACAGAGGAAGAGAGCAAGGGAGAAGAAACAGAGGAAGAGAGCAAAGGGGAAGAAACAGAGGAAGAGAGCAAGGGAGAAGAAACAGAGGAAGAGAGCAAGGGAGAAGAAACAGAGGAAGAGAGCAAGGGAGAAGAAACAGAGGAAGAGAGCAAGGGAGAAGAAACAGAGGAAGAGAGCAAGGGAGAAGAAACAGAGGAAGAGAGGAAGGGAGAAGAAACCGAGGAAGAGAGCAAGGGAGAAGAAACCGAGGAAGAGAGCAAGGGAGAAGAAAGAGAGGAAGAGAGCAAAAGAGAAGAAACAGAAGAAGAGAGCAAAGGAGAAGAAATAGAGGAAGAGAGCAAAGGAGAAGAAACAGAGGAAGAGAGCAAAGGAGAAGAAACAGAGAAAGAGAGCAAGAGAGAAGAAACAGAGGAAGAGAGCAAAGGAGAAGAAACAGAGGAAGAGAGCAGGGGAGAAAAAACAGAGGAAGAGAGCAGAGGAGAAGAAACAGAGGAAGAGAGCAAAGGAGAAGAAACAGAGGAAGAGAGCAAGGGAGAAGAAACAGAGGACGAGAGCAAAGGAGAAGAAACAGAGGAAGAGAGCAAAGGAGAAGAAACAGAGGAAGAGAGCAAAGGAGAAGAAACAGAGGAAGAGAGCAAGAGAGAAGAAACAGAGGAAGAGAGCAAAGGAGAAGAAACAGAGGAAGAGAGCAAAGGAGAAAAAAAAGAGGAAGAGAGCAAAGGAGAAGAAACAGAGGAAGAGAGCAAGAGAGAAGAAACAGAGGAAGAGAGCAAAGGAGAAGAAACAGAGGAAGAGAGCAGGGGAGAAAAAACAGAGGAAGAGAGCAGAGGAGAAGAAACAGAGGAAGAGAGCAAAGGAGAAGAAACAGAGGAAGAGAGCAAGGGAGAAGAAACAGAGGAAGAGAGCAAAGGAGAAGAAACAGAGGAAGAGAGCAAGGAAGAAGAAACAGAGGAAGAGAGCAGGGGAGAAGAAACAGAGGAAGAGAGCAAGAGAGAAGAAACAGAGGAAGAGAGCAAAGGAGAAGAAACAGAGGAAGAGAGCAAGGGAGAAGAAACAGAGGAAGAGAGCGGGGAGAAAAAACAGAGGAAGAGAGCAAAGGAGAAGAAACAGAGGAAGAGAGCAAAGGAGAAGAAACAGAGGAAGAGAGCAAAGAAGAAGAAACAGAGGAAGAGAGCAAGGGAGAAGAAACAGAGGAAGAGAGCAAAGGGGAAGAAACAGAGGAAGAGAGCAAGGGAGAAGAAACAGAGGAAGAGAGCAAGGGAGAAGAAACAGAGGAAGAGAGCAAGGGAGAAGAAACAGAGGAAGAGAGCAAGGGAGAAGAAACAGAGGAAGAGAGCAAGGGAGAAGAAACAGAGGAAGAGAGCAAGGGAGAAGAAACCGAGGAAGAGAGCAAGGGAGAAGAAACCGAGGAAGAGAGCAAGGGAGAAGAAAGAGAGGAAGAGAGCAAAAGAGAAGAAACAGAAGAAGAGAGCAAAGGAGAAGAAATAGAGGAAGAGAGCAAAGGAGAAGAAACAGAGGAAGAGAGCAAGAGAGAAGAAACAGAGGAAGAGAGCAAAGGAGAAGAAACAGAGGAAGAGAGCAAGGGAGAAGAAACAGAGGAAGAGAGCAGGGGAGAAAAAACAGAGGAAGAGAGCAAAGGAGAAGAAACAGAGGAAGAGAGCAAAGGAGAAGAAACAGAGGAAGAGAGCAAGGGATAAGAAACAGAGGAAGAGAGCAAAGGAGAAGAAACAGATGAAGAGAACAAAGGAGAAGCAACAGAGGAAGAGAGCAAGGGAGAAGAAACAGAGGAAGAGAGCAAAGGAGAAGAAACAGAGGAAGAGAGCAAAGAAGAAGAAACAGAGGAAGAGAGCAAGGGAGAAGAAACAGAGGAAGAGAGCAAAGGGGAAGAAACAGAGGAAGAGAGCAAGGGAGAAGAAACAGAGGAAGAGAGCAAGGGAGAAGAAACAGAGGAAGAGAGCAAGGGAGAAGAAACAGAGGAAGAGAGCAAGGGAGAAGAAACAGAGGAAGAGAGCAAGGGAGAAGAAACAGAGGAAGAGAGGAAGGGAGAAGAAACCGAGGAAGAGAGCAAGGGAGAAGAAACCGAGGAAGAGAGCAAGGGAGAAGAAAGAGAGGAAGAGAGCAAAAGAGAAGAAACAGAAGAAGAGAGCAAAGGAGAAGAAATAGAGGAAGAGAGCAAAGGAGAAGAAACAGAGGAAGAGAGCAAAGGAGAAGAAACAGAGAAAGAGAGCAAGAGAGAAGAAACAGAGGAAGAGAGCAAAGGAGAAGAAACAGAGGAAGAGAGCAGGGGAGAAAAAACAGAGGAAGAGAGCAGAGGAGAAGAAACAGAGGAAGAGAGCAAAGGAGAAGAAACAGAGGAAGAGAGCAAGGGAGAAGAAACAGAGGACGAGAGCAAAGGAGAAGAAACAGAGGAAGAGAGCAAAGGAGAAGAAACAGAGGAAGAGAGCAAAGGAGAAGAAACAGAGGAAGAGAGCAAGAGAGAAGAAACAGAGGAAGAGAGCAAAGGAGAAGAAACAGAGGAAGAGAGCAAAGGAGAAAAAAAAGAGGAAGAGAGCAAAGGAGAAGAAACAGAGGAAGAGAGCAAGAGAGAAGAAACAGAGGAAGAGAGCAAAGGAGAAGAAACAGAGGAAGAGAGCAGGGGAGAAAAAACAGAGGAAGAGAGCAGAGGAGAAGAAACAGAGGAAGAGAGCAAAGGAGAAGAAACAGAGGAAGAGAGCAAGGGAGAAGAAACAGAGGAAGAGAGCAAAGGAGAAGAAACAGAGGAAGAGAGCAAGGAAGAAGAAACAGAGGAAGAGAGCAGGGGAGAAGAAACAGAGGAAGAGAGCAAGAGAGAAGAAACAGAGGAAGAGAGCAAAGGAGAAGAAACAGAGGAAGAGAGCAAGGGAGAAGAAACAGAGGAAGAGAGCGGGGAGAAAAAACAGAGGAAGAGAGCAAAGGAGAAGAAACAGAGGAAGAGAGCAAAGGAGAAGAAACAGAGGAAGAGAGCAAGGGAGAAGAAACAGAGGAAGAGAGCAAAGGAGAAGAAACAGATGAAGAGAGCAAAGGAGAAGAAACAGAGGAAGAGAGCAAAGGAGAAGAAACAGAGGAAGAGAGCAAGGGAGAAGAAACAGAGGAAGAGAGCAAAGAAGAAGAAACAGAGGAAGAGAGCAAGGGAGAAGAAACAGAGGAAGAGAGCAAAGGGGAAGAAACAGAGGAAGAGAGCAAGGGAGAAGAAACAGAGGAAGAGAGCAAGGGAGAAGAAACAGAGGAAGAGAGCAAGGGAGAAGAAACAGAGGAAGAGAGCAAGGGAGAAGAAACAGAGGAAGAGAGCAAGGGAGAAGAAACAGAGGAAGAGAGGAAGGGAGAAGAAACCGAGGAAGAGAGCAAGGGAGAAGAAACCGAGGAAGAGAGCAAGGGAGAAGAAAGAGAGGAAGAGAGCAAAAGAGAAGAAACAGAAGAAGAGAGCAAAGGAGAAGAAATAGAGGAAGAGAGCAAAGGAGAAGAAACAGAGGAAGAGAGCAAAGGAGAAGAAACAGAGAAAGAGAGCAAGAGAGAAGAAACAGAGGAAGAGAGCAAAGGAGAAGAAACAGAGGAAGAGAGCAGGGGAGAAAAAACAGAGGAAGAGAGCAGAGGAGAAGAAACAGAGGAAGAGAGCAAAGGAGAAGAAACAGAGGAAGAGAGCAAGGGAGAAGAAACAGAGGACGAGAGCAAAGGAGAAGAAACAGAGGAAGAGAGCAAAGGAGAAGAAACAGAGGAAGAGAGCAAAGGAGAAGAAACAGAGGAAGAGAGCAAGAGAGAAGAAACAGAGGAAGAGAGCAAAGGAGAAGAAACAGAGGAAGAGAGCAAAGGAGAAAAAAAAGAGGAAGAGAGCAAAGGAGAAGAAACAGAGAAAGAGAGCAAGAGAGAAGAAACAGAGGAAGAGAGCAAAGGAGAAGAAACAGAGGAAGAGAGCAGGGGAGAAAAAACAGAGGAAGAGAGCAGAGGAGAAGAAACAGAGGAAGAGAGCAAAGGAGAAGAAACAGAGGAAGAGAGCAAGGGAGAAGAAACAGAGGAAGAGAGCAAAGGAGAAGAAACAGAGGAAGAGAGCAAGGAAGAAGAAACAGAGGAAGAGAGCAGGGGAGAAGAAACAGAGGAAGAGAGCAAGAGAGAAGAAACAGAGGAAGAGAGCAAAGGAGAAGAAACAGAGGAAGAGAGCAAGGGAGAAGAAACAGAGGAAGAGAGCGGGGAGAAAAAACAGAGGAAGAGAGCAAAGGAGAAGAAACAGAGGAAGAGAGCAAAGGAGAAGAAACAGAGGAAGAGAGCAAGGGAGAAGAAACAGAGGAAGAGAGCAAAGGAGAAGAAACAGATGAAGAGAGCAAAGGAGAAGAAACAGAGGAAGAGAGCAAAGGAGAAGAAACAGAGGAAGAGAGCAAGGGAGAAGAAACAGAGGAAGAGAGCAAGGGAGAAGAAACAGAGGAAGAGAGCAAGGGAGAAGAAACAGAGGAAGAGAGCAAAGGAAAAGACACAGAGGAAGAGAGCAAGGGAGAAGAAACATAGGAAGAGAGCAAGGGAGAAGAAACCGAGGAAGAGAGCAAGGGAGAAGAAACAGAGGAAGAGAGCAAAAGAGAAAAAACAGAGGAAGAGAGCAAAAGAGAAGAAACAGAGGAAGAGAGCAAAGGAGAAGAAACAGAGGAAGAGAGCAGGGGAGAAGAAACAGAGGAAGAGATCAAAGGAGAAGAAACAGAGGAAGAGAGCAAGAGAGAAGAAACAGAGGAAGAGAGCAGGGGAGAAGAAACAGAGGAAGAGAGCAAGAGAGAAGAAACAGAGGAAGAGAGCAGGGGAGAAGAAACAGAGGAAGAGAGCAAAGGAGAAGAAACAGAGGAAGAGAGCAAGGGAGAAGAAACAGAGGAAGAGAGCAGAGGAGAAGAAACAGGAAGAGAGCAAGAGAGAAGAAACAGAGGAAGAGAGCAAAGGAGAAGAAACAGGAAGAGAGCAGGGGAGAAGAAACAGAGGAAGAGAGCAGGAGAGAAGAAACAGAGGAAGAGAGCAGGGGAGAAGAAACAGAGGAAGAGAGCAAGGGGGAAGAAACAGAGGAAGAGAGCATGGGAAAAGAAACAGAGGAATAGAGTAAGGGAGAAGAAACAGGAAGAGAGCAAAGGAAAAGAAACAGAGGAAGAGAACAAAGGAGAAGAAACAGAGGAAGAAAGCAGGGGAGAAGAAACAGAGGAAGAGAGCAAGAGAGAAGAAACAGAGGAAGAGAGCAAGAGAGAAGAAACAGAGGAAGAGAGCAGGGGAGAAGAAACAGAGGAAGAGAGCAAAGGAGAAGAAACAGAGGAAGAGAGCAAGGGAGAAGAAACAGAGGAAGAGAGCAGGGGAGAAGAAACAGAGGAAGAGAGCAAGAGAGAAGAAACAGAGGAAGAGAGCAAAGGAGAAGAAACAGAGGAAGAGAGCAAGGGGGAAGAAACAGAGGAAGAGAGCAAAGGAGAAGAAACAGAGGAAGAGAGCAAGGGAGAAGAAACAGAGGAAGAGAGCAGAGGAGAAGAAACAGAGGAAGAGAGCAGGGGAGAAGAAACAGAGGAAGAGAGCAGGGGAGAAGAAACAGAGGAAGAGAGCAAAGGAGAAGAAACAGAGGAAGAGAGCAGGGGAGAAGAAACAGAGGAAGAGAGCAAGGGAGAAGAAACAGAGGAAGAGAGCATGGGAAAAGAAACAGAGGAAGAGAGCAGGGGAGAAAAAACAGAGGAAGAGAGCAGAGGAGAAGAAACAGAGGAAGAGAGCAAAGGAGAAAAAACAGAGGAAGAGAGTAAGGGAGAAGAAACAGAGGAAGAGAGCAAAGGAGAAGAAACAGAGGAAGAGAGCAAGGGAGAAGAAACAGAGGAAGAGAGCAGGGGAGAAGAAACAGAGGAAGAGAGCAAGAGAGAAGAAACAGAGGAAGAGAGCAAAGGACAAGAAACAGAGGAAGAGAGCAAGGGAGAAGAAACAGAGGATGAGAGCAAGGGAGAAGAAACAGAGGAAAAGAGCAAAGGAGAAGAAACAGAGGAAGAGAGCAAAGGAGAAGAAACAGAGGAAGAGAGCAAGAGAGAAGAAACAGAGGAAGAGAGCAGGGAGAAAAAACAGAGGAAGAGAGCAAAGGAGAAGAAACAGAGGAAGAGAGCAAAGGAGAAGAAACAGAGGAAGAGAGCAAGAGAGAAGAAACAGAGGAAGAGAGCAAAGGAGAAGAAACAGAGGAAGAGAGCAGGGGAGAAAAAACAGATGAAGAGAGCAGAGGAGAAGAAACAGAGGAAGAGAGCAAAGGAGAAGAAACAGAGGAAGAGAGCAAAGGAAAAGAAACAGAGGAAGAGAGCAAGGGAGAAGAAACAGAGGAAGAGAGCAAGGGAGAAGAAACCGAGGAAGAGAGCAAAGGAGAAGAAACAGAGGAAGAGAGCAAGGGAGAAGAAACAGAGGAAGAGAGCAAAGGAAAAGAAACAGAGGAAGAGAGCAAGGGAGAAGAAACAGAGGAAGAGAGCAAGGGAGAAGAAACCGAGGAAGAGAGCAAAGGAGAAGAAACAGAGGAAGAGAGCAAGGGAGAAGAAACAGAGGAAGAGAGCAAGGGAGAAGAAACAGAGGAAGAGAGCAAGGGAGAAGAAACAGAGGAAGAGAGCAAAGGAAAAGACACAGAGGAAGAGAGCAAGGGAGAAGAAACATAGGAAGAGAGCAAGGGAGAAGAAACCGAGGAAGAGAGCAAGGGAGAAGAAACAGAGGAAGAGAGCAAAAGAGAAAAAACAGAGGAAGAGAGCAAAAGAGAAGAAACAGAGGAAGAGAGCAAAGGAGAAGAAACAGAGGAAGAGAGCAGGGGAGAAGAAACAGAGGAAGAGATCAAAGGAGAAGAAACAGAGGAAGAGAGCAAGAGAGAAGAAACAGAGGAAGAGAGCAGGGGAGAAGAAACAGAGGAAGAGAGCAAGAGAGAAGAAACAGAGGAAGAGAGCAGGGGAGAAGAAACAGAGGAAGAGAGCAAAGGAGAAGAAACAGAGGAAGAGAGCAAGGGAGAAGAAACAGAGGAAGAGAGCAGAGGAGAAGAAACAGGAAGAGAGCAAGAGAGAAGAAACAGAGGAAGAGAGCAAAGGAGAAGAAACAGGAAGAGAGCAAGGGGGGAAGAAACAGAGGAAGAGAGCAAAGGAGAAGAAACAGAGGAAGAGAGCAAGGGAGAAGAAACAGAGGAAGAGAGCAGGGGAGAAGAAACAGAGGAAGAGAGCAGGAGAGAAGAAACAGAGGAAGAGAGCAGGGGAGAAGAAACAGAGGAAGAGAGCAAGGGGGAAGAAACAGAGGAAGAGAGCATGGGAAAAGAAACAGAGGAATAGAGTAAGGGAGAAGAAACAGGAAGAGAGCAAAGGAAAAGAAACAGAGGAAGAGAACAAAGGAGAAGAAACAGAGGAAGAAAGCAGGGGAGAAGAAACAGAGGAAGAGAGCAAGAGAGAAGAAACAGAGGAAGAGAGCAAGAGAGAAGAAACAGAGGAAGAGAGCAGGGGAGAAGAAACAGAGGAAGAGAGCAAAGGAGAAGAAACAGAGGAAGAGAGCAAGGGAGAAGAAACAGAGGAAGAGAGCAGGGGAGAAGAAACAGAGGAAGAGAGCAAGAGAGAAGAAACAGAGGAAGAGAGCAAAGGAGAAGAAACAGAGGAAGAGAGCAAGGGGGAAGAAACAGAGGAAGAGAGCAAAGGAGAAGAAACAGAGGAAGAGAGCAAGGGAGAAGAAACAGAGGAAGAGAGCAGGGGAGAAGAAACAGAGGAAGAGAGCAGGGGAGAAGAAACAGAGGAAGAGAGCAGGGGAGAAGAAACAGAGGAAGAGAGCAAAGGAGAAGAAACAGAGGAAGAGAGCAGGGGAGAAGAAACAGAGGAAGAGAGCAAGGGAGAAGAAACAGAGGAAGAGAGCATGGGAAAAGAAACAGAGGAAGAGAGCAAGGGAGAAGAAACAGAGGAAGAGATCAAAGGAGAAGAAACAGAGGAAGAGAGCAGGGGAGAAAAAACAGAGGAAGAGAGCAGAGGAGAAGAAACAGAGGAAGAGAGCAAAGGAGAAAAAACAGAGGAAGAGAGTAAGGGAGAAGAAACAGAGGAAGAGAGCAAAGGAGAAGAAACAGAGGAAGAGAGCAAGGGAGAAGAAACAGAGGAAGAGAGCAGGGGAGAAGAAACAGAGGAAGAGAGCAAGCGAGAAGAAACAGAGGAAGAGAGCAAAGGAGAAGAAACAGAGGAAGAGAGCAAGGGAGAAGAAACAGAGGAAGAGAGCAAGGGAGAAGAAACAGAGGAAAAGAGCAAAGGAGAAGAAACAGAGGAAGAGAGCAAAGGAGAAGAAACAGAGGAAGAGAGCAAGAGAGAAGAAACAGAGGAAGAGAGCAGGGAGAAAAAACAGAGGAAGAGAGCAAAGGAGAAGAAACAGAGGAAGAGAGCAAAGGAGAAGAAACAGAGGAAGAGAGCAAGAGAGAAGAAACAGAGGAAGAGAGCAAAGGAGAAGAAACAGAGGAAGAGAGCAGGGGAGAAAAAACATTTGAAGAGAGCAGAGGAGAAGAAACAGAGGAAGAGAGCAAAGGAGAAGAAACAGAGGAAGAGAGCAAGGGAGAAGAAACAGAGGAAGAGAGCAAAGGAGAAGAAACAGAGGAAGAGAGCAAAGGAGAAGAAACAGAGGAAGAGAGCAAGAGAGAAGAAACAGAGGAAGAGAGCAAAGGAGAAGAAACAGAGGAAGAGAGCAAAGGAGAAGAAACAGAGGAAGAGAGCAAAGGAGAAGAAACAGAGGAAGAGAGCAAGAGAGAAGAAACAGAGGAAGAAAGCAAAGGAGAAGAAACAGAGGAAGAGAGCAGGGGAGAAAAAACAGAGGAAGAGAGCAGAGGAGAAGAAACAGAGGAAGAGAGCAAGGGAGAAGAAACAGAGGAAGAGAGCAAAGGAGAAGAAACAGAGGAAGAGAGCAAGGGAGAAGAAACAGAGGAAGAGAGCAGGGGAGAAGAAACAGAGGAAGAGAGCAAGAGAGAAGAAACAGAGGAAGAGAGCAAAGGAGAAGAAACAGAGGAAGAGAGCAAGGGAGAAGAAACAGAGGAAGAGAGCAGGGGAGAAAAAACAGAGGAAGAGAGCAAAGGAGAAGAAACAGAGGAAGAGAGCAAAGGAGAAGAAACAGAGGAAGAGAGCAAGGGATAAGAAACAGAGGAAGAGAGCAAAGGAGAAGAAACAGATGAAGAGAACAAAGGAGAAGCAACAGAGGAAGAGAGCAAGGGAGAAGAAACAGAGGAAGAGAGCAAAGGAGAAGAAACAGAGGAAGAGAGCAAAGAAGAAGAAACAGAGGAAGAGAGAAAGGGAGAAGAAACAGAGGAAGAGAGCAAAGGAGAAGAAACAGAGGAAGAGAGCAAGGGAGAAGAAACAGAGGAAGAGAGCAGGGGAGAAGAAACAGAGGAAGAGAGCAAGAGAGAAGAAACAGAGGAAGAGAGCAAAGGAGAAGAAACAGAGGAAGAGAGCAAGGGAGAAGAAACAGAGGAAGAGAGCAGGGGAGAAAAAACAGAGGAAGAGAGCAAAGGAGAAGAAACAGAGGAAGAGAGCAAAGGAGAAGAAACAGAGGAAGAGAGCAAGGGATAAGAAACAGAGGAAGAGAGCAAAGGAGAAGAAACAGATGAAGAGAACAAAGGAGAAGCAACAGAGGAAGAGAGCAAGCGAGAAGAAACAGAGGAAGAGAGCAAAGGAGAAGAAACAGAGGAAGAGAGCAAGGGAGAAGAAACAGAGGAAGAGAGCAAGGGAGAAGAAACAGAGGAAAAGAGCAAAGGAGAAGAAACAGAGGAAGAGAGCAAAGGAGAAGAAACAGAGGAAGAGAGCAAGAGAGAAGAAACAGAGGAAGAGAGCAGGGAGAAAAAACAGAGGAAGAGAGCAAAGGAGAAGAAACAGAGGAAGAGAGCAAAGGAGAAGAAACAGAGGAAGAGAGCAAGAGAGAAGAAACAGAGGAAGAGAGCAAAGGAGAAGAAACAGAGGAAGAGAGCAGGGGAGAAAAAACAGATGAAGAGAGCAGAGGAGAAGAAACAGAGGAAGAGAGCAAAGGAGAAGAAACAGAGGAAGAGAGCAAGGGAGAAGAAACAGAGGAAGAGAGCAAAGGAGAAGAAACAGAGGAAGAGAGCAAAGGAGAAGAAACAGAGGAAGAGAGCAAAGGAGAAGAAACAGAGGAAGAGAGCAAGAGAGAAGAAACAGAGGAAGAGAGCAAAGGAGAAGAAACAGAGGAAGAGAGCAAAGGAGAAGAAACAGAGGAAGAGAGCAAAGGAGAAGAAACAGAGGAAGAGAGCAAGAGAGAAGAAACAGAGGAAGAAAGCAAAGGAGAAGAAACAGAGGAAGAGAGCAGGGGAGAAAAAACAGAGGAAGAGAGCAGAGGAGAAGAAACAGAGGAAGAGAGCAAGGGAGAAGAAACAGAGGAAGAGAGCAAAGGAGAAGAAACAGAGGAAGAGAGCAAGGGAGAAGAAACAGAGGAAGAGAGCAGGGGAGAAGAAACAGAGGAAGAGAGCAAGAGAGAAGAAACAGAGGAAGAGAGCAAAGGAGAAGAAACAGAGGAAGAGAGCAAGGGAGAAGAAACAGAGGAAGAGAGCAGGGGAGAAAAAACAGAGGAAGAGAGCAAAGGAGAAGAAACAGAGGAAGAGAGCAAAGGAGAAGAAACAGAGGAAGAGAGCAAGGGATAAGAAACAGAGGAAGAGAGCAAAGGAGAAGAAACAGATGAAGAGAACAAAGGAGAAGCAACAGAGGAAGAGAGCAAGGGAGAAGAAACAGAGGAAGAGAGCAAAGGAGAAGAAACAGAGGAAGAGAGCAAAGAAGAAGAAACAGAGGAAGAGAGAAAGGGAGAAGAAACAGAGGAAGAGAGCAAAGGGGAAGAAACAGAGGAAGAGAGCAAGGGAGAAGAAACAGAGGAAGAGAGCAAGGGAGAAGAAACAGAGGAAGAGAGCAAGGGAGAAGAAACAGAGGAAGAGAGCAAGGGAGAAGAAACCGAGGAAGAGAGCAAGGGAGAAGAAACCGAGGAAGAGAGCAAGGGAGAAGAAACCGAGGAAGAGAGCAAGGGAGAAGAAACCGAGGAAGAGAGCAAGGGAGAAGAAACAGAGGAAGAGAGCAAAAGAGAAGAAACAGAAGAAGAGAGCAAAGGAGAAGAAATAGAGGAAGAGAGCAAAGGAGAAGAAACAGAGGAAGAGAGCAAAGGAGAAGAAACAGAGAAAGAGAGCAAGAGAGAAGAAACAGAGGAAGAGAGCAAAGGAGAAGAAACAGAGGAAGAGAGCAGGGGAGAAAAAACAGAGGAAGAGAGCAGAGGAGAAGAAACAGAGGAAGAGAGCAAAGGAGAAGAAACAGAGGAAGAGAGCAAGGGAGAAGAAACAGAGGAAGAGAGCAAAGGAGAAGAAACAGAGGAAGAGAGCAAAGGAGAAGAAACAGAGGAAGAGAGCAAAGGAGAAGAAACAGAGGAAGAAAGCAAGAGAGAAGAAACAGAGGAAGAGAGCAAAGGAGAAGAAACAGAGGAAGAGAGCAAAGGAGAAAAAAAAGAGGAAGAGAGCAAATGAGAAGAAACAGAGGAAGAGAGCAAGAGAGAAGAAACAGAGGAAGAGAGCAAAGGAGAAGAAACAGAGGAAGAGAGCAGGGGAGAAAAAACAGAGGAAGAGAGCAGAGGAGAAGAAACAGAGGAAGAGAGCAAAGGAGAAGAAACAGAGAAAGAGAGCAAGGGAGAAGAAACAGAGGAAGAGAGCAAAGGAGAAGAAACAGAGGAAGAGAGCAAGGAAGAAGAAACAGAGGAAGAGAGCAGGGGAGAAGAAACAGAGGAAGAGAGCAAGAGAGAAGAAACAGAGGAAGAGAGCAAAGGAGAAGAAACAGAGGAAGAGAGCAAGGGAGAAGAAACAGAGGAAGAGAGCGGGGAGAAAAAACAGAGGAAGAGAGCAAAGGAGAAGAAACAGAGGAAGAGAGCAAAGGAGAAGAAACAGAGGAAGAGAGCAAGGGAGAAGAAACAGAGGAAGAGAGCAAAGGAGAAGAAACAGATGAAGAGAGCAAAGGAGAAGAAACAGAGGAAGAGAGCAAGGGAGAAGAAACAGAGGAAGAGAGCAAGGGAGAAGAAACCAAGGAAGAGAGCAAAGGAGAAGAAACAGAGGAAGAGAGCAAGGGAGAAGAAACAGAGGAAGAGAGCAAAGGAAAAGAAACAGAGGAAGAGAGCAAGGGAGAAGAAACAGAGGAAGAGAGCAAGGGAGAAGAAACCGAGGAAGAGAGCAAGGGAGAAGAAACAGAGGAAGAGAGCAAAAGAGAAGAAACAGAGGAAGAGAGCAAAAGAGAAGAAACAGAGGAAGAGAGCAAAGGAGAAGAAACAGAGGACGAGAGCAGGGGAGAAGAAACAGAGGAAGAGAGCAGGGGAGAAAAAACAGAGGAAGAGAGCAAAGGAGAAGAAACAGAGGAAGAGAGCAAAGGAGAAGAAACAGAGGAAGAGAGCAAGGGATAAGAAACAGAGGAAGAGAGCAAAGGAGAAGAAACAGATGAAGAGAACAAAGGAGAAGCAATAGAGGAAGAGAGCAAGGGAGAAGAAACAGAGGAAGAGAGCAAAGGAGAAGAAACAGAGGAAGAGAGCAAAGGAGAAGAAACAGAGGAAGAGAGCAAAGGAGAAGAAACAGAGGAAGAGAGCAAGAGAGAAGAAACAGAGGAAGAGAGCAAAGGAGAAGAAACAGAGGAAGAGAGCAAAGGAGAAGAAACAGAGGAAGAGAGCAAAGGAGAAGAAACAGAGGAAGAGAGCAAGAGAGAAGAAACAGAGGAAGAGAGCAAAGGAGAAGAAACAGAGGAAGAGAGCAGGGGAGAAAAAACAGAGGAAGAGAGCAGAGGAGAAGAAACAGAGGAAGAGAGCAAAGGAGAAGAAACAGAGGAAGAGAGCAAGGGAGAAGAAACAGAGGAAGAGAGCAAAGGAGAAGAAACAGAGGAAGAGAGCAAGGAAGAAGAAACAGAGGAAGAGAGCAGGGGAGAAGAAACAGAGGAAGAGAGCAAGAGAGAAGAAACAGAGGAAGAGAGCAAAGGAGAAGAAACAGAGGAAGAGAGCAAGGGAGAAGAAACAGAGGAAGAGAGCGGGGAGAAAAAACAGAGGAAGAGAGCAAAGGAGAAGAAACAGAGGAAGAGAGCAAAGGAGAAGAAACAGAGGAAGAGAGCAAGGGAGAAGAAACAGAGGAAGAGAGCAAAGGAGAAGAAACAGATGAAGAGAGCAAAGGAGAAGAAACAGAGGAAGAGAGCAAGGGAGAAGAAACAGAGGAAGAGAGCAAGGGAGAAGAAACCGAGGAAGAGAGCAAAGGAGAAGAAACAGAGGAAGAGAGCAAGGGAGAAGAAACAGAGGAAGAGAGCAAGGGAGAAGAAACAGAGGAAGAGAGCAAGGGAGAAGAAACAGAGGAAGAGACCAAAGGAAAAGAAACAGAGGAAGAGAGCAAGGGAGAAGAAACAGAGGAAGAGAACAAGGGAGAAGAAACCGAGGAAGAGAGCAAGGGAGAAGAAACAGAGGAAGAGAGCAAAAGAGAAGAAACAGAGGAAGAGAGCAAAAGAGAAGAAACAGAGGAAGAGAGCAAAGGAGAAGAAACAGAGGACGAGAGCAAGGGAGAAGAAACAGAGGAAGAGATCAAAGGAGAAGAAACAGAGGAAGAGAGCAAGAGAGAAGAAACAGAGGAAGAGAGCAGGGGAGAAGAAACAGAGGAAGAGAGCAAGAGAGAAGAAACAGAGGAAGAGAGCAGGGGAGAAGAAACAGAGGAAGAGAGCAAAGGAGAAAAACAAAGGAAGAGAGCAAGGGAGAAGAAACAGAGGAAGCGAGCAGGGGAGAAGAAACAGAGGAAGAGAGCAAGAGAGAAGAAACAGAGGAAGAGAGAAAAGGAGAATAAACAGAGGAAGAGAGCAAGGGGGAAGAAACAGAGGAACAGAGCAAAGGAGAAGAAACAGAGGAAGAGAGCAAGGGAGAAGAAACAGAGGAAGAGAGCAGGGGAGAAGAAACAGAGGAAGAGAGCAGGGGAGAAGAAACAGAGGAAGAGAGCAGGGGAGAAGAAACAGAGGAAGAGAGCAAAGGAGAAGAAACAGAGGAAGAGAGCAGGGGAGAAGAAACAGAGGAAGAGAGCAAGGGGGAAGAAACAGAGGAAGAGAGCAAGGGAGAAGAAACAGAGGAAGAGAGCAAAGGAGAAGAAACAGAGGAAGAGAGCAAGGAAGAAGAAACAGAGGAAGAGAGCAGGGGAGAAGAAACAGAGGAAGAGAGCAAGAGAGAAGAAACAGAGGAAGAGAGCAAAGGAGAAGAAACAGAGGAAGAGAGCAAGGGAGAAGAAACAGAGGAAGAGAGCGGGGAGAAAAAACAGAGGAAGAGAGCAAAGGAGAAGAAACAGAGGAAGAGAGCAAAGGAGAAGAAACAGAGGAAGAGAGCAAGGGAGAAGAAACAGAGGAAGAGAGCAAAGGAGAAGAAACAGATGAAGAGAGCAAAGGAGAAGAAACAGAGGAAGAGAGCAAGGGAGAAGAAACAGAGGAAGAGAGCAAGGGAGAAGAAACCGAGGAAGAGAGCAAAGGAGAAGAAACAGAGGAAGAGAGCAAGGGAGAAGAAACAGAGGAAGAGAGCAAGGGAGAAGAAACAGAGGAAGAGAGCAAGGGAGAAGAAACAGAGGAAGAGACCAAAGGAAAAGAAACAGAGGAAGAGAGCAAGGGAGAAGAAACAGAGGAAGAGAACAAGGGAGAAGAAACCGAGGAAGAGAGCAAGGGAGAAGAAACAGAGGAAGAGAGCAAAAGAGAAGAAACAGAGGAAGAGAGCAAAAGAGAAGAAACAGAGGAAGAGAGCAAAGGAGAAGAAACAGAGGACGAGAGCAAGGGAGAAGAAACAGAGGAAGAGATCAAAGGAGAAGAAACAGAGGAAGAGAGCAAGAGAGAAGAAACAGAGGAAGAGAGCAGGGGAGAAGAAACAGAGGAAGAGAGCAAGAGAGAAGAAACAGAGGAAGAGAGCAGGGGAGAAGAAACAGAGGAAGAGAGCAAAGGAGAAAAACAAAGGAAGAGAGCAAGGGAGAAGAAACAGAGGAAGCGAGCAGGGGAGAAGAAACAGAGGAAGAGAGCAAGAGAGAAGAAACAGAGGAAGAGAGAAAAGGAGAATAAACAGAGGAAGAGAGCAAGGGGGAAGAAACAGAGGAACAGAGCAAAGGAGAAGAAACAGAGGAAGAGAGCAAGGGAGAAGAAACAGAGGAAGAGAGCAGGGGAGAAGAAACAGAGGAAGAGAGCAGGGGAGAAGAAACAGAGGAAGAGAGCAGGGGAGAAGAAACAGAGGAAGAGAGCAAAGGAGAAGAAACAGAGGAAGAGAGCAGGGGAGAAGAAACAGAGGAAGAGAGCAAGGGGGAAGAAACAGAGGAAGAGAGCAGGGGAGAAGAAACAGAGGAAGGGAGCAAAGGAGAAGAAACAGAGGAAGAGAGCAGGGGAGAAGAAACAGAGGAAGAGAGCAAGGGGGAAGAAACAGAGGAAGAGAGCAAGGGAGAAGAAACAGGAAGAGAGCAAAGGAAAAGAAACAGAGGAAGAGAGCAAAGGAGAAGAAACAGAGGAAGAGAGCAAGGGAGAAGAAACAGAGGAAGAGAGCAAAGGAGAAGAAACAGAGGAAGAGAGCAGGGGAGAAGAAACAGAGGAAGAGAGCAGGGGAGAAGAAACAGAGGAAGAGAGCAGGGGAGAAGAAACAGAGGAAGAGAGCAAGGGAGAAGAAACAGAGGAAGAGAGCAGGGGAGAAGAAACAAAAAAAGATAGGAGGGGAGATGAAACTGAGGATGAGAGCAGTACAGAGGAGCTAGAGGGAAGAGCGACAGAGGGACGAGTGCAGGGCTGAGAAGGTAGAGGATGAGTGCAGAGCAGAGGAGACAGAGGGAAGAGAGCAAGGTGGAGGAGACAGAGGGAAGAGTGCAGGGCAGAGACGACAGAAGAAGACAGCAAGGCGGAGGAAACAGAGGAAGAGAGCAAGATGGAGGAGACAGAGGAAGAGTGCAATACAGAGGAGACAGAGGGAAGAGAGACAGAGGGAAGAGTGCAGGGCAGAGGAGACAGAGGGAGAGTACAGGGCAGAGGAGACAGAGACAAGCCCGTTTGACGAGGCAGAGGAAGAGGACAGGTCAGAGCAGACAGAGACGTGCCCGTTGAAGGAGGCAGAGGAAGAGGACAGGGCAGAGGATACAGAGACGTGCCCGTTAGAGGAGGCAGAGGAAGAGGAGACAGAGACGTGCCATTTAGAGGAGGCAGAGGACAGGGCAGAGGAGACAGAGACGTGCCCGTTGGAGCAGGCAGAGGAAGAGGACAGGTCAGAGCAGACAGAGACGTGCCCGTTGGAGGAGGCAGAGGAAGAGGACAGGGCAGAGGAGACAGAGACGTGCCCGTTAGAGGAGGCAGAGGACAGGGCAGAGGAGGCAGAGACGTGCCCGTTGGAGGAGGCAGAGGACAGGGCAGAGGAGACAGAGATGTGCCCGTTGGAGGAGGCAGAGGACAGGGCAGAGGAGACAGAGACGTGCCCGTTAGAGGAGGCAGAGGACAGGGCAGAAGAGGCAGAGACGTGCCCGTTGGAGGAGGCAGAGGACAGGGCAGAAGAGACTGAGACGTGCACGTTAGAGGAGGCAGAGGACAGGGCAGAAGAGACTGAGACGTGCACGTTAGAGGAGGCAGAGGACAGGGCAGAAGAGACTGAGACGTGCCTGTTAGAGGAGGCAGAGGACAGGGCAGAGGAGACTGAGACGTGCCCGTTAGAGGAGGCAGAGGACAGAGCAGAGGAGACAGAGATGTGCCCGTTAGAGGAGGCAGAGGACAGGGCAGAGGAGACAGAGACGTGCCTGTTAGAGGAGGCAGAGGAAAAGGACAGGGCAGAGGAGACAGAGACGTGCCCGTTAGAGGAGGCAGAAGACAGGGCAGAGGAGACAGAGACGTGCCCATTAGAGGAGGCAGAGGACAGGGCAGAGGAGACAGAGATGTGCCCGTTGGAGGAGGCAGAGGACAGGGCAGAGGAGACTGAGACGTGCCCGTTAGAGGAGGCAGAGGACAGGGCAGAGGAGACAGAGATATGCAAGTTAGAGGAGGCAGAGGACAGGGCAGAGGAGACAGAGACGTGCCTGTTAGAGGAGGCAGAGGAAGAGGACAGGGCAGAGGAGACAGAGACGTGCCCGTTAGAAGAGGCAGAGGACAGGGCAGAGGAGACAGAGACGTGCCCATTAGAGGAGGCAGATGAGAGGGCAGAGGAGACAGAGATGTGCCCGTTGGAGGAGGCAGAGGACAGGGCAGAGGAGACAGAGATGTGCCCGTTGGAGGAGGCAGAGGCTGCTGACATGGTTAGATGAGCACAGTTTGTCATGTAGTAGACAGGAGGAGACATGATACCACTCTGGTAAATGACTGTGGATATAGTGGAAGGCGATGACAAGCACAGACTGGTTGGATGGAAATGTTTCTCGTTCCCGTGTTGTGTCGATAAATGCTAATTATACATTGTTTAAAAGAAAATTACACGGCGGAGCATTCATTATCCGGCCTCGCATCATCCGCCATCCTCAGAGCGTCCGTGCAGCGCTCGGCACAGCCATGCAGGAGGCGGACACGAAGGGTTAAAAGCCAGGACAGCAAGAAACCAGCAGCAATCACCAGGAGGAGACAACACAATCAATGAACTTATTTACATTTTGTCTAGAAGAGACTTTTTATGTTTTAAACAACTTTGTGAACTTTGCAGCAAACCTAAGCCACGATCTATGCACCAGGATGACGCCCCGCCCGATGCCTGGCCTGTAAAACTGGACACAATCCTTATACAAAAACATCAAATTAGTGGGAAAAAATGGCAGAAAAGTAATAGTGAACTGCTGCCACAATTCATACCAGCTTCGTGGTTGAACGGTTCCGTATTTGGGGTCTTTTGTCTCCTGCTGCTGAGTGGACACTTCTTTCAGGTGTGATGTCAGGGCTGTCCTGTCTGCTCTGAACCAATCAATAGTCTTCCTCCGTTACTCCTCCCCCTCTTCACTAAAGCACTAAGCATCTGCAGCTGCACCTCCCTCCTCTCCCTTCACCATTCCTACTATTTTCTATTTTGTTGTTGATGGATTTTTTGGGCGATTGAGGAGGTTTACTAATAGGAGCACCCCTATCATGTGGCATTTATAATACTGGTTTCCCCTGCAGTAGAGGAGTCTTTGAGCCCCTCAGGAACCAGGACCCAGGACTACAGCGTCTTCTCTGCTGTGTATCCCCTTTAAATTTTGTACCTGGTCTGAGCACAGAATTTCTTTTTGTCAGAGCCCCATAAAATGAGGGTGGAGGGAGCGGTTCTTCCACGTCTCCGACAGACTCTTGAAATATCCTCATCACTAAATGGAATTAGTTGCTATCAAGTGGGATATTAATGGTAGAACGAAACACAGAAGCGACTACATGAGTCTGAAGGCAGAGAGCGCAGAATGAATGGCTCCTGAGGAGAAAAGGAATTGCCTTGGAAAGGAGACAAAAGATAAGGAGAGAAGGAGGCTGCGGGATGGAGGACGGCGAGGAAGACATGATATCAGAAAAGGAAATGTGGAGCAGAAAATACGAAGGGAAATCTGGGAAGGAAAGTTCAGAAATCCAAAAACACTAAATCCATCTGTGAACCAAAAAATAAAAATCCCACATACATGTAGACAAGGGGATATATACATATCTACCCTAATGTTCATATTGGCGTACAAAAGAATATAATACTGCCATATACTGGCACATAATAATAACATACTGTACTCTACACTACCACCGTTCAATGTCAAATAATAACACCATATAATACTGCTATACAATGATATATACCACTATAGAGTGACAATATCATCTAATGCTCAGTTATACCGCCATACAATGCCAAATAATAACACCATACAAAACTGCTATACAATGACATATACCACTATACAGTGACAATATCATCTAATGCCCAGTTATACCGCCATACAATGCCAAATAATAACACCATACAATGCTATTCAAAACTGCTATACAATAACAAAGAATATCATCTAATGCAAAATAATGCCACCATGCAATTGCAAGAAAAAGCTCCAATGAATAACAAACAGTAGTAACTTGAAAGGCTATAAAATGCAACCATATAATGCTAAAACGTTTCATACGATTACAGATAACAAACCAATAGGATGCCAAATAATACCACCATACAATGCTATATAATATATTACCATACAATGATAAATACTAGGGATGATTGAATACCTCAATTATTTGGCTTTGGGAATATTCCACGAATAGGTCGCCGCTATGCGAATATTCGATGCGCAATGTAAGTCTATGGGAAACCCGAATAGTTCCGAATAGTTGTTGTTCGGGTTTTCCATAAACTTACATTGCGCATCGAGTATTTGCGAATAGTCGAATAGCGGCGACGTATTTGGAAAATATTCGCGAAGCCGAATAATTGAGGTATTCGATCATCCCTAATAAATACTATCACCATACAATGGCAAATGATATTGCTATATACAGTAGTGTCAAATAAGCAACCATAAAATACAAAAAGAATGTTACTATAAAATGCAAAAAAACCCATACGATGCCATATATTACTGTCATACTATTCTAAATAAATCTACCATGAAATGCCAAATGATACCAACATATAAAGCCTCATAATACTGCCATGCAATGCCAAATAAATAATAACATATAATACAGCCAGACAATGGCAATAAAAATATCACCATACAGCGCAAAATAATGGAAACATATAATACATAATTAGGTGATTTGAAGCAGGGAGGGGGTTAATAATAGAGTCTCCAGTGGTATAAGACAGTGAAGGTTTATGGGAACGCCATTGTTCTTAGGGCTACCCTGGGAATGCTTCCATTATTTTTTGGTGCTCCCTCTTTAGGTCCTCCCTCTTTAGGTGCTCCCTCTTTTGGTGCTCCCTCTCTTGGTGCTCCCTCTTTTGGTGCTCCCTCCTTTGGTGTTCCCTCTCTTGGTGCTCCCTCATTTGGTACTCCCTCTTTTGGTGCTCCCTCTTTTGGTGCTCCCTCTCTTGGCGCTCCCTCTCTTGGTGCGCCCTCCTTTGATGCTCCCTCTTTTGGTGCTCCCTCTCTTGGTCCTCCCTCTTTAGGTGCTCCCTCCTTTGGTGCTCCCTCCTTTGGTGCTCCCTCTTTTGGTGCTCCACCTCTTGGTGCTCCCTCTCTTGGTGCTCCCTCTTTTGGTGCTCCCTCCTTTGGTGCTCCCTCTCTTGGTGCTCCTTCTCTTGGTGCTCCCTCTCTTGAAGCTCCCTCTTTAGGTGCTCCCTCTTTTGCTGCACACTCTTTTAGTGCTCCCTCCTTTGGTGCTCCCTTTTTAGGTCCTCCCTCTTTAGGTGCTCCCTTTTTAGGTGCTCCCTCCTTTGGTGCTTCCTCTTTTGGTGCTCCCTCCTTTGGTGCTCCCTCTCTTAGTGCTCCCTCTCTTGGTGTTCCCTCTTTTCGTGCTCCCTCTCTTGGTCCTCCCTCTTTAGGTGCTCCCTCCTTTGGTGCTCCCTCCTTTGGTGCTCCCTCTTTTGGTGCTCCACCTCTTGGTGCTCCCTCTCTTGGTGCTCCCTCTTTTGGTGCTCCCTCCTTTGGTGCTCCCTCTCTTGGTGCTCCTTCTCTTGGTGCTCCCTCTCTTGAAGCTCCCTCTTTAGGTGCTCCCTCTTTTGCTGCACACTCTTTTAGTGCTCCCTCCTTTGGTGCTCCCTTTTTAGGTCCTCCCTCTTTAGGTGCTCCCTTTTTAGGTGCTCCCTCCTTTGGTGCTTCCTCTTTTGGTGCTCCCTCCTTTGGTGCTCCCTCTCTTAGTGCTCCCTCTCTTGGTGTTCCCTCTTTTCGTGCTCCCTCTCTTGGTGCTCCCTCTTTTGGTGCTCCCTCCTTTGGTGCTCCCTCTTTTAGTGCTCTCTCCTTTGGTGCTCCCTCTTTTAGTGCTCCCTCCTTTGGTGCTCCCTCTTTTAGTGCTCTCTCCTTTGGTGCTCCCTCTTTTAGTGCTCCCTCCTTTGGTGCTCCCTCTTTTAGTGCTTCCTCCTTTGGTGCTCCCTCTTTTAGTGCTCTCTCCTTTGGTGCTCCCTCTTTTAGTGCTCCCTCCTTTGGTGCTCCCTCTTTTAGTGCTCCCTCCTTTGGTGCTCCCTCTTTTAGTGCTCCCTCCTTTGATGCTCCCTCTTTTAGTGCTCTCTCCTTTGGTGCTCCGTCTTTTAGTGCTCCCTCCTTTGGTGCTCCCTCTTTTAGTGCTCCCTCCTTTGGTGCTCCCTCTTTTAGTGCTCCCTCCTTTGGTGCTCCCTCTTTTAGTGCTCCCTCTCTTGGTACTCCCTCTTTTGGTGCTCCCTCTTTAGGTGCTCCCTCTTTTGCTGCACACTCTTTTAGTGCTCCCTCCTTTGGTGCTCCCTTTTTAGGTCCTCCCTCTTTAGGTGCTCCCTTTTTAGGTGCTCCCTCCTTTGGTGCTTCCTCTTTTGGTGCTCCCTCCTTTGGTGCTCCCTCTCTTAGTGCTCCCTCTCTTGGTGTTCCCTCTTTTCGTGCTCCCTCTCTTGGTGCTCCCTCTTTTGGTGCTCCCTCCTTTGGTGCTCCCTCTTTTAGTGCTCTCTCCTTTGGTGCTCCCTCTTTTAGTGCTCCCTCCTTTGGTGCTCCCTCTTTTAGTGCTCTCTCCTTTGGTGCTCCCTCTTTTAGTGCTCCCTCCTTTGGTGCTCCCTCTTTTAGTGCTTCCTCCTTTGGTGCTCCCTCTTTTAGTGCTCTCTCCTTTGGTGCTCCCTCTTTTAGTGCTCCCTCCTTTGGTGCTCCCTCTTTTAGTGCTCCCTCCTTTGGTGCTCCCTCTTTTAGTGCTCCCTCCTTTGATGCTCCCTCTTTTAGTGCTCTCTCCTTTGGTGCTCCGTCTTTTAGTGCTCCCTCCTTTGGTGCTCCCTCTTTTAGTGCTCCCTCCTTTGGTGCTCCCTCTTTTAGTGCTCCCTCCTTTGGTGCTCCCTCTTTTAGTGCTCCCTCTCTTGGTACTCCCTCTTTTGGTGCTCCCTCTTTAGGTGCTCCCTCTTTTGCTGCACACTCTTTTAGTGCTCCCTCCTTTGGTGCTCCCTTTTTAGGTCCTCCCTCTTTAGGTGCTCCCTTTTTAGGTGCTCCCTCCTTTGGTGCTTCCTCTTTTGGTGCTCTCTCCTTTGGTGCTCCCTCTCTTAGTGCTCCCTCTCTTGGTGTTCCCTCTTTTCGTGCTCCCTCTCTTGGTGCTCCCTCTTTTGGTGCTCCCTCTTTTAGTGCTCCCTCTTTTAGTGCTCCCTCCTTTGGTGCTCCCTCTTTTAGTGCTCCCTCCTTTGGTGCTCCCTCTTTTGGTGCTCCCTCTCTTGATGCTCCCTATTTAGGTGCGCCCTCTTTTAGTGCTCCCTCTTTTAGTGCTCCCTCCTTTGGTGCTCCCTTTTTAGTGCTCCCTCCTTTGGTGCTCCCTCTCTTGATGCTCCCTATTTAGGTGCGCCCTCTTTTCTGCTTCCTCTTTTCGTGCTCCACCATGTCATATTACAGGGCCAAGTCCTCTTCCGGACTGGGTCATACTATTATGTCATGGGAAGTAATAGATAATAGTACAATTTTTAGCCCATGGCAGAGGCGGTGTAATAGATATAATTACAACATATAATAGCACCAGTGAAACATTCACATCTTCAAATTCAAAACCAAAAACAGTTTATTCAGATGCAAGAACCTCACTGAAATCAAGATACCAAAAATTAAAAACAAACAAAGAACAATCCTCTTTCCTTTACAAATTCCAATATGACAGAAAAACAAACTGTTATGACCACAGCTATAACTCCCATAAATAATAAATATAATAAATAACACATTATTTACTCTGCACATTGAACACCATAAAAAAATGTAAATGCATTTAAAAAAAAAAGCAAACCAAGCATCAAAATACCAAAATACTTCAAAATGGTATCAACAATGAAAGACTACTGCAAAAAGCAAAACAAAACACGTTATCATATAGCTCTCCTGACAGAAAAATAATCTGTTTTTTGCATGTCAATTACTTTAAAGAGAAAAAAAAAGTGTTTTTATGCTATTGCCATAACAACAGAATAGAGTTATTTTGTAATTTATACCATCACAGAGAGTAAAAAAAATAAATATATTTCTGTCAACTTCCAAATACCACCAGCAGGGATTTCACTGGATTGATTTCAATGGATGTATGAATCCATATACAGTGTGCTCCCCTAGTGGTGATTATATAAATCTGTATGTAGTGAGCTCCCCCTAGTGGTAAATGTATAAATCTGTATGTAGTGAGCTCCCTCTAGTGGTGGCTGCATAAATCTGTATGTAGTGAGCTCCCCCTAGTGGTGGCTGTATAAATCTGTATGTAGTTAGCTCCCTCTAGTGGTGGCTGTATAAATCTGTATGTAGTGAGCTCCACCTAGTGGTGGCTGCATAAATCTGTATGTAGTGAGCTCCCCCTAGTGGTGGCTGTATAAATCTGTATGTAGTGAGCTCCCCCTAGTGGTGGCTGTATAAATCTGTATGTAGTGAGCTCCCTCTAGTGGTGGCTGTATAAATCTGTATGTAGTGATCTCCCTCTAGTGGTGGCTGTATAAATCTGTATGTAGTGAGCTCCCCCTAGTGGTGGCTGTATAAATCTGTATGTAGTGAGCTCCCTCTAGTGGTGGCTGTATAAATCTGTATGTAGTGAGCGCCACCTAGTGGTGGCTGCATAAATCTGTATGTAGTGAGCTCCCCCTAGTGGTGGCTGTATAAATCTGTATGTAGTGAGCTCCCCCTAGTGGTGGCTGTATAAATCTGTATGTAGTGAGCTCCCTCTAGTGGTGGCTGTATAAATCTGTATGTAGTGATCTCCCTCTAGTGGTGGCTGTATAAATCTGTATGTAGTGAGCTCCCCCTAGTGGTGGCTGTATAAATCTGTATGTAGTGAGCTCCCTCTAGTGGTGGCTGTATAATCTGTATCTAGTGATCTCCCTCTAGTGGTGGCTGTATAAATCTGTATGTAGTGAGCTCCCTCTAGTGGTGCATGTATAAATCTGTATGTAGTGAGCTCCCTCTAGTGGTGGCTGTATAATCTGTATCTAGTGATCTCCCTCTAGTGGTGGCTGTATAAATCTGTATGTAGTGAGCTCCCCCTAGTGGTGACTGTATAACTATTTATGTAGTGAGCTCCCCCTAGTGGTGGCTGTATAAATCTGTATGCAATGAGATCTCTTTATTGGAGACTGCAGACAGATTTTTTTTCTGATGGCAATGTGAAGTGCAAGAAGACTTATAAAATGGGGGTCCCCCAGGAGCTGGTCTTTTAGGGCGCATCACAGGGTCACTGCGATTTCAATAGAGCACAGATATAGGATATATCAGAAATTTCTGTACCAGTGATCCAAAAGTTCTACTTTTTAAATAGGATTTTGCCACCAAGTTTTGTAGTATAAAGAGGCAGCAAATATGGAGCAGAATGAGAAAAAGTTTAGAAGAAGAATATAAAATATTAGAAAATTCCTTTAAATAAAAAACTAATTTAAATCAGCCTCATACAACTTGCAAATGTGCAGACTCTGAATGCGGAGCGGCCGTGGACGTTTCCTGGGAGAGTTCTGCGCTGTTCAATTTATTTTTTTCTACATGACAGGCAGCAAGAGGCAATCATTTACAGCGCGCAGTCCCAACGCGCGTCCCGGGGTGCGGGCAGCCAACGTGGGCGAAGGCAGGGCCACCCCAACATGTAACCTAAGCACCGGGAATATATCTACCCTAAAGTCTGCACCTTTGGGGAGGGGGGGGGCTGAGAAAAAAGTGCATTCATTTAGGGAGCGATCAGAAGAAATGGAGATCTGCCATTGAAGACATTAAGAATTAGTGCCCAAGTCTGAGAAGAATGCTAGGCTTAAAAGGCTTATCCACAATTAGAAAACAGCGCCCCACCTGCCTACAGGTTACGTGTGGTATTGCAGCTCGGCTCCAGTCACTTTTATGGAGCCGCAGTACCAGACATAACCTGTGAAAATCTGGCCATGTTCACATTAGCCAAGAAAGTTATTCCAGACCCATATTTCCGATTTCTTCAGGATATCCACACATAGATAGAATGACTCAGACCATATCTTTTGTATTGTACCATCTAATGAGCGTGTGGAAAAGTCATAGTGCAGAGAGAGGGAGGAGGAGAGCTGTGACATCACCTATGGTGAATCGTGGATCCTGTGTTATCTACTGTATATAGAGGTGTTATCTGTCATTGCACTGGAGGAGGAGGTGAGCTGTGATATCACTTATTGTGAATATTTGATCCTGTGATCTCAACTGAATATAGAAGTGTTATCAGTCATTGAACAGGAAGAGGAGGAGGTGAGCTGTGATATCACCTATTGGGTATGTTGGATCCTGTGTTTTCTACTGTATATAGAGGTGTTATCGGTCATTGTATAGGAGGAGGAGGTGAGTTGTGACATCACCTACTGTGATTTGGTGGAATCTATGTTATCTATTGTGCAGTAGATACAGGAGTTAATAGTCACTGAACAGGAGGAAGAGGACGTGAGCTGTGACATCATCTATTGTGAATGCTGGATCCTGTGTTATCTATTGTATATTGAAGTGTTATCAGTCATTGCACAGGTGAAGGAGGTGAGCTGTGACATCACTTCTTGTGAATGGTGGATACTGTGTTACTTATTGTAAATAGAAGTGTTATCAGTCATTGCACAGGAGGAGGAGGTGAGCTATGACGTCACTTATTGTGAATGGTGAATACTGTGTTACCTATTGTAAATAGAAGTATCAGTCATTGCACAAGAGGAGGAGGAGGTGAGCTGTGACATCACTTATTGTGAATGATGGATCCTGTCTTATCTATTGTATATAGAAGTGTTATCAGTCATTCCACAGGAGGAGGTGACCTGTGACATCACCTATTTTGAATGGTGGATCCTGTATTTGAATTGTTCTCAGTCATTAGAGGTGGAGGTGAGCTGTGACATCACCTATTGTGAATGGTGGATCCTGTGTTATCTATTGTATATAGAAGTGTTATCAGTCATTCCACAGGAGGAGATGAGCTGTGACATTCCCTATTGTGAATGGTGGATCCTTTGTTATCTATTTTATATATAGGATAAATTTGCACTCTTGTAATGAAGAAAGGTTTAAAGTATTTCCATTCACTGACAGTAAGCATAGATCTTGAAAATGGTCAGAAATTTAAACCCAAAGCATATTAGCAAATTTTACAACTTTTTTTATAAGAAAATTATTGTATTATTTTCAGACGTTTGAGCGATCCTTTTAGAGAGAACGTCTCCCCCTCTTCTATTTGCTAGTGCCTAGATTTTTCCTTTTACAATGTATCTTTTTAAGCCTCAGATGTAGTTTGTGTTTCCCTGTGTTCCTGTGTGATTCTTTAATGACAGTAATGCATTTTGGCACCATGGACACATCTTTGATATAACAAGTGAATATAAACACATATCTGCAATATTTTCTTATGTTTTATAAATAAACAATATCGGTCTCCTGATTTCCAGCACATTAATGATACTTTGTTGTGGAATCGTCTCATTTACCATCTATAGAACGCTGTATTGGTTTCTGTACGCCACGGCATACAACGCCGATACCGGGGGAATGGTGTACCAGACGATGATATCAAAACAGAAGGACGCGATGAGCGATAGTGTCAGAAAGGACAAGTAGAGCCGCGCGTCACCAAGAGCTGGGTCCATCCCAAGAGGTGTTTTACTAATGAGCAGGAACATTCTGTAACTGTGACACAGATTAAGCGCTGCGAGGCCCAGGTCACCATTAACAAAAGGAAACCTGGCGCACACAGGCCGGCGATTCTGGGAAAGTCCTCATGAATGACAAGGGAGCGCCGGCACTAACGGAGCATGGTTTCTGGATGGAGAGCACGCGCTCATTCCTTACATTGTGTCATGGACGCTGGAGAAAAAAGGGGCAATTTTACCAATACAGTGTAGTTCTTAGACAGTGCAAAATTAGACGAGACAGTCTTAAAATGCTCCAGATTTATCACAATGGTTCATGAATGTTTGCTAAATTTGCCACATAGATTGGCTAGACGAAGATTCCTCCATCCTTCAGGTTTCCCCAGAAATTTGCACCAAAAATTTTGATGCAATTATTTTCACATTTGGGGCCCGAATCATCATTTGCTTTTTTCTTTAAGTCGCTTTTCTTATTTTTTCTTGTGTTATTCATTGATGTTTTTTAAGCCAAAACTTCAGAACACCGCACTATCATGCTTTTGACCGATTCCTTCATTGCGTCTTATATTTTGAAGAAATGTTCTCTGTGAGATGCTGTTTGTTGAGCTGCAGGTTCAAACCTCAGTGGGTTTCCCCTCATTGTTAAGGTATAAGTTCAGAGCTCAGTGAGTTCCCCTGCTTTTGGAGCTAAAGGTTCAGAGCTCAGTGTTTTTAACCCTACTTGTGCAGGTTCAGAACTCATTGTATTTCCCCTGCTTGTGTAGCTGCAGGTTCTGAGCTCAGCGGGTTTCCCCTGCCTGCAAAGCTGCAGCTTCAGAGCTCAGTTTTTAACTCTTCTTGTGAAGTTGCTGATTCAGGACTTATTGGATGTCTACCAACCTGTCTAGTTGTGGGTTTAGAACTCATTGGATTTCCCCTGCTAGTTGAGCAGAGGGTTAGGAGCTCAGTGGATTTTCCCTAGTTTTAAAGCTGCTAATTCAGAGCTCAGTGAATTTATGCTTATTTTGGAGTTGCTAGTTCAGAGCTCAGTGGGTTTACTCTGCTCGTGGAGCTGCTGGTTTAAATCCCAATGGGTTTCCCCTGCTTGTTGAGTGGCCAGTTCAATGTACAATGGGTTTCCCCTATTTGTGGAGCTACAAGGTTCTCAGCTCTGCTAATTCAGAGCCCAGTGGGTTTCTCCTGCTTGAGGAGCTGCTAGTTTAGAGCTCAGTGGATTTCCCCTGCTTGTGGAGTTGCTAGTTTAGAGCTCAGTAGGTTTCCCCTACTTATAAAACTACATGTTTGAAATCTCTGCTAGTTCAGAACTCAATGGGTTTCCCCTGCTTAGGGAGCTTCTCATTTAGAGCTCAGTGGGTGTCCCATGGCTGTGGAGTTGCTAATTTAGAGCTCAGTGGGTGTCCCCTGGCTGTGGAGTTGCTAGTTTAGAGCTCAGTGGGTTTCCCCTGCTTGTGGAGCTGGTAATTTAGAGGTCAGTGGGTTTCCCCTGGTTGTGGAGCTCCTAGTTTAGAGGTCAATAGGTTTCCCCTGCTTGTGGAGCTGCTAGTTTAGAACTCAGGGGGTTTCCCCTGGTTGTGGAGCTGCTAATTTAGAGCTCAGTGGGTGACCCCCTGACTGTGGAAGTGCAGGTTTAGAGCTCATTGATTTTCCATGTTTGTACAGCTGCAGGCTCAGAGCTCAGTGGGTTTCCCCTGCTTGTGGAGCTGCTAGTTCAGAGCTCGGTGGGTTGCTGCTGCTTGTGGAGCTGCAGATTTAGAGCTTACTGAGTTTCCCATGTCTGTACAGCTGTAGGCTCAGAGCTCAGTGGATTTCCCCTGCTTATGGAGCTGATAGTTTAGAGCTCAGAGGGTTTCCTCTATGGGTCAGAGTCCTCTGCTAGTTCTGAAATCAGTGGGTTCCCTGCTTGTGGAGCTGCAGGCTCAGAGCTCAGTGGGTTCCCCTGCTTGTGGAGGTGCAGGCTCAGAGCTCAGTGGGTTCCCCTGCTTGTGGAGCTGCAGGCTCAGAGCTCAGTGGGTTCCCTTGCTTGTGGAGCTGCAGGCTTAAAGCTCAATGGGTTCTCCTGCTTGTGGAGCTGCAGGCTCAGAGCTCAGTGGGTTCCCCTGCTTGTGGAGCTGCAGGCTCAGAGCTCAGTGGGTTCCCCTGCTTGTGGCGCTGCAGGCTCAGAGCTCAGTGGGTTCCCCTGCTTGTGGAGCTGCTACTTAAGAGCTCAGGGGCTTTCTGCTGCTTGTGGAGCTGCAGGTTTAGAGCTCATTGAGTTTTCCATGTTTGTACAGCTGCAGGCTCAGGGCTCAGTGGGTTTCCCCTGCTTGTAGAGCTGCAGGTTCAGAGCTCAGTGGGTTTCCCCTGCTTGTAGAGCTGCAGGCTCAGAGCTCAGTGGGTTTCCCCTGCTTGTGGAGCTGCAGGCTCAGAGCTCAGTGGTTTCCCCTGCTTGTGGAGCTGCAGGCACAGAGCTCAGTGGGTTTCCCCTGCTTGTGGAGCTGCAGGCACAGAGCTCAGTGGGTTTCCCCTGCTTGTGGAGCTGCAGGCTCAGAGCTCAGTGGGTTTCCCCTGCTTGTGGAGCTGCAGGCACAGAGCTCAGTGGTTTCCCCTGCTTGTGGAGCTGCAGGCACAGAGCTCAGTGGGTTTCCCCTGCTTGTAGAGCTGCAGGCTCAGAGCTG
The DNA here is from genome assembly GCF_048569485.1 of Anomaloglossus baeobatrachus. Classification (NCBI taxonomy): domain Eukaryota; kingdom Metazoa; phylum Chordata; class Amphibia; order Anura; family Aromobatidae; genus Anomaloglossus; species Anomaloglossus baeobatrachus. The sequence continues at coordinate 18,425,242 of NC_134359.1, forward strand.
TTGTTTCCCCTGCTTGTGGAGCTGCAGGCTCAGAGCTCAGTGGTTTCCCCTGCTTGTGGAGCTGCAGGCTCAGAGCTCAGTGGGTTTCCCCTGCTTGTGGAGCTGCAGGCTCAGAGCTCAGTGGTTTCCCCTGCTTGTGGAGCTGCAGGCTCAGAGCTCAGTGGGTTTCCCCTGCTTGTGGAGCTGCAGGCTCAGAGCTCAGTGGGTTTCCCCTGCTTGTGGAGCTGCAGGCTCAGAGCTCAGTGGTTTCCCCTGCTTGTGGAGCTGCAGGTTCAGAGCTCAGTGGTTTCCCCTGCTTGTGGAGCTGCAGGTTCAGAGCTCAGTGGTTTCCCCTGCTTGTAGAGCTGCAGGCTCAGAGCTCAGTGGGTTTCCCCTGCTTGTGGACCTGCATCTTTATAGCACAGAGAGTATTCCCCATGAAGCTAATCTTCCACTTAACTCTTATACACTGTCTTTACAGTTGAAAGCGGTACTTTTGGTTGAAATTGCGGCTCCTATGTCTCACCAGCGATACATCCTTACCTGTGTTAATCACATTCACAGGTAATCACTTAAGTGCTACAGAACAGGTTAGTAAAAAGCAATGTAACAATATAAGACTGAATGATCAGACTATAGACAAAGTATTGTGTCATCAGAGCAGCTCGCACCTGTTCACATTTATTTGAATACGCCAGCCATTTTTTTTCTTAGTAGGCAAAGCATGTAATTTGCAACCGTGGATACTCATATATTTGCATATGTGCTGTATACCAGACATAACAGATTACTATTATTACCCACACATCTCAATGATGTAAATTATCTAGGGAATACATGGCAGCTTCATCCGACAACAGCGCCACTCCTTTGCACAGGTTGTGTGTGGTATTGCAGCTCGGGCTCATTCCTTTCACTAGCAATGAGCTGTGGTACCAGACACAACCATGGACGAGGGTGGCGCTGTTTCTGGCGGCCATATTTATCGGTTCCTATACGGCTCTCCAGCCTGTGCAGAGATACATCGCATCCTTCATCTATATAAAATCAATATCTCACAATCTCAGCCATACGGAAAAATAAAGTTTCTAGACTTTTTCAGGTTGGCGGATAATTAAAATCGCACGTGCTCTCTGGGGGATGTAATTTTTCATTTGCGCTGCCTGTTCGCTAGAACAATCTAATGCTGTATGATTTGATAGTCTCCTTGTGTAAGGCTAATTTAAGACTGAAGAGGAGATCACTCAGAACGTCTCCGGCCGCGTCTTACACAATCCTGTTACTTACAGCAGAAGAAACCTCTTAAAGGGACAGGACACGGTAAACGTAGAAAGGTTGCACAGGGCTTCAATGTCTGGACCCCACATTAGGACCATCACAGACCCAGAGAAGGAATGGGACGTGTCTCAAATCCTAGATCCTAAATGACCATTTTTATTTAAAAAAAATAACCTTTTTAAAGGGACTGTCCAAAATTAAAAAAAAACACGACTGATTCAAGAAACAGTGCCCCTTCCTCAGTGGCGTAATTAGAGTCTGAGGGGCCTAAGTATAAAGTTTGACCCTGGGCCCCTCCATATGCTCGTCAGATGTCTGGGCCATTGTAGCATTCTAAATCCTATAAAGACATAAAAGTTGCCCCCCCTTCATTATGTAGTAATGTCCCCCATCCTGTGCCATGTACTGGCAAATATCTCCCCCATCCTGGTAAATATGTTTCCCATCTTGGTATATAGTCCCCGAATCCTGGTATATAGCTCTCAATCCTGGTTTATAGCCCCCTCACCCTGGTATATAGCCCCCTCATCCTGGTTATATTGCCCCCTCATCCTGGTATATAGCCCCCTCGTCCTGGTATATAGCCCCCTCATCCTGGAATATAGCCCCTCATCTTGGTATATAGACCTCTATATTGGAATATAGCCCCCTCATCCTGGTATATAGACCTCCATCCTGGTATATAGCTCTCCATCCTGGTATATAGCCCCTCATCCTGGTATATAGCCACCATCCTGCTATATAGCCCCCTCATCCTGGTATATAGCTCTCCATCCTGGTATATAGCCCCTCATCCTGGTATATAGCCCTTCATCCTGGTATATAGCCACGTCATCCTTGAATATAGGCCCCTCATCTTGGTATATAGACCTCCATCCTGGTATATAGCCCCCTCATCCTGGAATATAGCCCTCTCATCTTGGTATATAGTCCTCCATCCTGGAATATAGCCCCCTCATCCTGGTATATAGACCTCCATCCTGGTATATAGCTGTCCATCTTGGTATATAGCTCTCCATCCTGATATATAGCTTCCATCCTGGTATATAGCTCTCCATCCTGGTATACAACCCCCCATGCTATATAGCCCCCTCATCCTGGTATATAGCCTCTATCATGCTACTGTATATAGCCCACTCAACCTGGTATATAGCCCCCATCATGCTATATAGCCCCAACATCTTGGTATATAGCCCCCCATCTTGGTATATAGCACCCCTACCTCCAACTTGGTATATAGCCCCCATCCTTCTATTTAGCCGCCATCGTACCGCAAACAGTACATACAGTTCCATTAAAAAGAATGCAACTAAACTGCAATACCAAACACATCCTGTAGACAGGGTGGTGCTGTTTTTAGGCAAAACTGCAATTTTTCCTAACACCGTACAAACATTTTATTACCTCTGTCATTCTTAGCAGAAAATAAAATAGATGTCAGCCCCTTCCCATCGCTTTATTTGGATTTACAGGCCTAATAATGGGGGCTGTTTTATTGCATCTTTCTCCCATTAACCAACTTATATATTTTCCCCCACAATTGGTATAAACCATGAGTGTCTCCTCTCCAAAATGTCGCAATGCCGGACCCTATAAGGGAAAGTGTATAATATTAGCGGCTTCCAGCAGACCCCAGGCTCGCTGCCATTATTTCAGCGCCTTGTACCCTCGCTATAATAAAGCAATAACCGGCCAATTCAGGAGAATTAATTTCCTAATGTATTGAATGATAATGAACTCCGTGCATGTACAGCAATAAATAACGCGACAAGGAAGATCTATTTATTAGGGGAAGATCATTTTGAAAATTGAAATTAAACCCGAAAATGAAGAGTTTCTCCTATTTAATTGCCTGGGAAGCCTCCATTATGGACAGTTTCCATGTGTCCTTAACCCGCACATTGTAAAGATTTGTATCACTGTATGTGTACAGAAAGGTTTCTACAGTGTTGCAATTTGTGGCTAATGACATTTACACTATAAGGAGAAAAGTATGTGCCCCCCTAATTCTCCAAAAGGGGCTTCTCTGACCCCCATCTACATCCATAGACTTAATATGGCGTCGTCCCCTCTGCAGATATAACGGCTCCACTCTTCTATTTCTACAAGATTTTGGAGGCATCTGTGGGATTTTTCCTCCTTCATCCAGGAGCATTTGTGAGGTGACCCTGATATTGGGGGAGGCCGGGGTCACAGTCTCCATTATAGGATGGGGCTAGGGTCCAGGCTCTGTGCGGCGTCATGTTCTCCCCACTTCATGTCTGTATGGAGCTCGTGCACTGGGCACAGTCATGGGGAACAGAGAAGGGTCTTCCCCAAACTGCTCCCACAAAGATGGAAGCTACAATTGTCCACAATGTCTTGTGCTGAAGATTAGGATTTCCCTTCACTGGAGCTAAGAGGCCGCAGCCGCCCCCTGATAACAGCCCGGAGCATCCTCCTCCTCCACCATCATCTGTACAGCGGGCACAATGCAGTCAGGGGGTAACGTCCTCCATTCACCAAACCCAGACCCCTCTATCACCAGATAGAAATAAGAGATCCGTCACTGCACAGAACACGTCTCCTCCAGAGTCCGGTGGTAGCAGCTTTACATCGCTCCATCCGTTGCTTGGCATTGTTCTTGGTGATGTACGGCTCAGCATTGTGCTTGGTGATGTATGGCTCGGCATTGTGCTTGGTGATGTACGGCTCAGCATTGTGCTTGGTGATGTACGGCTCAGCATTGTGCTTGGTGATGTATGGCTCGGCATTGTGCTTGGTGATGTACGGCTCAGCATTGTGCTTGGTGATGTATGGCTCGGCTTGTGCTTGGTGATGTACGGCTCAGCATTGTGCTTGGTGTTGTACGGCTCAGCATTGTGCTTGGTGTTGTACGGCTCAGCATTGTGCTTGGTGATGTATGGCTCGGCATTGTGCTTGGGGATGTATGGCTCGGCATTGTGCTTGGTGATGTAGGGCTCGGCATTGTGCTTGGTGATGTAGGGCTCGGCATTGTGCTTGGTGATGTATGGCTCAGCATTGTGCTTGGTGATGTACGGCTCGGCATTGTGCTTGGTGATGTACGGCTCAGCATTGTGCTTGGTGATGTACGGCTCAGCATTGTGCTTGGTGATGTACGGCTCGGCATTGTGCTTGGTGATGTATGGCTTGGCATTGTGCTTGGTGATGTACGGCTAGGCATTGTGCTTGGTGATGTACGGCTCGGTATTGTGCTTGGTGATGTATGGCTCAGCATTGTGCTTGGTGATGTACGGCTCGGCATTGTGCTTGGTGATGTACGGCTCGGCATTGTGCTTGGTGATGTATGGCTCGGCATTGTGCTTGGTGATGTACGGCTCGGCATTGTGCTTGGTGTTGTACGGCTCGGCATTGTGCTTGGTGATGTACGGCTCGGCATTGTGCTTAGTGATGTATGGCTCAGCATTGTGCTTGGTGATGTACGGCTCGGTATTGTACTTGGTGATGTACGGCTCGGCATTGTACATACTTGGTGATGTACGGTTGCTGCTTGGCCATGAAGCTCCCGGCGAGCGCAGTATTTGTGCTGATATGACCAGAGGAGGTCTGGACTCTGCAGTTATGGGGTCAGCAGAGCGGTGGTGACTTTTCTGCCCCCCGCTCTGTAACATTACGGGGTCTCCACTCCGTGCTGAGTTGCTGCGGTTCCTTCCACTTCTCAGTAATATCACTCACAGGTGATGGGGAAGATTCAGGAGGAAGAAATGTCAGGAACGGACGTGTTACCCTGGAGGCTCCTAGTACAGGATGCACTGGTATCAGTGAGCTCTGGACCATCAGCAGGGGGCAATGGGGCCAGATGTTATACATTGGGAATAATGAGGTTAGATCAGAAATAGAAATTTTGTGATTAAGATATGGGTCCTATACTTTTCGCCATATAGTGCATATTCCCTCACCCGCATTTGTGTCAGTTTCCATCTTCCCTACATGTGATATTAGGGGCTGGGTCGCTGGATCACCCTGATGTGGCTGATACCATAGAGAAATTGTGGTCTATTGTTGCTGTAGTAGATGCAGTCTTGGCTAATGGCGGCACATTGCGGAGTCGTCTCGATTATTAGGATGAATTAGCTGATGTGTCGTGTGATAATGATCGCGCCGCCGTCATCTGTCACTTCAGAAAATCTCATCTTCTAAGAATCTTAAATATTCATCCCCTTCTTGGTTGCAGGGAGTCGGCGCTCAGATCATCTGTATTTAGAGGTAGATTGTATAATCTCCTGTATAGAGCTGCAAAATCTGGGATTACCGGGAAGAAACGTAAAGGCAGCAATCGAAAATTGTAGGAAATTAACAGATTGAGAAAAGTCAAGGACGTTTTGGATATTTTTTTTCTATTTTATAGGTGCCCAGGGGTGTAATCAGGGCATGGTCAGGGATATGGGCTGCACTCACACTGGATCAACATCCTCCTTATGATGTGGGATAATTATGTTGCCATAGAGTGCACATAAACAATGCTGCCATATTGTACATTAAAATCATGCCCCCACACTATAAAAATGCAGCCATACAGTGCAAAGAACTGATGCTATCACACGGTACATATTAATAATGCCACCACAGGGTGCACATAACTAACACTTCTATACATTACAAATAATTGATGATATCACACAGTACACATAAACATTGTCACTACAGTGTATGTACTGTGTGGTTTATATATTAGACTAGCTGCAGTACCCGGCCGTTGCCCGGGATAGTAACTGTCTCTCTGTCTGTCTCCCATCTTTGTCTGTCTCTGTCTGTCTGTCTGTGTCCGTCTGTCCTTGTCTGTCTCTCTCTCTCTGTCTCTGTATTAGTCTCTCTGTCTGTCTTTATCTCTGTGTCTGTCTGTCAGTCTCATTCCCCGTCTGTCTCTTTCCCAATCTGTCTCTTTCCCTGTCTTTCTTTTTCCCTGTCTGTCTCTTTCCCTGTCTATTTCCCTGTCTCTTTCCTTGTCTTTGTCTCTTTCCCTGTCTGTGTCTTTCCCCATCTGTCTCTTTCCTCGTCTGTCTCTGTCTCTTTCCTTGTCTGTCTTTTTCCCTGTGTATTTCCTTGTCTCTGTCTCTTTCTCTGTTTTTGTCTCATTCCCGGTCTCTTTCCTTGTCTCCTTCCTTGTCTCTTTCCTTGTCTCTTTCCTTGTCTCTTTCTCTGTTTTTGACTCATTCCCTGTCTCTTTCCCTGTCTCTTTCCTTGTCTCTTTCCCTGTCGCTTTCCCTGTCGCTTTCCCTGTCGTTTTCCCTGTCTCTTTCCCTGTCTCTTTCCTTGTCTCTTTCCTTGTCTCTTTCCTTGTCTCTTTCCCTGTCTCTTTCTCTTTCCTTGTCTCTCTGTCTCTGTGACTGTCTGTCTCTCTCTCTCTCTCTCTGTCTCTTTCTCTATCTGTCCTCTCTTTCCCTGTCTCCCTCTCTCTGTCTCTTTCCACGTCTGTCTCTTTATGTCTCTCTTTATCCGTCTCCCCACTGACATCTTATTACCTTACACATAAGCTTCTTATACTAACAGTTTATTTTGTTCCTATAGCAACCACTGACAGTTGCTATTAATAGCCTGTAGCTCACACCTCCATTCAGTTTAATGGCAGTTTTTTTGGAGAGTAACTGTAAAGCGCGGGGTTAAATGTTCCCGTCAAAATATAGTCTATGACGTTCCCTGAGTCACATGAGGCGTCTGTGCAAAATTTCATGAGTGTAAATGCGACGGTGCGGATTCCTTTAGCGGACATACATACATACATACACTCAGCTTTATATATTAGATGTATGGGAGCCATACAAATGTGTACTGTGTGGTGACAATATTTATGTGAACTGTGTGATAGCATTAATTACATTGCCATATGTTGCATATATGTACTGCTACCACACAGTGCACATAACCAATACTACCATATGAGTGCATAGTATTAATTCTGCTATACAGTACTTATAGTATGTGTATGTTTACACACACACACACACACACACATATATATATATATATATATATATACAAACACATATTTTTAGTCAATACACACACATTTTTTCACCACAATGTACACATTGCTAATGCTGCCATGCATTACATGTAACTAATGCTATCACAGTGCACATAAATAATGTTGCCACATGATGCACATTGCATGCAGAGTGTATAACTGATGCTTATGTACTGTGCACACAAAATATGACACCTCTTAGTACACATTACTAATGGTGCCATACAATACATACAGTATAACTAATGCTATCACACAGTGCACATAAATAATGTTACCACATGATGCACATTACTTGTGCTGCCATACATTACATGAACAGTATATGACTGATGCTTATACATTGTGCACAGAAAATATGACACCACTTAGTACACATTGTTAATGCTGCCATACAATACAGATAAAAAATCCTGCCATATACAGCACACAATTATCAGTGCTATCATCTGAATGCCTCTTGATAAACAGCACCAGCCATGAATTCTTGAAGTCATTAGCTTATTTCCCAACTATTGCACCCGGCCGGTGGATATACTGCCGCCTAACCGGGAACCAATATTTTGCCATAATTGTGCCGCAATATTAGTGCAATGTATTAGCGTCTTGGTGTCCTTTGCATATGGTATAAAGCCCACCCGTGATGTGAGACACATGATATCGCAGACAGGCGGCTGCTGTAATATACCCGGCCTCATACATGCAGATGAATAGTCGGGGGGCTTCACGTCCTGCACAGTCGGGGGGGAAAGTGCAGAGAGATGGGATGAGAAAGTGCGGCTTTTGCTGGAGGTTCTGCAGATCTCTTCAGGTAAGTGGCCGGCCCGGGAGACATCTGATTGTGTGAAGTGTCTGGCCCTGCGGGGATCCTCTGGAAGACACGAGGACCGCGGCAGGGAAGTGATTGACAGCAGGTATCATCCGCCATCAGACAGGCACATTGTGGCAGAAATATCTGCAACTCAAAATCAGTTATATTCATCTGAACGGGAGGGTTATGGAGGCAAGCGCATGGATTTCTGAAGACCCCATTCAAATGCAAACACAGCAGCACAGAGGATTTCAGAAGAGAGAGTAGCTGTTGAGGGAGGAGTGACCTGAATACCCAGCGCTGAATGTGGCAAGGGTCAGTTTCATAGTAAGGAGCAAGGAAACAGCAGCACAGAGCATTTCAGGAGATGAGTGTGTTCAGTTTGTGGGAGAAAGTGTTCTGTCCACTTACATGCTTGTGGAATGGTTGGATATAAAAGGCCTAGGAGGGTAATGAAGGGGAGGAGATGGCACCCGAACCTGCAGCCGAAAGGATATGGTGCAGTACAGCGAGAGGGCGTATAGCTGCCATTATGACAGACCAGATCCGAGTAATGGAGTCGAGAGACCGGATCCCAGAAACAAGCAGAAAGAGAGACCGGATCCCAGAAACGAGCAGAAAGAGAGACCGGATCCCAGAAACGAGCAGAAAGAGAGATCGGATCCAAGAAAAGAGCAGAAAGAGAGACCGGATCCCAGAAAAGAGCAGAAAGAGAGACCGGATCCCAGAAAAGAGCAGAAAGAGAGACCGGACCCCAGAAAAGAGCAGAAAGAGAGACCGGATCCCAGAAAAGAGCAGAGAGACCAGATCCGAGAAAAGAGCAGAAAGAGAGACCAGATCTAAGAAAAGAGCAGAAAGAGAGACCATATCCAAGAAAAGAGCAGAAAGAGAGACCAGATCTAAGAAAAGAGCAGAAAGAGAAACCAGATCCAAGAAAAGAGCAGAAAGGGAGACCAGATCCGAATAAAGAGCCAAGAGACCAGATCTGTCATGGTTTGATTGCGGTTCCCTGCTCTCCTGCAGAGTGGGTGCTCTGTTGAGTTCTGGTGCTCGAGTTATCTCCCAGCCCCGACCGAGCCTTTTGTCGGTGCTGGGAGGTGCCTGTCCTTTGGTGCCTTGTTCCGGGTGATCGCTCTGTCTCATTAGGGAGCAACGTCAGCTGGAACAGCACCAGTCGTAGTTCTTGTTCTGGTGCTTGTGCTTCTGGCTCCTGTAAGTGTACGGTTTAGATCCTGCCTCTAGTCCCCTTCTCCGCCCTCTCCCCTGTCCTCACTTTACCTCCTGGCTTCTGACCCCTGGCTTGTACCCTGACCTTGGCTCTGCTATATCCCTGTGTCCTGACGTTACCTCCTGGCTCCTGACCACTGACCTGTTTTGATTACCCCTCCTAGTCGTATCTAGTGACATCTAGTGACTGATCATCACAAGATCTGAGTAAAGGAGTCAAGAGACCAGATCCAAGAGACCAGATCTGAGTAAAGGATTCAAGAGACTAGAACCGAATAAAGGAGTCAAGAGACCAGATCCAAGCAAAGGAGTTGAGATACAAGATCTGAGTAAAGAGACAAGAGACCAGATCTGAATAAAGAGCCAAGAGAGAGACCAGATACAAATAAAAGAAGTGAGAGACCAAATCCGAGTAAAAGAGTTAAAAGGCCGGATCCAAAAAAAGTTGTCGAGAGACCGGATCCGAGTAAAGGAGTCGAGAGACTGGATGCGAGTAAAGGAGTCAAGAGACTAGATCTGAGTAAAGGAGTCAAGAGACCGGATCCAAGTAAAGGAGTCAAGAGACCGGATGCGAGTAAAGGAGTCAAGAGACCGGATCCGAGTAAAGGAGTCTAGAGACCGGATCCAAGTAAAGAAGTTGAGAGACCAGATCCGAGTAAAGGAGTCGAGAGACCGGATCCGAGTAAAGGAGCCAAGAGAGAAACCAGATCCAAAATAAAGAAGCTGAGTGACCGATCTGGTAAGTTAAGTTGAGTGGGCAGAACCAGGGCAGAAAGAGAGCGACTTCTAGGCCGTTGCTTCCATTGTAGATCTACGGTGGAAAGCGGGGAATGTGGCCGTGCCTCATGGAGCGAAGGCGACAGTGGCGCTAGTATACTGAAATATGGGACTTGGGGTGTAGCAGGCGGCATCGTCGACCCCCGCAAGAGCCTGTCTGATGTTTCGTGTTGCCAAGAGAGTGACGACGATGATGTTCAGCAGTGACACTGACGCGTTCTGGGTCGGGGAATTAGGACTAAGACATCACTGACGATAGTTGCTTATCCGGCAACCTGGTGTCACCTTATGAAGATAGGAATGGTAAAAAGACAGAGGTGACCAACAGACAGTGGAAAGGGCCCGGTCCGCTCAGCAGCACAGAGTATTTATGCAGAGGAATGTATCTGACCTCTCCAATTATCAGCACATGAAATAGTCGACACATGATGTGAAATGTTGCCAATAATTCCACATAAGTGGGGAAGTTTCCAGCTTGTCCTCACCTCTGTGGTCTCCCTTCATCTCAGTAATGGTCGTTATCACTTCGCTGCTCCTTTAAGCCCTCGCCATATTTTTATTCCCTGCAATTTCTTTTAGCAAAAATGCAAAAACAAGTCGAAAAGAAGAAAATGTCAGAGCGAAAATGGCAAGTTAAAAGGACGATATTTACAAGATGTCAGTTCAGGGAATATTAAGGACATTTATGCGACTGCTAAACTAGTCGTCTCTGAGCTGTAATAGCGGGAAAGGTGAACGTGCTGCTGGCAGTTATCATTAACTCATTCAGGACAAGACGGCTCCAAACACAGCACAACTGAACCTCCGATGTGCAAGATTAGCGCTATATACAGTACGATGCTTTGCTTTTCTTAGGAAATGTTCTTCATGACGGCTCCTGAAATTGAACCAGTGACTTTCACTTGGGAATTAACCTAATAACACACTGAGCTATTAGGAATGTGAGAACAGGTTGTGATTTGTAGTATACAGGAGGAAAAAGGGTTTTCCACCACCAGAAGCAAAACAGTAACAATGGAGTGACCTGATGTCATGATGATAGGGGAGAGCGGGGATAGGGGCTCCTCAGACTGGCCTTTAAACTAGAGGGCTTTACCTATCCCTGATCTCAGAGTTACCTCTGGTGGTAAGGATGTCTGAGCCACCTTCTTGACCCTGCTCCTGACCAGCCCTGATCTTATACCCAGTCTCCCCAACCCCTAGAGAGGGCTGTGGCAGGAGTTATAAAGCCAACAGAAATAGACAAGGAAAACCAAAACTCTATCTCACACCATGCTCACACAGAGCTGTAAGACAAGAGGTAAGGAGGAAAATAAGAGCAGGGAGGAAACAACAAGACAACTCCAAGCACCATGCATTATAATCACCAGCAGGACTGTGACACAACAGCCACACAGACTAATACAGCAATAAACTATAGTTGGCATGGGTAGACAGATTCCACCATCTTAAAAAGGCGAGGAGTAAATTTGATAGGTTTTCAACACTATGTGATCCCAGAGGTAACCAGCAGGCTAGCAGAGGTTTACTCTTGCTAGCCTGATCATGAATCACCTGATCACAGCTGGTCAACGCTCGAGCCTGCCTGTGTAACTCAGAAACAACAGAGAAACAATAGTGTGGAGAGTCAGAATCTGCAGTGTGAACAGCGTCTAATGCCACCATGACACTCTGCGAGTTTTGAATTAAACTCTGTGTGACACATGACAAGAATCTGCATGACTAATCATATGCTGCAAGTCAAATATATATGTATGAGATAGCCAAGAGGATGGTCTATAAAATGAAGGTCGCCTCATGCTCAGAACTGTAGTGGATGGTGAGATTTGGAGCCTGAAAGTCAAAAGGTCAAAAGATTGTTACCCTTTTGCTCATTTATAGACAGATACCTTCACAGTATAACAGCATAAGTCCATGGGATCCTCGGGGGCGGAGCTTATTGGGGGTGTGGCTTCTACAAAGTTGATGCTTATGTTAAAATAGGTCATATTCTGACAATGATACATGCACCTACGATGACAATCAGCTTAATTACCATCCCTTGACAATTTGTACATTCCAATCTGCATTTGCCAGACTGCCAATCAACATCAGCATCAACTTTCTTAAATGTTATGGTCCCACCTCTGAGGATCTCAATTGCAATTTTTTTTATTTCTTTCTATTTTTGATAGATATTTAAGACATTACAGTTTCCAGAAAAACAGATATTTGCACATTTTTACCTGGGCCTGTCAAGTACTAGCTAATACTATTTTTTTGGTTTGATTTTTATTTATGGTTTTGGAATTTTCAGTTGTCAATCTGTGGACAAAAAAATCTAACTCATTGTAAAGTCACTATAGCATTAAAATTACTTTCATCTTTAAAGTCTGATAATCCGACATTAGATTTCAATTTTAAAATCTGTCAGAATATATATATATTTTTTTGCTTTATGACCATCCAATAATCCAGAATATTTGATAATCCAGCACCTATTACTTTACAATGATGCAAATTACGGTATTTATTTATTATAAATTATATATATTATATATATTTATTTATTATAAATTATATATATTTATTTATTATAAATTATATATATATATATTTATTTATATTTATTAATTTTTTCTCTATTAGTATTTATTATATATATATATATATATATATATATATATATATATATATTTTAAATTTTATTTTTTATTTTAAATAACACATTGGCGATACTTTTACTGGGGACCCTAAAATTTTTGCATTTATTGTTTTTCCCTGGAAATTCCAATTTAAAATAAAACTGAGACGGCTGGAGCAACCGTGCTATAGGAAATAAAGGCAGAGAGAAGAGTTTCCCTCCCGCAGTCCCCTGGGGGGTGTGAAGAGAGAGAACTGTTCGCTGGAGCGGACTCTGCTGAAATCCACACTTCTTCCCCGACTCAGCGCCGGCCCCAGCTGAGTGTAATGTGGGGGGAGCAGCAGAGTTAATGCCCTGGGGCTGATTTTCTGCTGGATCTCCCCTGGAGGACAGATATGGGTCACTAATTTCTGCTGATACCTATAATCATTAAGCCTTGTACCACATTAACCCTTTCACTTCACGGTGTAGGGGGGAAACATGAGAAGTGATGTAACAATAACGTATTTTAATTTTTTCTTGATGCTCATCAGCTTTTATCGCAGTCTGGTTTGGGACCTGAATCTAGGGAGCTTTCGGGATAATACACACAGTGATGTCACAGTACAGGGGTAATACACACAGTGATGTCACAGTACAGGGATAATGCACACAGTGATGTCACAGTACAGGGGTAATACACACAGTGATGTCACAGTACAGGGATAATACACACAGTGATGTCACAGTACAGGGGTAATGCACACAGTGATGTCACAGTACAGGGGTAATACACACAGTGATGTCACAGTACAGGGATAATGCACACAGTGATGTCACAGTACAGGGATAATACACACAGTGATGTCACAGTACAGGGATAATGCACACAGTGATGTCACAGTACAGGGATAATGCACACAGTGATGTCACAGTACAGGGATAATACACACAGTGATGTCACAGTACAGGGATAATGCACACAGTGATGTCACAGTACAGGGATAATGCACACAGTGATGTCACAGTACAGGGGTAATACACACAGTGATGTCACAGTACAGGGATAATGCACACAGTGATGTCACAGTACAGGGATAATACACACAGTGATGTCACAGTACAGGGATAATGCACACAGTGATGTCACAGTACAGGGATAATGCACACAGTGATGTCACAGTACAGGGATAATACACACAGTGATGTCACAGTACAGGGATAATACACACAGTGATGTCACAGTACAGGGATAATGCACACAGTGATGTCACACTATGGTACAGAGATGGAGCACACACTATATTTATATTTATGAAGACACTGGAGAAAAATAAAAATCTGATGTGATGGATGGCGCGGTGTAAACCATGTAGACTATGAGCCTCCTAAAGGGCAGACACTGTGTAATTGTTTATAGTAGTTTGCATGGAATTCCTGCAGCAACAATAACTGTCCTGATGAAGAACGACCTGCGCTTCCTACAGAAATCTGCGAGTTACAGACACTTCTATGTATAGAGCCGGGTGCAAATAATTTTCTCTGCATTTAAAGCCAAGTGTATCCGCTCCCCATCTGCTGCTCTAATCTACACCATTACTCCGATCCATGGAGGGAGGAAACCAAGTGTGAGACAAGCCTGCGTCAGCCCGGCAGCCGGCCTCCACTAATGACACATGAGGAGCCCTGACTGACCGGCAGCCGGCCTCCACTAATGACACATGAGGAGCCCTGACTGACCGGCAGACGGCCTCCACTACTGACATATGAGGAACCCCGACTGACCAGCAGCCGGCCTCCACTAATGACACATGAGGAGCCCTGACTGACCGGCAGCCGGCCTCCACTAATGACACATGAGGAGCCCTGACTGACCGGCAGCCGGCCTCCACTACTGACATATGATGTACCCCGACTGACCAGCAGCCGGCCTCCATTACTGACACATGAGGAGCCTGCATCAGCCTGACAGCCGGCCTCCACTACTGACATATGAGGAGCGCCGACTGACCGGCCTCTACTACTGACACATGAGGAGACCAGACTGACCGGCAGCTGGCCTCCACTACTGACACATGAGGAGACCAGACTGACCGGCAGCTGGCCTCCACTACTGATACATGAGGAACCCAGACTGGCCGGCTGCCGGTCTCCACTACTGACACATGAGGAACCCCGACTGACCGGAAGCCGGCCTCCACTACTGACACATGAGGAGCCTGAATGAGCCTGGAGGCCGACCTCCACTACTGACATATGAGGAGCGCCGACTGACCGGCCTCTACTACTGACACATGAGGAGTCCTGACTGACCGGCAACCAGCCTCCACTACTGACACATGAGGAACCCAGACTGCCTGGCTGCCGGACTCCACTACTGACACATGAAGAGCCCCGACTGACTGGCAGCTGGCCTCCACTACTGACACATGAGGAACCCAAACTGCCCAGCTGCCGCCCTCCATTACTGACACGAGGAGCCTGCATCAGCCTGACAGCCGGCCTCCCATACTGACATATGAGGAGCGCCGATTGACCGGCCTCTACTACTGACACTTGAGACCAGACTGACCGGCAGCTGGCCTCCACTACTGCACATGAGGAGACCAGACTGACCGGCAGCTGGCCTCCACTACTGACACATGAGGAACCCAAACTGCCCAGCTGCCGGCCTCCATTACTGACACGAGGAGCCTGCATCAGCCTGACAGCCGGCCTTCCCTACTGACATATGAGGAGCGCCGATTGACCGGCCTCTACTACTGACACTTGAGGAGACCAGACTGACCGGCAGCTGGCCTCCACTACTGACACATGAGGAGACCAGACTGACCGGCAGCCGGCCTCTACTACTGACACTTGAGGAGACCAGACTGCCCGACTGCCGACCTCCACTACTGACACATGAGGAGCCCCGACTGACCGACCTCTACTACTGACACATGAGGAGCCCCGACTGCTGCACGCTCCCGACATATGAGAGAGCACAGCTCTGCAAGGGCACAACTGTTGGAAGAGTAAAGGGGGTGTTGCACGCAGCGATATCACTGGTGAAAGCACCCGTCCCCATCGTTTGTGCGTCACGGGCAAATAGCTGCCCGTGGTGCACAAAATCGTTAGGAGCCGTCACACGGACTTACCTGCCTAGCGATGTCGCTCTGGCGAGCAATCCGCCTCCTTTCTAAGGGGGCGGTTCGTGCGGCGTCACAGCGGCGTCACTAAGCAGCCACCCAATAGAAGCGGAGGGGCGGAGATGAGCGGCTGTAACATCCCGCCCACCTCCTTCCTTCCGCATTGCCGGCGGCCGCAGGTAAGCTGTAGTTCGTCGTTCCCGAGGTGTCACACGTAGCGATGTGTGCTGCCTCAGGAACGACGAACAACCTGTGTCTTCAACAATCAACGTTTTTTTGAAAATGATCGACGTGTCAACGATGGACGATTTGGTGAGTATTTTCCATCGTTAACGGTCATTCATGCATGTCACATGCAACGACGTCGCTAACGATGCCGGATGTGCGTCACGGAATCCGTGACCCCAGCGATATATAGTTAGATACGTCGTTGCGTGTAACGGGGCCTTTAGAGGTGATTGTTATAGACTTTCGATTGCTGAATTCAGTAACAATATATTTATAACAAAAAAAATTCCATCATGTACAGCTTTTGTTACAAACACTCCAGAGACTTTTTCTTGGTCCAGACTTTGACCCCTTTGTGTGACGTTTGGTGGAAGATTTTGGTGTCATTAGATTGGTAGATTGGGGACTGCACAATCGTAATGATGGCCGCTACTTTTGTCCCTCTGGTCAGTGATTCGCAGTCACTCACGGTCCAGGAATACCGGTCCCTTCACCTCGGAAGAAAGATTCAGCTGATTCAGAAGATTCCGCACATGAAGAGCCGGGTTCTGACTTTCACACCAGTCCCAACGAGACACGGCTTTATTCACAGCTCCAATTACATGATTTTAATCCGGGACTTGGACCTTCCTAAACATTCTGCAGAACTTTTAGGCTCTAGAGTAAAAGAAAAGACCCGGCTCGCTCCTGGCACCGGTTCTTTATGGTACATAAAAAAAGAAAAGGAATTCTTTCCATATTGTTCTTAAGACGGTGCTCTAGAGTATTGCAGGGATGTTCCTGGAGGATGGAAACATGTAACATTGAGAACAATGTGAGCGAGTGGAGAGTCTATAGATACATCCAAAAACTGTCGGAAAGCCGCGACTGCACGATGGCAGCGAGTACAGGATATGCTCCACTGCCTGGAGGGTGTTCTGTGCACTGGAAGGAAAACTATGAGAATTTAGACTTTATTCTCAAGAAACCTTACTACGAAGATCAAGGAGGGTCAATATGTGGTGATCTGAAAGTTCTCGCTTTGCTCCTTGGGCAGCGAGGAGGATACACGGAGTCCCCATGATTTGTGTGTGAATGGGGCAGTCGGGATAGGACCCAGCACTGGAGTCGGCCAACGATATTATCTTTGCAACCTGGAGTTAAGAACATAATTGTGAAAAGGTTTATTGATCCCCTTAAAGTTCTCCGGCCATCGCTCCACATTAAGCTTGGACTGATGAAGCAGCTAGTGAAAGCTTTACCGAAAGAAGGAGAGATAGTCAAGTACCTTTGTACAAACGCAGGGGAGTAACAATCTCGATTGCAGGGATCGCAACAGTGGCCAGGCACAGGTGTACAGGGGGCTCACCGACCTCAGCGCTTTTTTCAGCTGGATGTGCATCCGAAAGCACGCATCCAACTGAAATACATTGCAGCACAGAGACCCGTCGGGTCCCTGCACCCAATTAAGGATATGAATATTCATTTTTTCCCCCCTCCCATAATCCCACCTCTTTGCACAGAAGCCGGTGCTGAGAGGTGAGCAGGATTATGAGGGTAGGGAGCAGAGAATATTCATGTTCTTTAATAGCAGCACACGTGATCAGCCAGCAGCCGGCTTCCTGCAACTGCTAGGAGGTCATGTGTGCCACTATTAATGAATATGGATATTCACTGCTCCCCATGCCCATAATCCTGAGGCGTGTGCAGCAGCAAATGTGGAGGCAGCTGACCACGTTGTAAGTAGGTGCGCATGACAGTGACGTCATGCACTGCGTCATTTACATGCTAAGGTCAGTTGCTGGCATGACAGCATCAGAGGAGGACTCCGGGGGAGCAAATGAAAAGTGAATATAATAGTTTGAGGTTTCTCTGTGTGCAGCGCGATGGGGGATCATATTACCAGGATGCGGCCGGGATAGTGGGATATGCCAGGATGGAGCCATGATGGGGACATATACCAGGATGGGGACATATACCAGGATGAGGCTATGATGGAAACATAAATACCATTCTGGGACTATGATGGGGATATATGGGTGGGGACATGATGGGAACATACAGTACAGACCAATCGTTTGGACACACCTCACCTCTAGAACTGTTAAGAGGAGACTTTGTGCCGCAGGCCTTCATGGTAAAATAGCTGCTAGGAAACCACTGCTAAGGACAGGCAACAAGCAGAAGAGACTTGTTTGGGGTAAAGAACACAAGGAATGGACATTAGACCAGTGGAAATCTGTGCTTTGGTCTGATGAGTCCAAATTTGAGATCCTTGGATCCAACCACCGCGTCTTTGTAGAAAAGGTGAATGGATGGACTCTACATGGCTGGTTCCCACCGTGAAGCATGGAGGAGGAGGTGTGATGGTGTGGGGGGGGCTTTGCTGGTGACACTGTTGGGGATTTATTCAAAATTGAAGGCATACTGAACCAGCATGGCTACCACAGCATCTTGCAGAGGCGTGCTATTCCATCCGGCTTGCGTTTAGTTGGACCATCATTTATTTTTCAACAGGAAAATGACCCCAAACACACCTCCAGGCTGTGCAAGGGCTATTTGACTAAGAAGGAGAGTGATGGGGTGCTACGTCAGATGACCTGGTCTCCACAGTCACCAGACCTGAACCCAATCGAGAGGGTTTGGGGTGAGCTGGACCGCAGAGTGAAGGCAAAAGGGCTAACAAGTGCTCAGCATCTCTGGGAACTCCTTCAAGACTGTTGGAAAACCATTTCCGGTGACTACCTCTTGAAGCTCAAGAGAATGCCAAGAGTGTGCAAAGCAGTAATCAAAGCAAAAGGTGACTACTTTGAAGAACTTAGAATAAGAGACATATTTTCAGTTGGTTCACACTTTTTTAAGTATTTCATTCCACATGTGATAATTCATAGCTTTGATGCCTTCAATGTGAAGCTACAATTTTCAGAGTCATGAAAATAAAGAAAACTCTTTGAATGAGAAGGTGTGTCCAAACTTTTGATCAGGAGGGGTCATATATACAAGGATATAGCCATGATGGGACATATGCCAGGATGGGTCATGACTGGGACAGATACCAGGATGGGGCCAAAATTTAAGTCTATTGTAAAAAACATGTTGAAACATTTCAAAAAGTTGAGTAGTTTAATGAATTTGAAGATACATGTTTTACATTTCCATTTGGACGACTTTCCTGAAAACCTCAGTATTTAGAGGAAAGGAATAAAGGGAAAAGGAAAAGGAGCAAGGATTAATTTCCAATATAGTTACATAATTACAGAGGTTGAGAAAAGACTCTGGTCCATTCAGATCAATCTTCCTCCACCAATTGTATATTTTGTCACTAAATCATTTATAACAATGTTGTGTACTGAGGAAATCATCCTGCCCTTTTATAAAGTTGTAAAATGAATGTCCAATAAATTTATATATAACACTAGCTGTACTACTCGGCTTCGCCCAGGTTAATAACTGCTGTTAACAAAATAGTATGTATTAGCAAAAATTTATTGTGTGTGTTTTAGGGCGATTATGTGGTGAGGTCGGTGTATGTGTGGTGAGATGTGTGCTGAGGGTGGTAAATGTGTTCAAGCCCGTGGTAGTGTGTGGCGCATTTTGTGTGTTCATATCCCAGAGTGTGGTGAGTATCCCATGTCGGGGCCCCACCTTAGCAACTGTACGGTATATACTCTTTGGTGCTATCGCTCTCATTCTTTAAGTCCCCCTTGTTCCCATCTGGCAGCTGTCAATTTGCCCCCAACACTTTTCGTTTCACTTTTCCCCCATTATGTAGATAGGGGCAAAATTGATTGTTAAATTGGAACGCACGGGGTTAACATAGGACCCGGCGCTGCCCGGGATAGTCACTGTCTCTCTGTTTCTCTCCCATTTTCTGTCTGTCTCCCCCTCTGTATATATCTCTCTGTCTCTCTCTCTTTGTCTGTCTGTCTCTTTCCCTGTCTGTCTCTGACTGTCTCTGTCTCTTTCTCCATCTATCTCTTTCCCTGTCTGTCTATCTATCTCTTTCCCTGTCTGTCTATCTATCTCTGTCACTTTCCCTGTCTGTCTCTTTCCCTCTCTTTCCCTGTCTGTCTCTTTCCCTCTTTTTCCCTGTCTCTTTCCCTCTGTCATTTTCCCTATGTCTGTCTCTTTACCTGTCTCTTACCCTGTCTGTCTCTTTCCCTCTCTTTCCCTGCCTGTCTCTTTCCCTCTGTCACTTTCCCTATGTCTGTCTCTTTGTCTGTCTCTTTACCTGTCTTTGTCTGTCTCTTACCCTGTCTGTCTCTTTCCCTCTCTTTCCCTGTCTGTCTCTTTCCCTCTCTTTCCTTGTGTCTGTCTCTTTGTCTGCCTCTTACCCTGTCTGTCTCTTTCCCTTTCTTTCCCTGTCTGTTTCCCTGTGTCTGTCTCTGTCTCTTTGTCTGTCTCTGTCTCTTTACCTGTCTGTGTCTGTCTCTTAACCTGTCTCTCTCTTTCCCTTTCTTTCCCTGTCTGTCTCTTTCCCTGTCAGTCTGTCTCTTTGTCTGTCTCTTACCCTGTCTATGTCTGTTTCTTACCCTGTCTGTGTCTGCCTCTTTCCCTGTCTGCGTCTGTCTCTTTCCTTGGCTACATTGTGACACGCCAACATTCCATATAAGGGCGTGGCTGCGCATTCTTCTGAAGTTCTGGCTGCACTGTGACTCCCAGCTCCATTCGCTTTAATGGAGGCAGGTTTTTTAGCGAATAACTGTAAAGCGCGGGGTTAAAATTTCCCCTCAAAACATAGCCTATGACGCTCTCGGGGTCCAGACATGTGAGTGTGCAAAATTTTGTGGCTGTAGCTGCGACGGTGCAGATGCCAATCCCGGACATACACACACACACACACATACACACACACACACACACATATTCAGCTTTATATATTAGATTGTGCACATTTTTGGCTAAAATAGAGATTTTTCTTCTTCATCTCGCTTGTACATAATTTCACGAGCAATTTGTGCAAAGTCTATAGGAGATGGTTAAAAATAGAAGTGTTTTTTTTGTAAATCAGAAAACAAGAATCAGTCATTAGATTTGAAACAATTTTCATAAATTTGTTTTATGCACGCCTGTGTTTTCATATCCATACTACACATATTAAGCTAATGACATTAACTCCTCATTACAGAAAATCAACAATTGTCACTGAACAGATGGAGAGTATTAATGCCTTTTTGATATGAATATGGAATATATACTGTATCACATCTACAAATAAAACATTATAGCAGTTATATTCTTGTACATAGGGGGCAGTATTATAGTAGTTATATTCTTCTACATAGGAGCAGTATTATAGTAGTTATATTCTTGTACATAGGGGGCATTATTATAGTAGTTATATTCTTGTACATAGGGGGCAGTATTATAGTAGTTTTATTCTTGTACATAGGGGCAGTATTATAGTAGTTATATTCTTGTACATAGGGGGCATTATTATAGAAGTTATATTCTTGTACATAAGAGCAGTATTATAGTAGTTATATTCTTGTACATAGGAGCAGTATTATAGTAATTATATTCTTGTATATAGGGGCAGTATTATAGTAGTTATATTCTTGTATATAGGGGGCAGTGTTATAGTAGTTATATTCTTGTATATAGGGGGCAGTATTATAGTAGTTATATTCTTGTACATAGGGGCAGTATTATAGTAGTTATATTCTTGTATATAGGGGGCAGTATTATAGTAGTTATATTCTTGTACATCGGGGCAATATTATAGTAGTTATATTCTTGTACATAGGGGCAGTATTATAGTAGTTATATTCTTGTACATAGGGGCAGTATTATAGTAGTTATATTCTTGAACATAGGGGCTGTATTATAGTAGTTATATTGTTGTACATTGGGAGGAATAGTTGGTCCTGATTCATGAGGGTATTTTTTTTTTTAAAAGGTCGTAAGTGATAATTAGTGATGAGTGAGCGTATGTGATTGAGTATTGTGTGGGTTCTTGATTTCCTGGTCTGTATATTCTCTGTATCATTTTTCCAGAAGGAGAGAGAAATTCTCGTCCCTGGATCTCCTGGGATGATCTTCGGGGAAAATGCTTGATTTCCCCCTTGACTTCCATTACACTCGCGCCCGTCCAAGCATCCAATCTCCTCTATTCCAGTACTGATCACTTGAGCAGTTTAGTGCTCGCTCATCACTAGTAATAATCTTTTTATAATACTTACATTCTATATTACTCAACATTGGGCAATAAATAGAAACTTTGGCTGCACAGAAAATGATTTCTAATGATTTACATGCAGAGTTTAGTTTTTCTTGCAATGTTTACTTTTTTTGGGTTCTGATCAGTTGTTTGGCCCCGGATTGCTGTGCGTCTTTGTCGTCTTTATCGTGTTGTTGTCTTTGTTGTGTTTGTTGTCTTTGTCGTGTTTGTTGTCTTTCTCGTGTTTGTCATCTTTGTCGTGTTTGTCGTCTTTGTCATCTTTGTCGTCTTTGTCATCTTTGTCGTCTTTGTCATCTTTGTCGTCTTTGTCATGTTTGTTGTCTTTGTCGTATTTGTCGTCTTTGTCATGTTAGTCGTGTTTGTCATCTTTGTCGTATTTGTCGTCTTTGTCATCTTTGTCGTGTTTGTCATCTTTGTCGTATTTGTCGTCTTTGTCATCTTTGTCGTGTTTGTTGTCTTTGTCGTCTTTGTCGTGTTTGTTGTCTTTGTCGTGTTTGTCGTCTTTGTCATGTTTGTCGTCTTTGTCATGTTTGTTGTCTTTGTCATGTTTGTCGTGTTTGTCATGTTTGTTGTCTTTGTCATGTTTGTTGTCTTTGTCGTGTTTGTTGTCTTTGTCGTGTTTGTCGTCTTTGTCATGTTTGTCGTCTTTGTCATGTTTGTTGTCTTTGTCATCTTTGTCGTGTTTGTCATGTTTGTTGTCTTTGTCATGTTTGTTGTCTTTGTCGTGTTTGTTGTCTTTGTCGTGTTTGTCGTCTTTGTCGTGTTTGTCGTCTTTGTAGGGACAGCTCAGCACTTTTCTCCTTCCAGCATCGCCCTTCACCTCTGCACCTTTAAACAATTCCACTTTAAACAACGGAGATGAAAAAAGAACATTGTGCATAATTGTGCAAACTAAATGTATCGATCCGTAGAAAACCTATAAATCCAAGCTAAAGCATCCTCAATAATGGCCGTCAATACTTAGATTACCTCCACCTCAATGTGCAGCTGCAGGGAAATGCAAAGTTCAATCTGATACATGAGTAACCTTAGTATGCCGCCATTTACACGGCGCATCAAACGCCGCCATTCACACTGCGCATCAAACGCCGCCATTCACACTGCGCATCAAACGCCGCCATTCACACTGCGCATCAAACGCCGCCATTCACACTGCGCATCAAACGCCGCCATTCACACTGCGCATCAAACACCGCCATTCACACTGTGCATCAAACGCCGCCATTCACACTGCGCATCAAACGCCGCCATTCACACTGCGCATCAAACGCCGCCATTCACACTGCGCATCAAACGCAGCCATCCACACTGCGCATCAAACGCCGCCATTCACACTGCGCATCAAACGCCGCCATTCACACTGCGCATCAAACGCAGCCATTCACACTGCACATCAAACGCCGCCATTCACACTGCGCATCAAACGCCGCCATTCACACTGTGCATCAAACGCCGCCATTCACACTGCGCATCAAACGCGGCAGGTATTCTGCCCGGCTTGTTCACTAGTGAACCCCCAGCTTCATTTATTCCAGGTAAAGCCATTCTCTTCCTATGAAGGGTCTCAGGATTTCCAAATAATGGAAAAAAGGAAACCAGTGTCAAAATGTGACTGGAGTTCAGCAAACGCCCCCGAAACGCCCAACGCCATCTGCTCAGACCCGAAAGGGAAGGTGTCAGCAGAAAAGCACCTATTGCTTCAATTAGGATTTTGCATTAAATGCATTTTTTATTTCAATGTTGTAAATGTTTTTTTTCACATCACAATCATTATTAAAATACAAATAATAATAGAAATACAATAATATTAGAATATTACAAATCTTGTATATATTTTCACACCGGGCACTGCGACTTTTGCAGACTCTAATTTCCTCTTATTTCAAGAAATTATAATGGACATTAGCCACAATCTTCAGATCCCGACCTTATCTTTTACATTGAAGCATCTAATGAGCATGTGCACACGTCATTGGAAAGGGAGGGTGAGGAGGTGAGCTGTGACATCAAGTATAGATCTTAGGTATGTAGAGGTTTTGTCAATGATTGAGGAGGAGTAGGAGGTGAGCTGGGATATCATCTATTGTGAATGGTGGATCCTGTGTTATCTACTGTATATAGAGGTGTAATCAGTCATTGTACAAGAGAAAGAGGAGGTGAGCTGTGACATCACCTATTGTGATTGGTGGATTCTGTGTTACCTATTGCATTTAGAGGAGTCATTGTACAGGAGGAGGAGGTATGCTGTGATATCACCCATTGTGAATGTTGGTTCCTGTGTTATCTACTGTATATGTTACAGTCATTGTACAGGAGGAGGTGAGCTGTGACATCACCTATTGTTTATAATGGATCATGTGTTATCTACTGTATATAGAGGCGCTATCAGCCATTGTACAAGAAATGAGCTGTGACATCACCTATTATGAATGGTGTGTCCTGTGTTATCCACTGTATATAGAGGTGTTATCAGTCATTAAACAGGAGGAGGTGAGATGTGATATCACCTATTATGAAGGGTGGATTCTGTGGTATCTACTGTATATAGAAGTGGTATCAGTCATTGTACAGGAGGAGGAGGTGAGCTGTGACATCACCTATTGTGAATGGTGGATCCTGTGTTATCTACTGTATATAGAGGTGTCATCTATAATTATACAGTAGGAGGTGAGCTGTGATATCACCTTATGTGACTGGTGGATCCTATGTTATCTACTGTATATAGAGGGTGTCATCAGTCATCATACAGGAGGAGGTGAGCTGTGATATCACCTATTGTGAATGGTGGATCCTGTGTTATCTACTGTATATAGAGGTGTCATCAGTCATTATACAGGAGGAGGTGAGCTGTGACATTGCCTATTGTGAATGGTGGATCCTGTGTTATCCACTGTATATAGAGTTGTTATCAGTCATTGTAATGTCGTGGCATCCCTCTCACTGGACGGTACTGTTGGACCTGCTTATACACAGGTGTCATTGGCCTGTCCACATTAGGACCAACACAACTTTCACAGTCTCACAGATCCACAAGCGCCTGACCCTACAGGCGTGCCGATTCCATTATGGCCAAGCACTCACCTTGGCCAGCAGTCAATCACCCTCAGTGGCTTTGGCTTTCCACTCCAAGTCAGTTTTAGAGGTAGATTTTACTCTTCTGGTGTCACGCTAGGTACGAAGAAGTACCTAGTAAATGACTAAAGGGAAGGGAAATCCTGTATCAAGGGTGGGGGGAGATGGTGACCACTGACCAAACCTACCGCTGGTCCCTGGGGTCCCTCAGCATCCTAGATAGGTTCCTCACCTATTCACCGAGCCGGATACCTGACCCTAAGTATCCCTAATGCTGGACCCTAAATAGGGAACGGGTGGGATGAGCTCTTCATCAACCCCACTAAATGCTAAAGGAAGACACAAGGAGGTCACACGGGGGAAAATGCATGAACTACTTATCCACAGATGACACAGGTAGAAGTTCAGCAGATTTGTCAGCAACGATATCACAAAGGAGTTCAAGCCACCTGCTTGCAACCAAGGCTTGTATGAACTGAATAATATCACCAGCACCAGTCCAGGGAAGAAGGCAGCATTTAAGCACAAAGGAAATAATGATAATCAGCAGCTGGGTGGAAGGAGAACTCAGCTAGGTCCTAAAGGGGAAGAGATGAAAACCCAGCAGGAAAGCTAGCTAATACAATGAATACTGGCAGCAGGAACAATAGAAAGTCAGGGAGATTTTTCCACAGCCAAACGCTGTGACCTTCTATTGCCAGAAACTACATGACTGTCTGTCACCCTTGGCAAACCTATTGTAACTTGGAAAGAGCCAATGGAACAGGGCTCCTCAACTGATCCTAAGACTGGGGACCCTGGGCTGACCTTTATCCTGACGGTGGACTTAACGGTAGTCAGGGTCGAGCCTAAAACATGGTCCTGTCTCCTGTCCTGGCCCCAATGACTATGTGCGGACAAGTCGGGGGATTGACCTGGACGAAGCTCCCAAAAACTCCATCAAAACAGAACAACAGACGGGGGCAAACAAGGTGTATGGGTAAGAGCACAAAGAAAAGGAGGTAGTTGAAACAACTGACAACAATCATAGCAGATAGCAGCAGTAGTAACAAAACGTTCTCTCTGCTCCCAGGCTAGCTCCTAACTGAATAGAATAACCAGCAACAAGTCCAGGAAGCAGAGGGATAAAATCCCAGCTGGAATGTGATTAACTTCTGCCAGCTGACCAGTCTACTGCTGCTCCAGAGGAAGCATTAACCCTTAATGTGCCTAAAGGAAAAAACTATGTTTAAAGTGCATGGTCCAGATGGTAAGGTAAGAGCAAGCCCTGAGCCTATACATGTGATACCCATGACACAGGAGTGGCCAGTCCTTTACGCACGGCAACAACCTGAGGCAGCACACCGGTACAGTGTATGCGCCATACCTCATCTCCATGCATGGATGTAACTATGATGGAAGCAGTGGTTACAGTCAACTGTGCCATGGAGCCTAAGGGGCCCGAAAGGGCACTTTGACCAGTATGAGGAAACAAACACTATTGGTGGGGATTTGGCATTGGGGCGCAGGAGCCCATTTAAGCCAGTGCCTAAACATCTATGGCTATCTTAGGTTCCGTTGCAATCACCTGCTGCTCAATCTTTCACGTGCCCCCACAGCTCCAATCAGCCCGATATATTTTTGTCCATCACATACTCGTAGATTTTCACCCATCCAGAAACCGTCTGTGCAAACTTGTCTGGAAAATGTGTTTCCCGAGAACAACACACGCAGAGTATTAAGGCCGCTTTACACACTGCGATATCGGTCCCGATATCACTAGTGTGGGTACCCGCCCCCATCTGTTGTGCGACACGGGCAAATCGTTGCCCGTGCCGCGCAACATCGCCCAGACCCGTCACACATACTTACCTGCCTAGCAACGTCGCTGTGACCGGCGAACCGCCTCCTTTCTAAGGGGGCGGTCCGTGCGGCGTCACAGCGACGTCACAGCAGCGTCACTGAACCGCCGCCCAATAGCAGCGGAGGGGCGGAGATGAGCGGGACGTAACATCCCGCCCACCTCCTTCTTTCCGCATTGTGGCCGGGAGGCAGGTAAGGAGAGTTTCTTCATTCCTGCGGCGTCACACAGAGCGATGTGTTCTGCCGCAGGAACGAGGAATAACTTCGTTACTGCTGCAGTAGCGATAATCGAGAATGGACCCCCATGTCACCGATGAGCGATTTTGAACGTTTTTGCAACGATGCAAAATCGCTCATAGGTGGCACACGCAACGGCATCGCTAATGCGGCCGGATGTGCGTCACCAATTTCGTGACCCCAACGAGATCGCATTAGCGATGTCGTAGTGTGTAAAGCCCCCTTTAGTGCAAAAAGAAATATAAGTGCCAAGACAGAAGTAAATGTGGCAAAAAACGGCAACAATTTGGAACATTAATGAGCACGAACCGAGCCAACAAATATGGTGGTACAGTCTCATACAAGAAGGGTTAACATTAGTTAAAAATGTCTGAAAAATGTCTAAATTGTTGCGTTTGAGACATTATAGAAATTGAAAAGAAAACAACACTTGAGAATACTTTTTTTTCCAATCGATTAAATACACTGTATCAATCTAAAAAATTCTGCAAACACAAAGCGCCTGCACTACCTCAAGCCGCCACTAGGGCAACAGTGAGTCTTACTTCCTGTACTCTACATCGCCCCTCAGTGGACAGCTTTATATAAAACACATAAAATGGGCAAAAAAAATTGTGAACCATGTTTCCCAGTAGACTTATATGATGATAAGAGCTTCATACTAGCTGGGAGCTCTTTATATCTGCTATATTTGGAAAATTGGATAACAGTGCCACTTAGCAAACCCAGTGCTGAACTATGGAGCGTTTATCAGATCTGGAGTCATTGTTTTTCTCATTCCCTCGTGTCAATATTTCCTGTTGGATCGAGAGCAATAAAGCGCTGTGGCTAATGACCTGCGGAATATACTGCAGCCGAGGAGTCCGACTGTAACAGAAAATTAAAAATAAATTCCATTTGGGAGCCAATGATCCTTATTCTCCAGCCGGGCGCCCCGGACCCCCCTCCAGATACTAATCCATAAAGCGGGAAAGTGACATCTCTCTGCAGCCGCCACGGATACAACATTCTGCAGAAAGTAATATTTACGCAGCAGCGATTACCAACGACGGGCGTAAAAAGCGTGAAATTTAATTGTGTTCTGTTCTAAAGCAGACGCCGTGTCACGGACTTTTTCACTGCGACTCCACAAAACATTTCGCCCCTCGTTCATCTCAGCCAAAATTGAGCCGATGACATTTTGAATATTTAGCTCCTTCCCGTCTCCCCGCGGACAGATCCTCTCCGGAGCCTTCTGCATTTCTCGTCTGCTAATTTAACGACGGCCAAAGACAAATTAACCCCTCGTAACCCACGGGGGGTGAAGGAACGATCCTCATAATTCAGTCTGACCGTCCTGTATGCTCGAAGGCAAAGTGAGGATTAAGGAATGAGCTCAAGACATTGGGGGGAAACGTCTTAAATCCGGCTTAGATAAAGTTAGTCTGAACCTAAGGTGCCAGATTTATTCCGCTGTTTGATTTGGCGCATGGCAGACGTCTCCCTCTTTTACATCACCTCTTGGCTGATTTATTTTAGTATTTTGCACCTAAAATCTGCTTTTGCGATTTGCTCTACCCATGTCTAGATTTGCTGCGACCTGGAAAGTATATTGCAAATCAATGAATTTTCTTGTTCGCTCAAAACATGCAGCAAATACATAAAATGTTCCAAAAACCAGGTGCATCAACCAGTCTGTAACCGGCGCAACAATGTTACTAAATCTGACCCATCGTATGGCTGTAACATGCTAATGGTGGATTCCTTAGCGATGTATCTATTGTATCATATAAAGAATAGCCTCAATGATTACACACCTGCAGGTCACCTATAGGCAATGTATCCAGATGTAGCAGAGCTGAATATGTCACTAGCTGCAATTCTCTCCATTGCGTAATCATAGGCAAACGCCAAATTCACCCTGCTACATCTGTACATGACCTGATCTCACTCCTGTCTGGCTTTTATCAGCCTTGCCGCAAGGGAGCTCAATGATATCCGCAGTTACAGCGAGGAGCTAAGGGTTAAAGATTTGGGCACAATCTGACGGACGAGGGGCAAGAATTATTTTTCAACACAAAGTCCATTTTTTATTGCCCCTTTTAGGAAATGATCTTTCTTGAAGAAAGTCTTATTCATCTTTCCCAATTTGGATTTGGACACTTTTTTTTAGCCATTTTTCATCCACTTTATGGAAGATATTTAACTTTAGACTCAAGGAGCTTCTTAGACTCCAGGTCAAGACGCTGACAACCCCAGCAGAGGAATCGTTTACTATTTTGTTGTCGGAATTTTTTGCCAAGTAAAAAATCAAATTAGTACAAAATTTTTGGATAAGAAAACATCAAGGAAGTCCAGTCTCTTTTTGAAGACTTCAATGGACGTCGTCATAAAGAGACCGGACTGATATCTGTCTGGGATGGTTTAGTGACTCCTACAATGACCCTGGGGGTCCCGTCCATCTCCACCATTCTATGATTCTATAAGGACCCGTGCCCACAAATTGGCATAAAACTGGGGACTCACCACCGAGAAGTTTTGTGCAGTGCAGTTATTTCCACTGAAGTTGCAGCTTTTTAACATCTCAGTCAACTGGTGCCCAGTCCGGTTTACTATTTCCAGCATGTTAGCGGCGGGGTAGACTAAATCCGACTCTCTGTGGCCATCCCGGTCCTTTGGGGGGAGTCCGGTCAGGTTGGCCAAGTGGTAAATATCGGCATCGGAGAGAGCCGAGTGCCGAAATCGGTTGATGTTACAAATGGTGACAGCTGGGAAAATAATTTCACTGGTCACTTCCTCGTCCACCGAGGTGATATGGGGGTGTTCAAGGTAATACAAGGCACACTTTGCTGCCTGGTAGAGGAAAAATAGCAAGGATGCACAAAATGCCAGTGCCCACAGGCTTTGCTTGATGCCCAGTCTACCAGTCCGGAAGATGTGCCGCAGTCCATGAAGAGTACTGGTGCTGGCAAAGCCGGGTAAGTCCTGGGTAGCGGGTGGAACCTCATCTCCAATCAAGCTTTCCCGTTCTCCTTCCTCTTTTTCCTTCTGGCTCTCATCCTCGTCTGCAAACTTGATCTTGCAGACTATCTCGATGGGCATTGGCAATCAAGTTTTCGAGAAACAGGGCTTAGGGGGGTCTTCAAAACCCGGAGTAACCCCTGCGCCCCGTTCCCCTAAATATGTCCCAGATCACTCCAATTCCAAAGCACTTTTGCAGGATAGGGAAAGGCAAGAAAAATAAAAATCCTCTTCTTGTCTCTGGTTTCTTCTTTCTTGAAGATTTATAGCCACAATCTGGAGAATCCAAGCAATATGAAAAGACTGATTAGAGGAAAGCAGGGCAAGAAGGAGCAGGAGGCTTTTCCGCTCCTAAGAGCTGTTCAATTCTGCACGGTCCTTCTCCGCTTTAAGGTTTCTCTCCCAGTGACTTTGCTTATCTCGGCGAGCACAGCTGCGAGAGGGATAAAAATCTTGTCTTCTTTCCTGCTTTCGCTCCCAGCATAGGCAGCAAGCATTTAAACAAGTGCTAAGACAATCCCCTGTCTGAGAGATGGAATGGGATCCCCATATCACAAGAGAGGAGGAGGAGGAGGACGGGAGGGGAATGAATATGTGTGATGGAGCAATAGAAATCTGAATGAAATGCCTTGAGCAGCGCTGGGCAGTGAGGAGCAGCAGGCGGAGGCTGCACTGTGCTCCCGGCTGATGGCCACACTTGTTTGAATAACAGTCCTGGTGATTCTCCGCTGTCACTGGTGGCTGCAAGGGACGAGCCAAAATCCTACTGGTCTGTGCTCTCAGCGACTGGCCGGGTGCAGCTCGGCCGTCCCGCCATTATTATTAATAATAGGAACCAAAGGGATTGGCTAAGTAATAATATTACTACTAATAATGTAACAATCCTAATTCATCACAACAACCATAGAATAAGATTAATAATAATAATTAAAATAATAGTAATAATAATAGCAGGGTGGCTCAGTGGTTAGCACTATATGGTGGCTCAGTAGTTAGCACTGCAGTTTTACAGCGCTGGGGTCCTGGGTTCAAATCCTACCAAGGATAACACTGCAAGGAATTTGTATGTTCTCGCCGTGTTTCCTCCGGATTCTAAAGTCTCCGCCCACATTCCAAAGACTGATAGATTGTGAGCCCCAATGGGAACAGTGACAATCACATCTGTAAAGCGCTGTGGAATTAATGGCGCTATATAAGTGAGGGAAATAAATAAAGACATCATAATAATGACATTCATATCAACACAATAATGCAGACAGTCTTTTCACATATTAATTAAAAATGACACTATAATGATAATTTAATGCTCTATTAAAATTGACATTTTATTATCAATGGTACAAGTTATGATTTAATAATACAAATATTACTAAAAATAAAAATTATTATAATTCTTATTAAATATTTCTATTTTATTGTTATTCTATATTATACAGTTAGGGCCAGAAATATTTGGACAGTGACACAAGTTTTGTTATTTTAGCTGTTTACAAAAACATGTTCAGAAATACAATTATATATATAATATGGGCTGAAAGTGCACACTCCCAGCTGCAATATGAGAGTTTTCACATCCAAATCGGAGAAAGGGTTTAGGAATCATAGCTCTGTAATGCATAGCCTCCTCTTTTTCAAGGGACCAAAAGTAATTGGACAAGGGACTCTAAGGGCTGCAATTGACTCTGAAGGCATCTCCCTCGTTAACCTGTAATCAATGAAGTAGTTAAAAGGTCTGGGGTTGATTACAGGTGTGTGGTTTTGCATTTGGAAGTTGTTGTTGTGACCAGACAACATGCGGTCTAAGGAACTCTCAATTGAGGTGAAGCAGAACATCCTGAGGCTGAAAAAAAAGAAAAAATCCATCAGAGAGATAGCAGACATGCTTGGAGTAGCAAAATCAACAGTCGGGTACATTCTGAGAAAAAAGGAATTGACTGGTGAGCTTGGGAACTCAAAAAGGCCTGGGCGTCCACAGATGACAACAGTGGTGGATGATCGCCGCATACTTTCTTTGGTGAAGAAGAACCCGTTCACAACATCAACTGAAGTCCAGAACACTCTCAGTGAAGTAGGTGTATCTGTCTCTAAGTCAACAGTAAAGAGAAGACTCCATGAAAGTAAATACAAAGGGTTCACATCTAGATGCAAACCATTCATCAATTCCAAAAATAGACAGGCCAGAGTTAAATTTGCTGAAAAACACCTCATGAAGCCAGCTCAGTTCTG
Source organism: Anomaloglossus baeobatrachus (assembly GCF_048569485.1). NCBI lineage: Eukaryota > Metazoa > Chordata > Amphibia > Anura > Aromobatidae > Anomaloglossus > Anomaloglossus baeobatrachus. The sequence goes on from NC_134359.1 coordinate 18,457,798, forward strand.
GAAAAGTATTCTATGGACAGATGAGACAAAGATCAACCTGTACCAGAATGATGGGAAGAAAAAAGTTTGGAGAAGAAAGGGAACGGCACATGATCCAAGGCACACCACATCCTCTGTAAAACATGGTGGAGGCAACGTGATGGCATGGGCATGCATGGCTTTCAATGGCACTGGGTCACTTGTGTTTATTGATGACATAACAGCAGACAAGAGTAGCCGGATGAATTCTGAAGTGTACCGGGATATACTTTCAGCCCAGATTCAGCCAAATGCCGCAAAGTTGATCGGACGGCGCTTCATAGTACAGATGGACAATGACCCCAAGCATACAGCCAAAGCTACCCAGGAGTTCATGAGTGCAAAAAAGTGGAACATTCTGCAATGGCCAAGTCAATCACCAGATCTTAACCCAATTGAGCATGCATTTCACTTGCTCAAATCCAGACTTAAGACGGAAAGACCCACAAACAAGCAAGACCTGAAGGCTGCGGCTGTAAAGGCCTGGCAAAGCATTAAGAAGGAGGAAACCCAGCGTTTGGTGATGTCCATGGGTCCCAGACTTAAGGCAGTGATTGCCTCCAAAGGATTCGCAACAAAATATTGAAAATAAAAATATTTTGTTTGGGTTTGGTTTATTTGTCCAATTACTTTTGACCTCCTAAAATGTGGAGTGTTTGTAAAGAAATGTGTACAATTCCTACAATTTCTATCAGATATTTTTGTTCAAACCTTCAAATTAAACGTTACAATCTGCACTTGAATTCTGTTGTAGAGGTTTCATTTCAAATCCAATGTGGTGGCATGCAGAGCCCAACTCGCCAAAATTGTGTCACTGGCCAAAGATTTCTGGACCTAACTGTATAACAATACTGAATGCATTACTATTTGTTTGTTTTTATTATTATTATTATTATTATTATTATTATTATTATTAATAATAATAATAATAATAATAAGTGTTATCATTCATATTAATATTAACAGAAGAAGCAATAAAACACATATACATTTTTATTTTGGCTTAATGTAAACATTATATAATAATACATAAATAATAATAATATACTATTATTAGTAACCTGTGTGAAGCTCATTGTGCGCCTTGAGTTGATGATGATGATAATTATTGTCATTACTAACAAGCTAAACTGCACACTTGTATCTGTTTTCAAGTATAAATAAAATGTAAAAAGCTATAAAGTAATTACAAGTATCAGCTGTATCAGTTTTAAATTTGTACTCACACCTGTAAATGGATATGTCTGTCACCAACTCCTATTAACATTTTTAACATATTTGTTTTTACGTTGTTCTATTGTTAAAACCTCTGCAACTGAGGTGGGAGGTATCTCAGGATCAGTAATGTAATGTATGTACACAGTGACTGCACCAGCAGAATAGTGAGTGCAGCTCTGGAGTATAATACAAGATGTAACTCAGGATCAGTAATGTAATGTATGTACACAGTGACTGCACCAGCAGAATAGTGAGTGCAGCTCTGGAGAATAATACAGGAGGTAACTCAGGATCAGTAATGTAATGTATGTACACAGTGACTGCACCAGCAGAATAGTGAGTGCAGCTCTGGACTATAATACAGGAGGTAACTCAGGATCAGTAATGTAATGTATGTACACAGTGACTGCACCAGCAGAATAGTGAGTGCAGCTCTGGAGTATAATACAGGAGGTAACTCAGGATCAGTAATGTAATGCATGTACACAGTGACTGCACCAGCAGAATAGTGAGTGCAGCTCTGGAGTATAATACAGGAGGTATCTCAGGATCAGTAATGTAATGTATGTACACAGTGACTGCACCAGCAGAATAGTGAGTGCAGCTCTGGAGTATAATACAGGCAGTAACTCAGGATCAGTAATGTAATGTATGTACACAGTGACTGCACCAGCAGAATAGTGAGTGCAGCTCTGGAGTATAATACAGGCAGTAACTCAGGATCAGTAATGTAATGTATGTACACAGTGACTGCACCAGCAGAATAGTGAGTGCAGCTCTGGAGTATAATACAGGAGGTAACTCAGGATCAGTAATGTAATGTATGTACACAGTGACTGCACCAGCAAAATAGTTAGTGCAGCTCTGGAGTATAATACAGGAGGTAACTCAGGATCAGTAATGTAATGTATGTACACAGTGACTGAACCAGCAGAATAGTTAGTGCAGCTCTGGAGTATAATACAGGAGGTAACTCAGGATCAGTAATGTAATGTATGTACACAGTGACTGCACCAGCAGAATAGTGAGTGCAGCTCTGGAGCATAATACAGGAGGTAACTCAGGATAAGTAATATAATGTATGTACACAGTGACTGCACCAGCAGAATAGTTAGTGCAGCTCTGGAGCATAATACAGGAGGTAACTCAGGATAAGTAATATAATGTATGTACACAGTGACTGCACCAGCAGAATAGTGACTGCAGCTCTGGAGCATAATACAGGAGGTAACTAAGGATAAGTAATATAATGTATGTACACAGTGACTGCACCAGCAGAATAGCGGGTGCAGCTCTGGAGTATAATAAAAGATGCAGCACGGTGGCTCAGTGGTTAGCACTGCAGTCTTGCAGAGCTGGTGTCCTGGGTTCAAATCCCACCAAGGACAACATCTGCAAGGAGTTTGTATGTTCTCCCCGTGTTTGTGTGGGTTTCCTCCGACACTCCAAAAACATACTCATAGGGAACCTAGATTGTGAGCCCCAATGGGGACAGCATTGCCATTGTATGTAAAGTGCTGTGGAAATGAACAGCTATATAAATTAATAAATATTATTATTATTATATTATGTAACACAGTGTAAGTAATGTAATAAATGTACACAATGACTCTACCACCAGAATAGTGAGTGCAGCTCTGGAGTATAATACAAGAGGTAACTCCGGATGAGTACAGGATCAGTAATGTAATGTATGTACACAGTGACTGCACCAGCAGAATAGTGAGTGCAGCTCTGGAGTATAATACAGGATGTAACTCAGGATCAGTAATGTAATATATGTACACAGTGACTGCACCAGCAGAATAGTGAGTGCAGCTCTGGAGTATAATACAGGAGGTAACTCAGGATCAGTAATGTATGTACACAGTGACTGCACCAGCAGAATAGTGAGTGCAGCTCTGGAGTATAATACAGGAGGTAACTCAGGATCAGTAATGTAGAGTACACAGTGACTCCACCAGCAGAATAGTGAGTGCAGCTCTGGAGTATAATACAGGATGTAGCTCAGGATCAGTAATGTAATGTATTTCCGTATGCCCCCTGTGACGTAGTTCTGTATATAATCTTGGTCTTGTAGATATGATGGATTCATTCTCAGTACAGAGAAGATGGAGATCACTGACACAATCCCTGGGCCGGGATGACGCTTCTGCCGATGGAATTTAAACAATATACTTGTGATTGAGTTAATTTAGTTGTGGATTTTAATCAATTGCATTTAGTGAGGATGAGCGGCTCGGGGGCCGGGATTGAGTGCTTGTGTTTGCACTTATCAGGAATGATATAGATCCACCTAATAGGAGGCTGATCTGCAAGTCACGCCGGTAAATCCATTATTCTCCCCCATCCATGATCTCCGTTCTGTTACATTTCAGCTCTCACTGCCCCTTTAATTGCAGATTTATTACCATTTGTCAGTGCCCGTGCCAGTCATTGGGTGTTAGTTGGTGTGTACAATGCCCAACACTGTCGTCTTTCTTCATGCCAACCATCTGTGCCAGCCTCACTGAATGCTTCTAGATATGTTTGTTTTCTCAACAGGGGCATAGTGTTATAAGATGGGATATCGAAGGGTGATGATCGCACTTATATAGTGCAGATTGGCAGTGCCAGGATCCTGAGACTGCCCGTGCAATGTGAATACGGCCTGGGCTGGGACACAGGGGGATGGCGAGAGGAGATATGCCATGCAGGATCTCTGGTAGAGCTGTGTGCAGTGGAAAATGATATTTTGATACTGACGCTCCAGATATAAAGTATTTCAGCACCAGATAATAGTAGCATTGTCCTACTGAAGTCCAGTGCTGCACAATAGTGCCAGGAGTAAGCTGTGCCCTGCAGCAAGTAAGGTCCAGTGCTAGAGGGTGGTGCCAGTCAGATAGTGAGATCCAGTAATGAAAAGATGTGCCAATCTCCAAGGAAGATCCAGAGATAGAGTACTGCCAGCCTGCTAGCGAGGTTCAGTATTAAACAATAGTGCCAGTCTGCTAGGTAGGAACAGTATGAGCGGGTAGTGCCAATGAGTAGTGATGAGCGAGCATGCTTGTCACTACTCGGTACTCGCACGAGTATCACTGTACTCGGGCTGCTCGGCGGGGACCGAGTAATCTCGCGATACTCGTGCTTTACTCGTGGTCTTCATTTCTGCATGTTGGCGCTCTTTTGAGAGCCAGCCCTCATGCAGGGATTGGCTGGCAGACCACTGCAATGCCACAGCCCTGTTAGTTGTGGAATTGCAGTGATTGGCCGGCCTGCACAGCGTCACCGAGCCTTTATATAGGCCGGCGCGCTGTGCTCTGCTCACAGCTATTCTGACAGTGAGTGTAGGGAGAGTGTCGCTGATTCAGGGAAAGCTTTGCGGCCCTTTATAGCTTTTTCAGTTGCAGGGCTGCAAACAGTGTGACCAAAAGTCCTTCTCAGGACTATTCTAGTTGTATACAGGCAGGCAGGGTATAGCCAGGTCGGCGTACAGTAGCAGAGTCCTTCTCAGGACTATTGTTGCTATATACAGGCAGGGTATAGCCAGGTCTGAATACAGGCTAGTGACCAAAAGAGTCCTTGTCAGGACTATTGTAGCAGTATACAGGCAGGCAGGCAGGCAGGGTAGTGGTGACCGTATACCAGCCTTCATATCTGGGGCTGGTGTACACAGTGTAAAACAGTCCAGATAGTGTCTGACTTGTCTGTAATTGTCGCTCCCCAAAAAAACCTGTTAGGTTATTATTGCGTCCGTGCTTGGTTTTTAAAACCGCACGTGTGTGCCTGTTGGTGGCAGCGTACAGGTGCACTGGTGTGCGTTTTTACCAAACTATTATATAACGCACAAGTGTAGTGTATAATACACGTCAGTCAGCAGTGGCTGATAGTGTCAGAGTTCTTAATTTTTGCTCCTAAAACCTGTGTTAGGTTATTATTGCGTCCGTGCTTGGTTTTTAAAACCGCACGTGTGTGCCTGTTGGTGGCAGCGTACAGGTGCACTGGTGTGCGTTTTTACCAAACTATTATATAACGCACAAGTGTAGTGTATAATACACGTCAGTCAGCAGTGGCTGATAGTGTCAGAGTTCTTAATTTTTGCTCCTAAAACCTGTGTTAGGTTCTTAGTGCGTCCGTGCTTGCATTTAAAAACCGCACGTGTGTGCCTGTCGGTGGCAGCGTACAGGTGCACTTGTGTGCAATTTCCAGAAACTTTGATATAACGCACAAGTAGTGAATATACACGTCAGCAGTGCACAGCATTGCAAAATGCGCAAGGGCATTGGCAAGGAACAAGGAAGTGGACGTGATGGTGGTGCAGGCAGAGGCCGAGGTCGTGGGCAAGCTCTAATTTCGCCACAACAAAGGGCCACATCTAGTCGCTCGCACGTCCTGTCCCAAATTCTTGGGGACCGCAGCAGTACACCGCTCTTGAACCAAGACCAGTGTCAACAGGTTGTTAGTTGGATAGCGGATAATGCTTCCAGTCAGATTGGCACCACCACAAACACTCTGTCTTCCACACGGTCAAGTGTCAGTAGCCGTGATACTGCACCGCACATTTCTGAACCTGATCCTCCTTCCTACCACCAGGCTGAGTACACGTCCTCCTCGGACATTAATGATCCCACACTTGGACACTCGGAAGAGCTGTTCACGTTTCCATTCACACATTCTGGCCTCTCGCCAGCTCATATTGAAGTGGGTCATGAGGAGATCGTCTGTACAGATGGCCAAATATTTGAGCAGCCACGTTCTCACGAAGTTGGCAACGTGTCTCAACAAGTGGTGGACGATGATGAGACACAATTGTCAGCAAGTCAGGAGGAGGAGCAGGGTGCGGAAGAGGAAGACGACGTGGTGGATGATCCAGTAACTGACCCAACCTGGCAGGAGGATATGCAGAGCGAGGACAGCAGTGCACAGGGGGAGGGAGGCGTAGCATCACAACAGGCAGTAAGAAGCAGGGTGGTGGCCCCAGGCAGAAGTCAGGCAACCGTTCCCCGGAACAACACGACGACACAAGGTGCCTGTACAAATGTTAGGTCTTCACGAGTCTGGCAGTTTTTTAAGTTGGATCCAGATGATTCAAAAAAGGCCATTTGCAACACCTGCCGTGCCAGCATCAGCAGGGGTACCAAAACTAGCAGCCTGACCACCACCAGCATGATCAGGCACATGTCAGCCAAGCACCCGACTTTGTGGGAAGTACAACAGAGTCGAGGAGCAGTGCTTGCTGATGTCACTGCTACGTCTTCGCTGGTTGTGCATGCGAGCCAATCCTCTGTCCATGCTGCCTGCGAACAAGCCTCCTCCACTCCTGCACCTGCAGTTGCCTACGCAGAAAGAACACCATCATCAAGCACGTCCTTGTCCCAGCGCAGCGTTCAGTTATCCATTCAGCAAACCTTTGAACGCAGGCGCAAATACACTGCCAACACCCCACATGCCACAGTTCTAAATGCTAACATTTCGCGACTGCTTGCGCTGGAAATGTTGCCTTTTAGGCTGGTGGAGACAGAAGCATTCCGTGACCTGATGGCGGCAGCTGTCCCACGTTACTCGGTCCCCAGCCGCCACTATTTCTCCCGGTGTGCCGTCCCCGCGTTGCATAACCACGTGTCACAAAACATCACACGTGCCCTGAACAACGCTGTTTCACCCAAGGTCCACCTAACCACAGACACGTGGACAAGTGCTTGTGGGCAAGGCCGCTACATCTCGTTGACGGCACACTGGGTTAATATTGTGGAAGCTGGGACCCAGTCTGAGCGAGGGACGGAACACGTCCTTCCCACACCAAGGTTTGCAGGCCCTACCTCAGTCAGTGTTTCACCCACACTCTACAGCTCCGGAATGTCATGCTCTTCAGCCTCCTCCTCCTCCTGCGCATCCTCATCCACTGTGCCCTCCACACCAGTCACAAGCTGGAAGCACTGCAGCACTGCCTCGGCGAAGCGGCAACAGGCTGTGCTGAAGCTAATCTGCATAGGTGACAAACCCCACAATGCAGAAGAGCTGTGGACAGCTCTGAAACAGCAGGCAGATCACTGGCTCACACCTCTGAACCTAAAGCCAGGAAAGGTCGTTTGTGACAATGGCCGGAACCTGGTGGCGGCTTTGAGGCGAGGCCAGCTGACACATGTTCCATGCGTGGCCCATGTGCTCAACCTCGTGGTTCAGCGGTTTATAAAGTCATACCCAGAGCTGTCTGATCTGCTGGTAAAAGTTCGCCGCCTGTCTGCACATTTTCGAAAGTCACCTACTGCTTCAGCCGGCCTTGCCGGCTTTCAGCGCCGTTTGCATCTTCCGGCACACAGACTGGTGTGTGATGTCCCCACGCGTTGGAATTCAACTCTGCACATGTTGGTCAGGATATGTGAGCAGAAGAGGGCAGTTGTTGAGTACCTGCATCACCTAAGCCGTCGGGAAATGGGTCAAACTCCACACATAACACCTGAGGAGTGGAGATGGATGTCAGACCTATGTACCATCCTCCAAAACTTTGAGGACTCCACCAAGATGGTGAGTGGTGATGACGCCATTATTAGCGTCACCATACCGCTACTCTGCCTTCTAAAACGGTCCCTGCTGAAAAACAAACATGATGCATTGCAGGCGGAGCGCGATGAGTTGCAGCAAGAAACAGTAGTGGGTGTGGGTGATAACACACAGCCCAGCCTCGTCTCATCACAACGTGCAGTGGAAGACTATGACGAGGAGGAGGATGAAGACATGGAGCAACTCTCCGGCCAAATTGAGGATATGACATGCACACCAGTCATATCCTCGATTCAGCGTGGCTGGCCAGAGGACAGGGTAGATGAGGAGGAGGAGGAGGAGGAGGAGGACAGCATGTTCAGTCATCTTGTTGGTCAGGCTACTGAAGTCCTGGCTGTTAAGAGTCTGGCGCACATGGCTGACTTTATGGTAAGCTGCCTGTCTCGTGACCCTCGCGTTAAGAACATCTTGGCCGACAATCATTACTGGTTGGTAACACTGTTAGACCCACGCTACAAGGAGAACTTTTTGTCTCTTATTCCCGTGGAGGAGAGGTCAACCAAAATGCAGCAGTTTCGGAAGGCCATACTCACGGAAGTAGGCAAAGCATTCCCCTCACAAAACGCTAGCGGCATAGGTCAGGAATCAGTGGACAACCGAGGCGTACAGCCGAGAGAGGCACAAGTCCAATCCGCCAGAGGTAGGGGAACAGTCTTTAAGATGTGGGACAGTTTTCTCAGCCCCTCACGTACCACAGCCCCTGAGGTGCGGGGTAGTGCCACAAGAAATCCTAAGTTTGCCCAGATGCTGAAGGAGTACCTTGCAGATCGAACAACTGTACTCCGACATTCCTCTGTGCCTTACAATTATTGGGTATCCAAGCTGGACACGTGGCATGAATTGGCTCTCTACGCCTTGGAAGTCCTGGCCTGCCCTGCTGCTAGCGTTTTGTCAGAGCGTGTTTTTAGTGCCGCAGGTGGAATCATTACAGATAAACGCACCCGCCTGTCAACTGAAAATGCTGACAGGCTGACTCTGATAAAGATGAACAAGGGTTGGATTGGGCCAGACTTCACCACACCACCAGCAAATGAGAGCGGAATTTAAAGTTTGCCATGTACCTCCACTCACCCATGGGTACACTTCTCGACTTTGGATAATCGCTGGACTGCTCCTCCTTCTCCTCATGCGCCATCATGATGACCGTTACAATAGTTAGGTCTTTGTTTCAGGTATACCCCCAGTGGTAAATTTTTTCGCCCATTCTTTGCAGAATGGACATTACAACGACAGGAGACCCGCTCCTTTGCAATGGGAACAATGTTTTGAGGCCCTCATGCACGTCTCTACCCAGGGACAACGTGGAGCCTCCCAATTTTTGGCTGCCCTGCCTAAGGGCTATACTGAAATACACCCACTTCCTTAAAATGGACACTTAATGTTTTGAGGCCCTCATGCACGTCTCTACCCAGGGACAATGTGGAGCCTCCCAATTTTTGGCTGCCCTGCCTAAGGGCTATACTGAAATAGACCCACTTCCTTAAAATGGACACTTAATGTTTTGAGGCCCTCATGCACGTCTCTACCCAGGGACAATGTGGAGCCTCCCAATTTTTGGCTACCCTGCCTAAGGGCTATACTGAAATACACCCACTTCCTTAAAATGGACACTTAATGTTTTGAGGCCATCATGCACGTCTCTACCCAGGGACAATGTGGAGCCTCCCAATTTTTGGCTGCCCTGGCAAAGGGCTATACTGAAATACACCCACTTCCTTAAAATGGACACTTAATGTTTTGAGGCCCTCATGCACGTCTCTACCCAGGGACAATGTGGAGCCTCCCAATTTTTGGCTGCCCTGCCTAAGGGCTATACTGAAATACACCCACTTCCTTAAAATGGACACTTAATGTTTTGAGGCCATCATGCACGTCTCTACCCAGGGACAACGTGGAGCCTCCCAATTTTTGGCTGCCCTGGCAAAGGGCTATACTGAAATAGACCCACTTCCTTACAATGGGCACTTCAGGTTTACAGGCCATAATGCACGGCTCTATCCAGGGACAATGTGGAGCCTCCCAATTTTTGGCTGCCCTGGCAAAGGGCTATACTGAAATAGACCCACTTCCTTAAAATGGACACTTAATGTTTTGAGGCCCTCATGCACGTCTCTACCCAGGGACAATGTGGAGCCTCCCAATTTTTGGCTGCCCTGCCTAAGGGCTATACTGAAATACACCCACTTCCTTAAAATGGACACTTAATGTTTTGAGGCCATCATGCACGTCTCTACCCAGGGACAATGTGGAGCCTCCCAATTTTTGGCTGCCCTGGCAAAGGGCTATACTGAAATACACCCACTTCCTTAAAATGGACACTTAATGTTTTGAGGCCATCATGCACGTCTCTACCCAGGGACAACGTGGAGCCTCCCAATTTTTGGCTGCCCTGGCAAAGGGCTATACTGAAATAGACCCACTTCCTTACAATGGGCACTTCAGGTTTAAAGGCCATCATGCACGTCTCTATCCAGGGACAATGTGGAGCCTCCCAATTTTTGGCTGCCCTGCCTAAGGGCTATACTATAATACACCCACTTCCTGACAATGGACACTTAATGTTTTGAGGCCCTCATGCACGTCTGTATGCAGGGGCATTGGTGAACCTCACAATTTTGGACTGCCCTGGCAAAGGAAAATACTACAAAGACTCACTTCCTCAAAATGGGCACATTAGACTCAAGAGGCCTTCATGTACGTCTCTTCTCAGGGACATCGGAGTGCCACACAATGTTTTCACGTAAAATCTTTCATGTATTAATCTCAAAAAGTAACATACACCAGATCTATCTCACTATTGGGTATGTGCCCTTAACATTTCCGCCATGAAAAATCATTTTGGGGTCATTTTGGAAGGTTTTCTGGTGAGTCCGTAAAAATGGCGTAAAACGCGGACAAAATTGTTCACAGCTGTGACTTTTGAGTGATAAATGCTTCAAGGGGTCTTCCCCATGCTGTTGCCATGTCATTTGAGCACTCTTCTGAGACTTTTGTGCCATTTTTAGGGTTTCTCCATGCTGCCGGGAGGTCATTTCACAAAAATACTCGGGTCTCCCATAGGATAACATTGGGCTCGTTGCTCGGGCCGAGTACACGAGTATCTTGGGAGGCTCGGCCCGAGCTTCGAGCACCCGAGCTTTTTAGTACTCGCTCATCACTACCAATGAGCTATGAAGGTCCAGTATTGAATGGTAATGCCAGCCTACTAGGAAGAGCCAATGTTGGATGGTGGTTCCAGCCAATAAATTAGATCCAGTGCTGGATGGTAGTGCCAGCCTGCTAGGAAGGTCCAGTGTTGGATGGTGGTTCCAGCCAATTAATGAGGTCCAGTGTTGGATGGTGGTGCCAACCTGCTAGGAAGGTCCAGTGTTGGATGATCGTGCCAGGCTACTAACAAATTACAGTGTTGGATGGTAGTGCCAGCCAAGTATGAAGATCCAGTATTGGATGGCAGTGCCAGATTACTAGACATACTAGTGAGGTCCAATATTTGATGGTAGTGCCTGCCTGCTAGTTTGATCCAGTATTTGATGTCAGTGCCAACCTGGTAGGAATATACAGTTAGGTCCAGAAATCTTTGGACAGTGACACAATTTTGGCGAGTTGGGCTCTGCATGCCACCACATTGGATTTGAAATGAAACCTCTACAACAGAATTCAAGTGCAGATTGTAACGTTTAATTTGAAGGTTTGAACATAAATATCTGATAGAAATTGTAGGAATTGTCACATTTCTTTACAAACACTCCACATTTTAGGAGGTCAAAAGTAATTGGACAAATAAACCAAACCCAAACAAAATATTTTTATTTTCAATATTTTGTTGCGAATCCTTTGGAGGCAATCACTGCCTTAAGTCTGGAACCCATGGACATCACCAAACGCTGGGTTTCCTCCTTCTTAATGCTTTGCCAGGCCTTTACAGCCGCAGCCTTCAGGTCTTGCTTGTTTGTGGGTCTTTCCGTCTTAAGTCTGGATTTGAGCAAGTGAAATGCATGCTCAATTGGGTTAAGATCTGGTGATTGACTTGGCCATTGCAGAATGTTCCACTTTTTTGCACTCATGAACTCCTGGGTAGCTTTGGCTGTATGCTTGGGGACATTGTCCATCTGTACTATGAAGCGCCGTCCGATCAACTTTGCAGCATTTGGCTGAATCTGGGCTGAAAGTATATCCCGGTACACTTCAGAATTCATCCGGCTACTCTTGTCTGCTGTTATGTCATCAATAAACACAAGTGACCCAGTGCCATTGAAAGCCATGCATGCCCATGCCATCACGTTGCCTCCACCATGTTTTACAGAGGATGTGGTGTGCCTTGGATCATGTGCCGTTCCCTTTCTTCTCCAAACTTTTTTCTTCCCATCATTCTGGTACAGGTTGATCTTTGTCTCATCTGTCCATAGAATACTTATCCAGAACTGAGCTGGCTTCATGAGGTGTTTTTCAGCAAATGTAACTCTGGCCTGTCTATTTTTGGAATTGATGAATGGTTTGCATCTAGATGTGAACCCTTTGTATTTACTTTCATGGAGTCTTCTCTTTACTGTTGACTTAGAGACAGATACACCTACTTCACTGAGAGTGTTCTGGACTTCAGTTGATGTTGTGAACGGGTTCTTCTTCACCAAAGAAAGTATGCGGCGATCATCCACCACTGTTGTCATCCGTGGACGCTCAGGCCTTTTTGAGTTCCCAAGCTCACCAGTCAATTCCTTTTTTCTCAGAATGTACCCGACTGTTGATTTTGCTACTCCAAGCATGTCTGCTATCTCTCTGATGGATTTTTTTCTTTTTTTTCAGCCTCAGGATGTTCTGCTTCACCTCAATTGAGAGTTCCTTAGACTGCATGTTGTCTGGTCACAGCAACAGCTTCTAAATGCAAAACCACACACCTGTAATCAACCCCAGACCTTTTAACTACTTCATTGATTACAGGTTAACGAGGGAGACGCCTTCAGAGTTAATTGCAGCCCTTAGAGTCCCTTGTCCAATTACTTTTGGTCCCTTGAAAAAGAGGAGGCTATGCATTACAGAGCTATGATTCCTAAACCCTTTCTCCGATTTGGATGTGAAAACTCTCATATTGCAGCTGGGAGTGTGCACTTTCAGCCCATTTTATATATATAATTGTATTTCTGAACATGTTTTTGTAAACAGCTAAAATAACAAAACTTGTGTCACTGTCCAAATATTTCTGGCCCTGACTGTACAATATTGAATGGTAGTGCCAGCCTACTAGTGAGGTCTAGTGTTGGATGGCAGTGCCAGCCTAGTAGGAAGGTCGAGTATTGGATGGTGGTCCAAGTCTACTAGCGAAGTCCAGTGTTGGATGGTAGTGCCAATCTACTAGCGAGGTCCAGTGTTGGTTGGTAGTGCCAGTCTACTAGCGAGGTCCAGTGTTGGATGGTAGTGCCAGTCTACAAGTGAGGTCCAGCGTTGGATGGTGGTGACAGTCTACTTGCGAGTTCCAGTGTTGGATGCAGTGACAGTCTACTAGCGAGGTCCAGTGTTGGATGGTGGTGACAGTCTACTAGCGAGGTCCAGTGTTGGATGGTGGTGACAGTCTACTAGCGAGGTCCAGTGTTGGATGGTAGTGTCAGTCTACAGGCGAGGTCCAGTGTTGGATGGTGGTGACAATCTACTAGCGAGGTCCAGTGTTGGATGGTGGTGACAATCTACTAGCGAGGTCCAGTGTTGGATGGTAGTGTCAGTCTACAGGCGAGGTCCAGTGTTGGATGGTGGTGACAATCTACTAGCGAGGTCCAGTGTTGGATGGTAGTGTCAGTCTACAGGCGAGGTCCAGTGTTGGATGCAGTGCCAGTCTACAGGCGAGGTCCAGTGTTGGATGCAGTGCCAGTCTACAGGCGAGGTCCAGTGTTGGATGCAGTGCCAGTCTACAGGCGAGGTCCAGTGTTGGATGCAGTGCCAGTCTACAGGCGAGGTCCAGTGTTGGATGCAGTGCCAGTCTACAGGCGAGGTCCAGTGTTGGATGCAGTGACAGTCTACTAGCAAGGTCCAGTGTTGGATGCAGTGACAGTCTACTAGCAAGGTCCAGTGTTGGATGCAGTGACAGTCTACTAGCGAGGTCCAGTGTTGGATGCAGTGACAGTCTACTAGCGAGGTCCAGTGTTGGATGGTGGTGTCAGTCTACAGGCGAGGTCCAGTGTTGGATGCAGTGACAGTCTACTAGCAAGGTCCAGTGTTGGATGCAGTGACAGTCTACTAGCGAGGTCCAGTGTTGGATGGTGGTGTCAGTCTACTAGCAAGGTCCAGTGTTGGATGCAGTGACAGTCTACTAGCGAGGTCCAGTGTTGGATGCAGTGACAGTCTACTAGCGAGGTCCAGTGTTGGATGGTGGTGACAGTCTACTAGCGAGGTCCAGTGTTGGATGGTGGTGACAGTCTACTAGCGAGGTCCAGTGTTGGATGGTGGTGACAGTCTACTAGCGAGGTCCAGTGTTGGATGCAGTGACAGTCTACTAGAGAGGTCCAGTGTTGGATGCAGTGACAGTCTACTAGCGAGGTCCAGTGTTGGATGGTAGTGTCAGTCTACTAGCGAGGTCCAGTGTTGGATGCAGTGACAGTCTACTAGCGAGGTCCAGTGTTGGATGCAGTGACAGTCTACTAGCGAGGTCCAGTGTTGGATGCAGTGACAGTCTACTAGCGAGGTCCAGTGTTGGATGCAGTGACAGTCTACTAGCGAGGTCCAGTGTTGGATGCAGTGACAACCTGGTAGTGAGACAGGTGCAATTTCCAGTTGTGGGACACACATTTATCACACATGTATGTAATACCCCTTTAAGAAGCTTTCTGTTTATAAATATGGTACAATGTGTCATACAAATAAAATAACTGATGTCTTGAAATAGGATTTTGTTGTGTATCAGACTTCTCTGCTGCTTACGTGCGGGATTTCAAAAATAAACACGTAGCCATGGAAATGATGAAGTAATTCTAAACAGAACTTAAAATTAATCATACCTGTAAGCGAAACCGAGACAAACCGCACCCCGGCAGAAATCCGAAAATAAAGGCCCGCCTACTGTATCAAGGCTCCGCCCACCCCATATCCAAATGTGTGTGTGTGATACATATAGTAAAGTCCCTATAATTACTTAGCTCCTGGAAGAACACTTGTTTCCTGCACAGGAACTCTGGAATCTGTATCTACAAGTTAGGGGCACTATGCACACTACGACATCGCAGGTGTGATGTCGGTGGGGTCAAATTGAAAGTGACGCACATCCGGCGTCGCAGGCAATGTCGTAGTGTGTAAAGCCTTTTTGATACGAGCGCAAAAGCGTGGTAATCGTATCATCAGTGTAGCGTCGGTCATTTCCATAATTTGGAAAGGACCGATGTTACGATGTTGTTCCTCGTTCCTGCGGCAGCGCACATCGCTGTGTATGAAGCCGCAGGAGCGAGGAACATCTCCTACCTGCGTCCACCGGCTATGCGGAAGGAAGGAGGTGGGTGGGATGTTTACGTCCCGCTCATCTCCGCCCCTCCGCTTCTTTTGGCCGCCTGCCGTGTGACATCGCTATGACGCCGCACGACCCGCCCCCTTAATAAGGAGGCGGGTCGCCGGACAGAGCGACGTCGCAGGGCAGGTGAGTGCATGTGAAGCTGGCGTAGCGATAATGTTCACTACGCCAACTATCACTATGATATCGCAGCTGCGACGGGGGCGGGGACTATCGCGCTCGGCATCGCTAGCATCGGCTTGCGATGTCGTAGTGTGCAAAGTACCCCTTACACTCTGAGACAACAATATACAGTTTCCACAAACAATTAGCCTGTGTATATACTGTACATGACATTACTGATCCTGTATTGATCCTGAGTTACATCCTATACCCCAGAGCTGCACTCCCTATTCTGCTGGTGCGGACACTGTGTACATACATTACATTACTGATCCTGAGTTACCTCCTGTATTATACGCCAGAGCTGCACTCACTATTCTGCTGGTGCAGTCACTGTGTACATACATTACATTACTGATCCTGAGTTACCTCCTGTATTATACGCCAGAGCTGCACTCACTATTCTGCTGGTGCAGTCATTGTGTACATACACTACATTACTGATCCTGAGTTACCTCCTGTATTATACGCCAGAGCTGCACTCACTATTCTGCTGGTGCAGTCACTGTGTACATACATTACATTACTTACCTTGTACTGATCCTGAGTTACCTCCTGTATTATACTCCAGAGCTGCACTCACTATTCTGCTGGTGCAGTCACTGTGTACATACATTACATTACTGATCCTGAGTTACCTCCTGTATTATACGCCAGAGCTGCACTCACTATTCTGCTGGTGCAGTCATTGTGTACATACATTACATTACTGATCCTGAGTTACCTCCTGTATTATACTCCAGAGCTGCAGTCACTATTCTGCTGGTGCAGTCACTGTGTACATACATTACTGATCCTGAGTTACCTCCTGTATTATACTCCAGAGCTGCACTCACTATTCTGCTGGTGCAGTCACTGTGTACATACATTACATTACTGATCCTGAGTTACATCCTGTATTATAGTCCAGAGCTGCACTCACTATTCTGCTGGTGCAGTCACTGTGTACATACATTACATTACTGATCCTGAGTTACCTCCTGTATTATACTCCAGAGCTGCACTCACTATTCTGCTGGTGCAGTCACTGTGTACATACATTACATTACTGATCCTGAGTTATCTCCTGTATTATACTCCAGAGCTACACTCACTATTCTGCTGGTGCAGTCACTGTGTACATACATTTCATTACTGATCCTGCATTACATCTTGCTGTACTTGGAGGGTTGGATATGGTCAGAACTGTGGTTTTCCCTGTGATGCCTCTGCTCCTTAGTAATTGCCCAAATCTGAATCTTAGGTTGGGGTAACATCTTTTGAATTCTAGCAGGATCCCTTCGTAGTTTTGGGACTTGGCTCATGGGAAACTGTGTGTGAGGAAGTGGCTGGTTCTCTTATGAGGAATAGGCCTATGGAGCATTTGGAGACCTGGGTGGTCGGAACACTGCATCTTATTTCTCATTAGCCTAGTAGGTATCACATTTGGAACACACGGTGCTTAGGATCAATGCAACGGAAAATCCTCCCAGTGGACAATGTGATTATGGCACGGGTGACAGAGAGTCATGTGGTTTCTGCCCATAGAAGGTCACAGCGTCTGGCTGTACAGAATGCTTCCTGACTTTCCATTGTTCCTGCTGTCAGTATTCAGATCAAAATGAGGGAGCCAGCACAATTTCTAAACTGTACATATTAATAAATGCAATCTTTTGAGCTACCCCGCCACTCCACGGCAAATCTCAAGGGGCAGTCCTAACTAATATTTTATCTGAAGGGTGCCATGATTTTTCTATTCTACAGGACTGGGAAATTGTGCTGGCTCCCTCATTTTGATACTGTAGGTAGCTTTCCTAGGACCCAGCAGGAGCTTTCCTTCCGTCCAGCTGCTAAATATCAGTATCCCACTTGTACTTAAATACTCCCATTTTCCCTATCAGTCATTTTTTTTAAGCTCTGGTTGTAAGCAGGTGGCTTGTACTCCTCTGTGGTATCGTTGCTGAAACTTTGCTGAACTTCTGTGTCATCTGTGGATAAGTAGTTCCTGCATTTTACCCGTGTGTCCTCCTTGTGTCCCACTCGTTCCCTATTTAGGGTCCAGCACTAGGGATACCTAGGATCACGTATCCAGCTCGGCGCATAGGTGAGGAACCTATCTAGGGTGGTGAGGAACCCTAGGGACCAGCAGTAGGTTCAGTCAGGGGTCACTATCTCCCCCTTCCCTTCCCTTTCGCCTGGTACTCCCCTGTACCTAGCATGACAGATTAGGACTGTACTTGGTCACCTGGTGAAGGTGCACTCTCTGGAGTTTGAAAGGTTGGGCAAACTCTCCTCTAGAGGGGCTTTTCTTTTAATGTGCTCTAGTCTAGTCATCAACTTTCCTGGTGGTGGGCTGTAAACGAGACTTTATCACTTCTTGCTTTCAAAAATGTCTTTCTTCTTGCCACTCTTCCATAAAGGGCAGATTTGTGGCGTTTAAGACTTAGGGTCACTTTGCACACTACGACATCGCAAGCCGATGCTGCGATGCTGAGCAGCGCGATAGTCCCCGCCCCCGTCACAGCTGCGATATCTTTGTGATAGCTGCCGTAGCGAACATTATCGCTATTGCAGCTTCACATGCACTTACCTGCCCTGCGACGTCGCTCTGGCCGGCGACCCGGCTCCTTCCTAAGGGGGCAGGTCGTGCGGCGTCACAGCAACGTCACACCGCAGGCAGCTAATAGAAGCGGAGGGGCAGAGATGAGCGGGACGTAAATATCCCGCCCACCTCCTTCCTTCTGCATAGCCGGCGTGAGCCGCAGGTAGGAGATGTTCCTCGCTCCTGCGGCTTCTCACACAGCGATGTGCGCTGCCGCTGGAACGAGGAACAACATCGTAACATCGGTCTTTCCCAATTCATGGAAATGACCAACGCTACACCGATGATACGATAATGACGCTTTTGCGCTTGTTAATCGTATCAAAAATGCTTTACACAGTACGATGTCGAAAGCGACGCCGG
Organism: Anomaloglossus baeobatrachus; assembly: GCF_048569485.1. Classification (NCBI taxonomy): domain Eukaryota; kingdom Metazoa; phylum Chordata; class Amphibia; order Anura; family Aromobatidae; genus Anomaloglossus; species Anomaloglossus baeobatrachus. Next base: position 18,476,166 of record NC_134359.1, read on the forward strand.
ATGTGCATCACTTTCGATTTGACCCCACCGACATCGCACCTGCAATGTCGTAGTGTCCAAAGGGCCCCTAATAGTCATCCTGTGGACGATTCTCCCCCTGAGCTGTGAGGTCTGCGGCTCCTCCAGTGACCGTGGGCCTCTCGGCTCTGCTCTCATTAGTGCTCTCCTTCTTGGGATGTGAATTTTGGTGGACACCATGTCTTGTAGGTTTGCAGTTGTGCCATACTCCTTCCATTTTTAAATGATGGATTGAGCAGTGCTCCGTGAGATGTTCAGACCATGGGCTATTTTATTCATAACCTAACCCTGCTTTATTCTTCTGTTTATCCCTCACCTGTCTGGTGTGTTCCTTGGTTTTCATGAAGCTGTAGTGTTACTTAGGCTAGTTTCACACTTGCGTTGAACGGCATCCGTTGCATTGCGTTGTGTGACGGATGCAACGGATAGTACAAAACAACGGAAACTGATTTTTTTTTTCCTTTTCCTTTACAGTTTTATCGGCAGCAGACTATTGTGAACGATCAGCTGATCACCCGGCTGCCGGGTGATCAGCTAATCGCTCACAGCAGCTGGCCGCGGGGTGATCAACTGATCGTTCGGCCGCCGAGAATTTGTGCGGGGGGGCGGAGTGCAGGGTGGGTGGAGCCGAGCGGGGCCATGGCGCTGAGGACGTCAGTACCGCGGGGACTGCATCGCTGGGGACAGGTGAGTGTGTGTGTATGTGTGTGTACATAAGTGGAGTGGAGTGTGGGAGGAGGCGGAGCCGAGCGGGGAAGTGTCGGGCTCCCTGCTCACGTAGCCAGGGTAACTAAGCAAAGCACTTTGCTTGGTTACCCGATATTTACCTTGGTTACCAGCGTACACTGCTTAGCGCTGGCTCCTTGCACACGTAGCCAGGGTAAATATCGGGTAACCAAGCAAAGCCCTTTGCTTAGTAACCTGATGTGTATCCTGGTTACGTGTGCAGGGAGCCAGAGAGAGCATTCGCAGTGAAATGCTACGGATTGCGCTGCTCAAAAAAAGTTACATGCTGCGTTCCTTCCGCCAGACGCAGCATCAAAATAACGATGCAGCATCGTCCAGCAGATGCAACGCTGACATTTGCTTTACAGTGCGTCGTCCATGCAAGTCTATGGAGAATAGCGCAGTGCGTTACCGGACTGCGCTATTCTCCATAGTGACGGACTGCGCTGAACGCAAGTGTGAAAGTACCCTAAAAAGAAATCACACCCAGGTGGACTCAATATACTAATTAGGAGACTTCTGGAGGCCAATGGTTGCTCAGGATTTTATTTAGGGGTATCAGGCTACAGGGGGCTGAATACAAATGCACATCACAGTTTCCAGATTTCTATTTTTACAATATTAGAAAACCATGTATCACTTTCTTAATAGTTCTGCAATTCTTGCTACATTGTGTTGTTCCATCAAGTCCATTGAGTTCAACCTATAGCCAAATATTTTTGTGAATGTAATGTGGACAAAAGTGCAAAGGTTCATGGGGTATGAATACTTTTGCAAGGCACTGTGTATAGGGATATAGAAATGGGTGTAGGTGTTTGGTTGGCTGGTTGGAAAAGGGGAGGTGGGTTCATCTTGTGGAACTTTGGTCACTAGGGTGTTTAGGTCACAATCTGGTGCTGCCTGATCTGGTCTATGGATGTCATGAGATGCAGGGCCCGGTCAGCGCGGGGGTTGGGAATGGCGGAATTTGGGCGTGGGTGCTGATAGAATCAGTGGCTAGACCAGTTTTATCATATTTATTACTTTTCTGAATTTTTTCTGCTTCTGTTATTATTGTTGTTTTTCATTTTTATGTTAAAAAAATCTACAAATAGTATTTGGATTCTCCGTCGACTCCATTTGCAGCGTGTAAATTCCATAGCAGATGCCGAGCAATGTGAGGCTCCCGTCCTCTATTATCGATTCCAAAATAACATTGTAAAAGAAAAATGCTTATCATGCAATTCCCGAATGCTTTACATAAGTGTCTTTGGGGTGAAACATCACAGACGGATTGTTCCTGTCTTGTCGGATTTTGGATGAGCGTGTTTACCGTTTATTGGAAGTATTCTGTGCAGTACTACAGTAAAACTGCGCGCGCCTCAATTCTCATCATTTCTGCAAATAACGTGTCATTATGAAAATATTGAGCTGTTTGCACAATTACCTCTTTCCCGTCTCCGCACCTGCTCCCGTGCTCCTCCGCTGCAGGGGTAGGTGTCTCAGCTGCTTGCTTCTCCGTGGGCTACGGAAGAGTTAAAAAACTGCAATTCAGCTAAGTGGAGGATATTGCCACGGAACGTGTTGGCTGATGGCAGCCAAATGGACATTACTTTATCCTCTATTATATGAATGGTTTCCTATGAGGAAGGAAAGAAGAGTGTATGAGAGCAGTCATTAGCACACGGTCATCGCTGCCTTCTGCTGCAATGTGTCGCTATTTGATGAAGGTTACCTGATTTTTCTGGAAAGTACAAATTCTGTGACTTAGGACTAGATCGGATGGAACGGCCATCTTCTTAGGGGCACATAATGTGCTATAAAAGTGGCACAATCGGAGTTTGTGATTGGCACAGGTGACCTGCAACATTTGAAAAAGAAGTTGTTTTTATATTTGCAAAATATTGAAACATTGTGTTACAGTTACTGCATGCTAGAACCATCGGGCAGTTATACAGCATGGGCACTATAAATGCAAACAGTTGCACACTGAAAAAGTCAAAAATGTACAAGGGTAAATATGGCACTGCATTACTGCAAAAGAGAGATATTTAGTTTCTGTATGGGCCAATGCATGTAAGCCCGAAACCAACGGCAAGGTAATCTCTGTAATCCGGGACCTAACTTAGGCTAGTTTCACACTTGCGTTCAGCGGAGTCCGTCACTATGGAGAATAGCGCAGTCCGTTAACGCACTGCGCTATTCTCCATAGACTTGTATGGATGACGCACTGTAACGCAAATGTCAGCGTTGCATCCGCCGGACGACGCAGCGTCGTTATTTTGACGCTGCGTCGGGCGGAAGGAACGCAGCATGTAATGTTTTTGAGCAGCGGAATCCTTTGGATTTCACTGCGCATGCTCTCTCTGGCTCCCTCCACCCGTAACCAGGGTACACATCGGGTAACCAAGGAACCCTGGTTACGTGTGGCGGGAGCCCGACACTTCCCTGCTCGGCTCCGCTCCCTCCCTCACACACAACACACGCACACACACACATACACACACTCTCACCTGTCCCCCAGCGATGCAGTCCCCGCGGCACTGACGTCCTCAGCCATGGCCCTGCTCGGCTCCACCCACTTCGCACTCCGCCCCCGCCCCCGCACACATTGTCGGCGACCGAACGATCAGCTGATCACCCGGCGGCCGGCTACTGGGAGTGATCGGCTGATCACACGGCGGCCGGCTACTGTGAGTGATCGGCTGATCACCCGGCGGCCGACTACTGTTAGCGATCAGCTGATCACCCGGCGGCCGACTACTGTTAGCGATCAGCTGATCACCTGGCGGCCGACTACTGTTAGCGATCAGCTGATCACCCGGCGGCCGGCTACTGGGAGTGATCGGCTGATCACCCGGCGGCCGACTACTGTTAGCGATCAGCTGATCACCCGGCGGCCGACTACTGTTAGCGATCAGCTGATCACCCGGCGGCCGACTACTGTTAGCGATCAGCTGATCACCTGGCGGCCGACTACTGTTAGCGATCAGCTGATCACCTGGCGGCCGACTACTGTTAGCGATCAGCTGATCACCTGGCGGCCGACTACTGTTAGCGATCAGCTGATCGTTCACAGTAGTCTGCCGACGGTAAAACTGTAAAAAAACAAAACGAATTGCGTTGTTTTGCAGCATCCGTTACACAACGCAATGCAACGGATGCCGTTCAACGCAAGTGTGAAACTAGCCTTAAATGCCACTATCTAGGTTAAAAACATCCTTATCTGGGCAAAATGCCACTATTTGGACTACAAACCTCCATGTATGGGCTGCTAGACTCCTGCTACAATGGTTATGAACAGCCAGGTCTTAGGGCGGAGTGCCCAGTCAGAAAAAGACTCACTAGAAATATCAAAAAACTGACCCGCACATCCAACAAATGTGAACAGGTGCTAACTGAAATACATGATATTGGCATGATATACCTTGCCATTGGTTTCCGGGCTTACATGCATTGGCCAATACAGAAACTAAATATCTCTCTTTTGCTGTAATGCAGTGCCATATTTTACCTTGTACATTTTTGACTTTTTCAGTGTGCAACTGTATGCATTTATAGTTACTATGTTTTTTCAGTTAGCACCTGTTCACATTTGTTGGATGTGCGGGTCAGTTTTTTGATATTTCTATAGAGCATGGACTGACACACTGTACCCCTTGTCTGCTTGTGGCCACCCACTATTGGGTTTATATAAAACCCATTTTTTTGGCTTGCAATGAGACAAATTTAACCGGACTCTGACTATATGGGACAGTCCGGCCAAATTCAAGACAGGATTTAATAGGCTGGACTGGGATTTAGGCAACGTGGAGCTGCTGGACCAGAGATTGGGAGAAGTGACGGAGAGCAAAATCTAGGTGGAAAAGACAACTCTGCAAGTGTAGAGAAATGGGGTCCCAGGGCCGGCTCCAGGGTTATGCTGGCCCTATAGTGTGGCCCCTTTGTTTTTCATATTTGCTCCTCGCTTTCCTGTTTTTCGGTTTCTAGAGTGGTATGAACACTGGCGAACACAGACAGAAGAGGGCCCCTGTGCAAGAACAGTAAATGGGGCCCTTTTCAGTCCAATAACTCATCAAAATGCACAATGTCCCCTGCGTTGGAGGTGGAAATGGCCCCCCCAACCTCTTGGGCCCCTGTGCGGCTGCACCAATGATATGTCCGCCCCTGAAGGCTTTTCCTTTGTGATACAAACTTCACAGTTTATCATCCCAGTTTTGGAATACATACGACTTTCTGATTTTATTCCCTCTTTGGGAGGCAAAGCAGCCAAAAAACAGCCATTCTGCCTTTTTTTTTAAAATTCAATCATTTAGCATTTGAGATATTCTGATGTTTTCTTATTGCAGGAAACCAGTTCACAAATGTAGCCACATACAATAATAAAAGCTTAAATTTTATTCAGGATCAATAAAACAAAAAAATATAGCAATAAAATAATAATGAAAAATTATGACAATTTTGGTCCGGCAAAGCAGGAAATATTGTATTTGTGCGTACAAAAATATTAACACGCAATCGGCAAAATATTATATACTATATCTGCGGTAATATAGTGCTAATTTTGTGCAACAATGTGCAATCAAAGTGCATAGTGCAGTTAATGTGCAAGACTGAAGATACATCATCACAATGAGCATAGAAGCAAGCTCATACGATAATAAATGCAAGTACATGAAGTGATAAAATGACATCACAACCTGGTGGCAATACATAGGTAATCACATCACTATATTAAGCAATAATAATAACTGTATCAGATATGAGCCAGTTACCTGACGTCATGGCAAATAGCTGCTGTGCTGGCACCAGATCCCGACGCGCGTTTCGGCGTGCGTGCTTCATAATTTTTCATTATTATTATTTTCTTGCAGTATTTTTTGTTTTATCGATCCTGAATAAAATTTATGGTTGTATTATTGTATGTGGCTATTTTTGTGAATTGGTTTCCTATATTGGTAATTTAATGGCCCCGTCATACACATTTGGGTAGTGATATATTTATATCTTTTAATCATTTGATTGTAACCCCCTTTTTCTATTGGCATAATTGGTTCAAAATTGTTTTCTTATTGCACAGAGATACACATGTGGTGACACCAAATATATTAATTATATATATTTTTTATTATATTATTTACATTCCAGTAAAAGGAGCATCATAGGAACTTTCAGAGCTTTTTATTTTTTAATTTTTTTTTTTTTTAAAACAATCTTTTTTTGGGGGGATTCCCCTTGGAGTCTTGACCCTCGGCCTCTAGTACACTATAATGTAATATTCCACTGAAGTGCAACATGAGAGATCTCCTATGAAGCCCAGCTATGAGGGAGAGGTGGGGGGGTGGTATGAGCCCTCAGCCGTATGGAGCGGGCTTATCTCTGTACCCGCAGGTTGCTTACCTCCTTTTATATATATATATATATATATATATATATATATATACATATATATATACATATATATATATATACAGTATATATATATATATATGTATATATATATGTATATATATATATATATATATATATATATATATAAAAAAAAGGTGGGTAACGTGAGTACCGGGGTGCTGGTGCTAGCCCTACTGATGACCCATAGGTGGCGCCAACCCAGACATTGTGTGAGGATATACAATGTGACTGTGCCATTTATAATACTAGTGTCTTCCTTAGCAAAGGTGCAATTACAGCTAATTTTGATTTATTTCTAGGGGGTTATTCAGAAGTGCAAATAGAATTAGTGACATAATTTACTGTGAATCCTTTTACTGGTGGTGGATCCCCTGTGATCTAACAGGTTATGAGAAAAATTACATCTAATCTGTAATTAGAACATTCCATTTCACAGCAGGCTGTAAAGTAAGATACATTCTACTCTGCTCTGCTGACACCTAGTGGTCAAAGAAAAAAACTGCAATTTTATTATTCAATTTTTAAAGTATCTGCAGCTCTAAAAAATTAGGAATAAAAAAAAATGAAGAAAAAAATCAATGAGAACACAACTTTAATATGTTCTGTAATCGCTTGCACATCTAATCTCTGGCAAATTGCTTGTTTCATATTGTGTAAAAAATTCCTATCAATTAATCTGGGTTGTTCTATTGGCCTCTGGCGGACACTTGGAAGGTATATGAAGCTGTTTGACTAATGACTGCATTGTAATTGCTCTGCAAACAGTGGAACAAAGCTGAACTAACAACTTTAATGGCTAAATTATGTGTTCCTGCGATAGGATCATTTACTAAGGGAAATCACCTTACACCGGAGAATCACTATAGGCTCAAAATGAAGAATTCAGAGACAGGTTAAAGTTACCGTATAATGAGCAGCAGAGACTGGGAAGCTGCAAGAAAATCGCCAAAAAAGCAATTCCTGATATAATGATCTCCTAATGGGGTCTCTGCTCCTGATGATTGGGAGACGTCGTTCCTGGGATCTGAGACCACCGGTGATGAGCCATAATCTATGATAGCCCCTGACAGCCAGTGTTCAATCCTCCAACAGCGCCACCACAGGAGAAATTAAGTATTACACTAGTCTTATTTTTATCACTGCAATGTAACTTCCTCCACTTTGGTGGCCTCTTCTTCTGTTGATTCAAAAATACTTCTTAGGTAATTTCCCAAATTTTCAGAATCTGCATTGTCAACCTTTGGGGGCAATTTCTATATTTTCACTTAGGCTAGATTCACACTTGTGTTGAACGGCATCCGTTGCATTGCGTTGTGTGACGGATGCAACGGATGCGTTGCATATAATGGCACAACGGATGCAACGGATCGTACAAAACAACGGAAAGCTTTTTTTTTTATTTTATTTTTTTTTCTTCTTTACAGTTTTACCGGCAGCAGACTTTTGTGAACGATCAGTTGATCACCTGGCGGCCGGGCGCTCAGCTGATCGTTCTCAATAGCCGGCGGTCGGGGGCGCTCAGCTGAGCGCTCTCACATGCCGGCGGCCGGGCGCTCTGCTGAGAGCTATCACATGCCGGTGGCCGGGTGCTGAGCTGAGAGCTCTCACATGCCAGCGGCCGGGCACTCAGTTGAGCGCTCTCACATGCCGGTGACCGGGCGCTGAGCCGAGAGCTCTCACATGCCGGCGGCCGGGCACTCAGCTGAGCGCTCTTACATGCCGGCGGCCGGGCGCTCAGCTGAGAGCTCTCACATGCCGGCAGCCGGGCGCTCAGCTGAGAGCTCTCACATGCCGGCGGCCGGGCGCTCAGCTGAGAGCTCTCACATGCTGATGGCCGGTCGATCAGCTGAGCGCTCTCACATGCCGGTGACCGGGCGCTCAGCTGAGAGCTCTCACATGCCGGTGACCGGGCGCTGAGCTGATCGCTCTCACATTCCGGTGGCCGGGCACTCAGCTGAGAGCTCTCACATGCCGGTGGCCGGGCGCTCAGCTGAACGTTTGGCCACCGAGAAACAAAATAAAGTTTCTGTGGTTTAAAAAAAAAAAAAAAAATATATATATATATATATATGAGCATGCGCAGTGAAAAGTAAAGGTTTCCGCCGCTCAAAAAAAAATTTACATGCGGCGTTCCTCAAAATAACGACGCTGCGTCGTCCAGCGGATGCAACGCTGACACTTGCGTTACAGTGCGTCGTCCATACAAGTCTATGGAGAATAGCGCAGTGCGTTAACGGACTGCATTATTCCCCATAGTGACGGACTGCGCTGAACGCAAGTGTGAAAGTAGCCTTAAATGCATATATCTGGGAATAAAATAATTTTTTGTAATTCAGTGTGATTACAAATTTTGCACTGTTTGGCTTTTGCAGGCTTTTTTTTTTCTTGCACATGTAACTTTTACGCCTTGTGCGCACAGATCTTTTTTGATGCGTTTTTATGCAGATTTGGTGCAGATTGTCTGCATGTCTTTCTTCCTGCCAGCAAAGTCTATGAGAATCCTGATGTTTTATGTACATTTTGCTTATTTTTTCCTTGTGGATTTGGTGCAGAAAATAATATGCAGCATGTCAATTGCTGGTGCGTTTTTTAGCCCTTCCACCCATTGACTTTATTAAAAAAAAAAAGCATGGCACAAAAACGCATGTGATTTTGGTGCATTTTTCTGCCAGAAGGTGCAGATTTTATTTTCTGCACCAAATCTGCAATGTGCACACATAGCCTTAATGTGGTCATATATCAGCTGACAGGAGCTCAGAAAAAGACAGTTAAGCGTTACCAACTGCCTCAGACCAGAAGAAGCTCACTGACTGATCCTCAGTTAGCTCATTCTGCAGCCAACACTACACAGTGCAACATAGAGGCTATGGAAAGCAAATGGGGACTGCGTGCCGGGCAGGGGGCGATCCTGCAACTCCGCACAGTGCAGGCAGCGGAACGCAGGAAGCTCTCCTCTGTTCCCTGCCCGGCATCTTTCTCTGGGACACACGCGGCGCGCCCTTATGACGTCAGTACTGCGCGCGTGTCATTTCAAACGTTCCCGCCCGGCAGGAGAAGAAGCGGCGCAGCCTGGGCCCGTACAAAAGGAGAAGCAGCTCGGCGGGGGCCTGTACGGAGAGAAGCAGCTCGGCGGGGGCCTGTACGGAGAGAAGCAGCTCGGCGGGGGCCTGTACGGAGAGAAGCAGCTCGGCGGGGGCCTGTACGGAGAGAAGCAGCTCGGCGGGGGCCTGTACGGAGAGAAGCAGCTCGGCGGGGGCCTGTACGGAGAGAAGCAGCTCGGCGGGGGCCTGTACGGAGAGAAGCAGCTCGGCGGGGGCCTGTACGGAGCTGCCTGAGGAGGGAGAGGTGAGAGGTGACAACCTGAGGAGGGGACAATGAGGAGGGGGTTACTGGTGACTAATATTGGGGGTGCACTAGTGTAGCTACTGGGGGGGCAGAGGCCCCGAGTCCATGGCCTAGAGGTGCCACTCAGAGCTACTGTCACCCAGGCCCATGTTACAACTCAGTTTTTTGTTTTAGACCCCCATTTCCCTTTTGTCATCTAGCAAATCCGGCATTTTTTTTCAAGGGAGAGTGGAGAGGGGATTGATTACCTGAGCGCTGCAGAGGCAGGAGGCTCTAATCTGCTCCGTGCAGGACCTGCGATGACGTCATGTCCATGTGACCCCCCATGTGGGAGGAGCCAGAAGATACTTGAGTAGCTGTAGCAGATGAGGGCACATGACAGGTAATGAGTGAAGAGGAGGACATGGGGGGGCTGAGTGTGACAAGAGAGGGGCTGACTGAGTCTGAGGGGCAGACTGACAGAGAGAAACAGACTGAGGGAGCCTGTGACAGATTGGGGGCAGGCTGTTACAGATTGGGGGCAGGCTGTTACAGATTGGGGACAGGCTGTTACAGATTGGGGACAGGCTGTTACAGATTGGGGACAGGCTGTTACAGATTGGGGACAGGCTGTTACAGATTGGGGGCAGGCTGTTACAGATTGGGGGCAGGCTGTTACAGATTGGGGACAGGCTGTTACAGATTGGGGGCAGGCTGTTACAGATTGGGGACAGGCTGTTACAGATTGGGGACAGGCTGTTACAGATTGGGGACAGGCTGTTACAGATTGGGGGCAGGCTGTTACAGATTGGGGGCAGGCTGTTACAGATTGGGGGCAGGCTGTTACAGATTGGGGGCAGGCTGTTACAGATTGGGGGCAGGCTGTTACAGATTGGGGGCAGGCTGTTACAGATTGGGGGCAGGCTGTTACAGATTGGGGGCAGGCTGTAACAGATTGGGGGCAGGCTGTTACAGATTGGGGCAGGCTGTTACAGATTGGGGGCAGGCTGTTACAGATTGGGGCAGGCTGTTACAGATTGGGGGCAGGCTGTTACAGATTGGGGGCAGGCTGTTACAGATTGGAGGCAGGCTGTTACAGATTGGGGGCAGGCTGTTACAGATTGGGGGCAGGCTGTTACAGATTGGGGGCAGGCTGTTACAGATTGGGGGCAGGCTGTTACAGATTGGGGGCAGGCTGTTACAGATTGGGGGCAGGCTGTTACAGATTGGGGGCAGGCTGTTACAGATTGGGGACAGGCTGTTACAGATTGGGGACAGGCTGTTACAGATTGGGGGCAGGCTGTTACAGATTGGGGATAGGCTGTTACAGATTGGGGGCAGGCTGTTACAGATTGGGGATAGGCTGTTACAGATTGGGGGCAGGCTGTTACAGATTGGGGGCAGGCTGTTACAGATTGGGGGCAGGCTGTTACAGATTGGGGGCAGGCTGTTACAGATTGGAGGCAGGCTGTTACAGATTGGGGGCAGGCTGTTACAGATTGGGGGCAGGCTGTTACAGATTGGGGACAGGCTGTTACAGATTGGGGGCAGGCTGTTACAGATTGGGGGCAGGCTGTTACAGATTGGGGGCAGGCTGTTACAGATTGGGGGCAGGCTGTTACAGATTGGGGGCAGGCTGTTACAGATTGGGGACAGGCTGTTACAGATTGGGGGCAGGCTGTTACAGATTGGGGGCAGGCTGTTACAGATTGGGGGCAGGCTGTTACAGATTGGGGGCAGGCTGTTACAGATTGGGGGCAGGCTGTTAGAGATTGGGGGCAGGCTGTTACAGATTGGGGGCAGGCTGTTAGAGATTGGGGGCAGGCTGTTACAGATTGGGGGCAGGCTGTTACAGATTGGGGGCAGGCTGTTACACATTGGGGACAGGCTGTTACAGATTGGGGACAGGCTGTTACAGATTGGGGACAGGCTGTTACAGATTGGGGGCAGGCTGTTACAGATTGGGGGCAGGCTGTGACAGAGGAGTTCATTGTGTAACAGAGGGGGGCAGGCTGTGACAATGGTGGCACAGACTATAACAGTGGGGTAAACATGGTTACCAGGCCCATTCAGAAGGTTCGCCACCCCCGAGACGAACACCTAGCTACACCTGGTTGGTGTAGGGATGCTGCTTTACAGATGTAGTATATAGTGGTGTAGTGGTGTTGTTTATTACTGGTGTAGTATATAGTGGTGTAGTGTATGGGGGTGTAGTATATTACATGTGTAGGATATGGGAAGTGTGGAAGATATGGGAAGGGATATATATGTTTGTGTGTGTGTGTGTGTATATATATATATATATATTTATAGTCCACCATAGAAGGGGGGGGCCCAGGTACAATTTCTTGCACAGGGGCCCCACCAAGCTGTCAGTGTCCGCCCCTGATGGGAGTTGTAGTTCTACAACTGTACAAAAGCCATAACTAGAGTCGTAGCATTGAGAATGTGCCGGGGCTTCTGGTTGCAGAATTGCAGGTTCTAGATTCCCCCCCTCCGGTCTTTGCCTGGCAGGGCATGCTGGGTCTTGTAGTCCTGCTGCATCTGGAATGCGGCCCCAGATGGATTATAGTGTCGTTATATTGTTTCCATCTATAATTCACCCTGATTTAATTCAGATTGGCCTCTTTATAGAGAGATTTGGCAGCCTCTATCCTCCTAAATTTGGGGAGGAACAATGGCAAGCAATAGGGCAGAAGAAGTAAAAAGTAATCCCGAGCGATCTCCCACTGTCCAGGCACAAAACCCAGCGCCGCCGCAAAGAGCAGGAACATAATCTATTGATCTACAGGAAATGTGCAGCTGTGAAGGATTAAAGAGGGAGCAAAGCAGCGGCCGAAGGAGGGGGCGAGTGTGGAAATGTGTCACCGAGGAGTGGGGGGCTTCACGTGGCACCGGCGCCCCTAGCGCCATCGTCTTCTCATAGAGCCCCAATATTAGATTAATAATTCAACTTATTGTTAAAATAATGAATATATTTATAATCGGAAAATAGAGTAAAGAGGCACTAAATAAGATATTGGCTCAACTCCTGCTAAGACAGTCTCTATAAATGCCTACATTTTGGGTCAAGAGTAAGACCTGCATTTTTAGCTGAGAGGTGATCCTCTTTTTAATGGGGCCATTCGTCATTTAAAGTGGTACCAAAATTCTAAAATCGTTGTGTATAAATCAATGCAAAAATAAAAAAAGCTCCCATAATGCAGGGAGGCAAAAATGGCTGCATAGTATGCACTGAGCTCTACAGCTCCCCCAAGTGGTGTCTGCAAGTACAAATAATTTTATATGGCTACATAATATGCACTGAGCTCTATGGCTCCCTCTAGTGGTGTCTGCAAGCACAAATAATCTTATATGGCTGCATAGTATACACTGAGCTCTATAGCTCCCTCTACTGGTGTCTGCAAGCATGATGACTCTTATATGGCTCTATAGCTCCCTCTAGTGGTGTCTGCAAGCACAAAGAATCTTATATGGCTACATAGTATGCACTTTGCTCAATAGCTCCCCCTACTGGTGTCTGCAAGCATGAAGACTCTTATATGGCTCTATAGCTCCCTCTAGTGGTGTCTGCAAGCACAAAGAATCTTATATGGCTACATAGTATGCACTTTGCTCAATAGCTCCCCCTACTGTTGTCTGCAAGCATGAAGACTCTTATATGGCTACATAGTATACACTGAGCTCTATAGCTCCCTCTACTGGTGTCTGCAAGCATGATGACTCTTATATGGCTCTATAGCTCCCTCTAGTGGTGTCTGCAAGCCCAAATAATCTTATATGGCTACATTGTATGCAATGAGCTCTATAGCTCCCCCTTGTAGTGTCTGCAAGCCCAAATAATCTTATTTAAATCTCTCTTTTCAGATCTATTCAGGGGCTATGGACCTCTGTATCAAAATAAAAAAATATAAAATGAGCTCCAGGATGATTTTAAGGTATTAATGGGCACAGAGACTTAGATATAGTTATGTGAAGAAAGTGGCGATTGAGAGTGGACATTGACTTTAATCTAATACTGGATGCTTTATTATGCAGATAAGCATCAGCTGTTACCCTAGATATGCCCGAGTTCTTAATGAACGTGCCTGTGCCCTATAAAAAGAGGCCACCATTAACCTATATATGTCTGGTGCCACTTCTTAAAAATACTTATGAGCATGCAGGATAAAGAAATGGCTCAAAAGAAGGTAATACGACTATTTCTCTATGTTCTGCTACTCATTCAATTAATGGCATGGGATTGTACAAGAAAAACAATGGGATTGTAGGATGTGGGGAGTGATCTTTGTCTTTCTATAAGGAGCAGGGGTGGGTTCTTTACTCTGCTCCTGCTCTCCTGTCAGTCATATGACATATAGATGTAATAGTCAGGAGAGCTTTCAGTTGAATGCAGGCATGCCACTAGAAATTGTCATGGGCAATATATGCTGGGAAGTATGCCAAGAGAAGTTCCAACACCTATAGTGCTGGCAGAATGACGCTGAAGAGATACCTCCCATTCAAGCAATTTACAAAGCATGAGATTTGGCTGTGTCACCTCATCTACCTGCACAAATAGGCACAAATGCTATATAACCGCCACATCATGAGGTCTGCAAGCGCAAGATACATCTCTGCGGTCTTCTAATGACCTTTTCATTGCTGATTTTTTTTTCTTTTCAGCATAAATTGGCAGCGTTCACGTCTGTCATATAAATCAATGATTATTATCAATAATATGAATGACAGATCCCCAGAATGAATCTAATGGTTTATCTGTTGGGGATTTAAAGGAGCAACAACCCAATTAATGGTGGGAAACAATGTTGCGAAATCTATTTATCTCTCTCCAGACTGATACATGTTATCTGCACCGATACATTGTAACAACAGGAGAGATTTGTGACGCTGATGTGGAGGATTGTAACAATTGCAACAATTTCACAACTGTGAGAAGCAAAAAGTCTGTGCAAGTTATTCCATTCACTGACAGCAAGCAGAGCCTGTGACTGAGCTTCATAGGATGTAGATATTATTATTACAATATACTCCAATATTCCAGAATTATATAATATAGTACAAGCGATCACATGAGAGTAGGTTAGGACAAAAATAATATGTGAAAAGTAACTGAAAACTTTTTTAATCAAAATATTTACAAAAAAAGTAAAAACTAACATTTTTTTCATCCAAAAATAAAGAAATAAACATTTGCTTTTGAATCGTCCGTAAGAATCTGATCTATCAAAATGTGAAATTAAATACTACGTAAATAAAAAAAAAAAAAATAAAATATATGTCAGAATTGCTTCTTTTTTTGCTTTTTCTGTCACTGCATTTCTTTGAAAATGTATTGATTCATGCAACAGAAAATAATACTAATAAAAACTTACGCCAACCATATGATTAAAAATTAAAAAAAATAATTTTGGATCTCAAGAAATGACACCAACCAAATATTAAAAATAAATAAATTAAAAAAAAAAAGTTACGAATAGTGAATTATTAAAAAATATTACATTTCCAGTTCATTTTTACCCTTGGGTAAAAAAAATTAAAAAAAAATAAATAAATAAATTGTATTTTTTTTTAACCACTTCACCACCCTTTGAAGTTTTTCATGTTTTTTATATGGTCATTTAAAACTTGTCTAGCAAAAGTTAACTCCTAATACGGCAATATTGATGGACAAATAAAAAAACTATGGTCGTTGGATGAAGGAGTGGAAAAAAAACACGGCGGAAAAACGGGGAAAAAAAAGGCTGCGTCCTTGAGATGAATGAATGGATTTGCTATTTAAGCAATTTTCTAGGACGGGGCCCCATATTCGAGAGGCTGCAAAAATAAAATTGTCCATGTGGGCGATAGATGGTAATGGAGAGCGGCTGCAGCGTCTCATTAATACACAGACGGGGTCCGGGCTGTTTAAATAAGCTATTGATCCGTTTAACATTGTTGGGTTTTTTTTTAAACGCGATTTAATTGCATTTTTTTTTAATCGTCCTTTTTCTTGCTTTAATGGTCGTTTATTTTGTCGTTTTGCAAAGCGCGGCCCCTCTGTGATATCGTTTCGCCGTAGACAGCGAGGGGCTGTGTATAAAAGGGCTATTTATTTAATAGGACGGATGAATTTGGCAGCTCTAGACCATGTGATGCGGGCACTGAAAAGGTTAATGAGCATCGGACTCTGTAATAAATTCCTGGAGTGGAACAAGCACATTTATCGTCTCCATTGTCCCCCAGCATTTACACACTTGCGGCAGACCTGGCTATCTCCATTAACATGATGCATTGCGTGTTATTTAAAGCCATATTAAGAGGAGGAGGACTGAAGAGCGGCACATCCAATATCCTGAAAGCACTTCATTAACTCATAAGCGCCTTGCTGCAAAAACCGCTCTCTGGAGAGACTTAATCAGAGAGGCATCCGCCAAATGGGGCAAAGGAGGGGGCGCCGGGAAATTAAAGTGGGCTTGTCTTCTTGGAACTGGATCACCCTTCCCCATGATTGGCTCTGTTGGACCAAGGTTGACCTATAAGGAGGTGCTCCGATGGGGACTGACAAGCACAAGGGTGACCCCTTGCTACAAAATGTCTTGTTGACCTTGGACCGCGGGGGTCTTTGCCTTGTTATGTCAGGTGCTATCTTATGCCATGCTGTTGCGTTGTACAATGCTCATGGATATGTGCTGGTTGTCTCAGCCAATGCAGCTTCAATATGTACCCAATGGTGCCCACTTGGCAAAGACTTCCATTTGCAACATCAGCCATTCCAATATGACGGCCGTGCACTGGGTTTCTGGACGCGGCTCAGGAGCTGTTATTCTGCAGCTACATAGTTCAACCCCTTAGATGCCACAGTCATTTATGCCAGCAGCATTTAAGGGGTTGGAAGTAGGGAAAAAAGATAATGGGCTGAATAATGGCTAATAGGGGAGAAACTGTCACGTGTATAAGGACAGGCTCAGAATTAGTGTTCTCTTTTACCATTTACGACGATACACATTTAAACGTTGCTTTTTTTCCTTTGGGCATTTAAGGGTTAATTCCCTCCCTGGTGCAGCAGCAGACTTGCTCAGCTGTCATCAGTTGAGCACATCCAGGCGGTATGTAATCCCTCTGCTTCCTGGAGAGGTTGCTGGTTACTCTGTTCAGTTAGGAGCTAGCCAAGGAGCAGAGAGGATGTGTTCTTACGGCTGCTGCTGGGATTGTTTTTGGTAGTTGTTATTCTACCTCTTTTTTTTTTTTCTTTTTTTTTTTTTTTGTACCCTTACCTGTTCACCTTGGTTATCCACTGGTGCAGGTTTTAGTTGTGATTGAGTTTTTGCTTACCCTTGCCTGCTGTTCTGTGTTGGTGGGTTGCTGGGCTCCATCCGGGCCAATCCCCTGAGTGGTGGGGGACTTAGTCATTAAATCTACCGTCGGGATAAGGGACAGCGCTGGGCCCTAGCCGCAGGGTCAGCCTTGGAGCCCTGTGCCATCCGTTCCTTCTCTCGTTGCAGAAACAAACCCAAGTTGGGAGGTACGGTGCTCCAAAAAGAAAGAGGGACCAGAGCAATAGTCTACAAGCCCATCAGGTAATGGTGTACCGGGGATGAGACGTAGATGGTAAAGACAAGGGTTGGGTAGTGATGGTCACGCAGGGTGGGTACAGAGAAGGGTGGTGAGATGAGCCAAGGATTCGGCAATGGTGAAGAAGCTGAGATGAAGAACAAAAAGACGCCCACCATCGTGAGCCCCATTGTGGTGCCCGCTGCATCATGGGGAGTTCCTCTGTCATGCAGATCCCTGCGGATCAGAAGGGATCCATCATCCTAGCTGGAATATTTAGTATTACACCGTCGCCTGCAGCCACTCAGGAGCAGAAAGGAGCGTCGGTGATATTTTAGCAGGTTGAGGTTTTCCTCGCCACTATCCACATCCTCCATCTCAGTATTGATTAGCCGGTGACAGACATGTTGTGTTAGTATGTGCGCGTGTCGATACATTGCCCCCGGCTCCCACCATTACTCACGACGTGGGGACGGATGGGAAATTCATCAGGGAGGTAAAGACACAGGACCCGGGAGTGTGATGGGGGAAGGGGTGACAAATTGGTCTGCGCCCATCAGATATGATTGATTGAGAGGCAGAGATTATGAGGATTAATAATTTCCCAGGAAAGAAGTCAACGGGATTTTTTTGGGGTCATCATCATCTCGTCTGAGCAACATCTAATCTTCATTATAAAATGTTACAAAAGTTAATAAGCTGCAATGGAGACAATTCCAGCGTGTACAGTCATCTCTGACCAGCGCAGAACGTGGAGGCGCAATCACAGACAAAGCTTCACGAAAAATATCCTCTTAAAGGGACACCGACCTGAAAAAGTAACGAGCCAATACAAAATAAGGAATTTGTTATTTGGGACATTAAAATTTTAGAATTGTACATGTGGATTTCCTCTGTTTAAGACGAACTTTTGTAAAGTATCGGAATTGAGAAGTGTTTAATGTCAAATGGGAGAAACTGTCGTCTATCATCAGCAAAAAGGCTAAAGGAAAAGAGAGAGTTAAAAATAGAGACTTCAAAATATAACAAGGAAAACAAAGAAAGAATAATGATACTTTGTTTCAAATTTGAAACTGAAGAAATCTAATAAGAAAACGTTGTAGGCGATTCACTTGTAGTTTATATTCTGTTTCCTTACGGTGAATGTATAACACTTTGCAAAAGAGGAATCAGCTAGACAAGGATCACATGACCACATATCGTACCCAGAATGCTTTTCTAGCACAGGCTATGGTATAGTCCAGCCAATGAGGAGGGACACAAGTAAAACCTGAATAAAAGCCTAAGCAGGAAATGCAGCTTTGTGGTCAATGTAACTGACTCTCCTTATGAGTAAGCATATAACTGAACGCGAAACGTACGTAGAGGTCTGAGGGTATATCTGGAGAAGTCTGTGAGCATCCGTGGCTTCACCCTGAGTAAACCTTTGTTACATCTTTAAGCACTTAGCACTTTTGGTATGTTATTCTGAAATCCCCCTTTGTATGTGCACTACTGCTTTCATAGCGGCATGATTTTGTATGAGGAATTCAGAACTCTCCACTGTTAACCGGTTTCTCTTTTTGGGCTGTGTCCCAGGGTGCTCATTCCCACCATTTATTTTCATGTGTCGTATTTATCTTTTGTATTATTCATTCATGCTTGTATTGATACTGTGATGGTGGGATATGGGGGGAGGTGTATCTTGCTGTACAGATTCCTATTTTAAGCTTGGTTCACTGTCCATTATTTGTACTGCTTCTGTGTACATTGTATTGTTTGTAAGTAATCACCCCCTATAGTGCAAGGTTATAGCCTCTTGAGGCGCTTTCGTCCCTGGGTGTGGGGGGAGGTGCGCCTAGAGTCCACCTACTGTGCACTCTCTGCTTACCTGTGGGATTTGGCAGTCTGTTGGGGAACTTGAAGGGAGAAAGATCGAACCTCTGGGAGAAATTGGCTTCTCAGAGAGACCTGGATATTTATCGCTTACTGGACTATATTTGTATTACTGGATTAATTTTAGACTCTGTTTTGTGGATTATGTTATGGACCATATGATTTGCATGGAATAAATGCTCTTTGGATTGTACCGCCATCTCTCGCTCTGTTGATTGTGTGATATGGGAGAAGGACCCCATCACAGATACTATTGACTTTTTTATCATTGTTTAAATAAATTTGTGACTTTGTATTGACCATCAAACTCTTTTCTCTTTGTGTCTGTACTCATCATCTATATACTGCACCACAGAGGATACAGTGCCTTGCGAAAGTATTCAGCCCCCTTTAATTTTTCAACCTTTTCTCACATTTCAGGCTTCAAACATAAAGATAAAAATGTTAATGTTCTGGTGAAGAATCAACAACAAGTGGACACAATTGTGAAGTTGAACAAAATGTATTGCTTATTTTAAACTTTTTTAAAAAATAAATAACTGAAAATTAGGGTGTGCAATATTATTCATCCCCTTTACTTTCAGTTCAGCAAACTCACTCCAAGAGTTGATTGAGGATCTCTGAATGATGCAATGTTTTCCTAAATGACTGATGATGATAAATATAAGCCCCTGTGTGTAATCAAGTCTCCGTATAATGCCCCTGCTCTGTGATAGTCTCAGGGTTCTGTGTAAAGCACAGCGAGCATCATGAAGACCAAGGAACACAACAGGCAGGTCCGTGATACTGTTGTGGAGACGTTTAAAGCTGGATTTGATTACAAAAGCGATTTCCAGAACTTTAAACATCCCAAGAAGCACTGTGCAAGAGATCATATTGAAATGGAAGGAGCATCATACCACTGCAAATCTACCAAGACCCGGCCGTCCATCCAAACTTTCATCTCACACAAAGAGAAGACTGATCAGAGATGCAGCCAAGAGGCCCATGATCACTCTGGATGATCTGCAGAGATCTACAGCTGAGGTGGGAGAGTCTGTCCATAGGACAACAATCAGTCATACACTGCACACATCTGGCCTTTATGGAAGAGTGGCAAGAAGAAAGCCATTTCTCAAAGATATCCATAAAAAGTGTTGTTTAAAGTTTGCCACAAGCCACCTGGAGACACCAAACATGTGGAAGAAGGTGCTCTGCTCAGCTGAAACCACAATTGAACTCTTTGGGCACAATGCCAAACGATATGTTTGGCGTAAAAGCAACACAGCTGATCACCCTGAGCACACCATCCCCACTGTCAATCATGCTTTTCTTCAGCAGGGACAGGAAAGATGGTTAAAATTGATGGGAAGATGAATGGAGCCAAATACAGGACCATTCTTGAAGAAAACCTGTTGGAGTCTGCAAAATACCAGAGACTGGGACAGAGATTTGTCTTTCAACAAGACAATGATCCCAAACATAAAGCAAAATCTACAATGGAATGATTCACAAATAACCGTATCCAGGTGTTAGAATGGCCAAGTCACAGTCCAGACCTGAACCCAATCGAGAATCTGTGGAAAGAGCTGAAAACTGCTGTTCACAAACGCCTCCATCCAACCTCACTCAGCTCCAGCTGTTTACAAAGGAA
Organism: Anomaloglossus baeobatrachus; assembly: GCF_048569485.1. NCBI lineage: Eukaryota > Metazoa > Chordata > Amphibia > Anura > Aromobatidae > Anomaloglossus > Anomaloglossus baeobatrachus. Next base: position 18,496,666 of record NC_134359.1, read on the forward strand.
GAATGGGCGAGAATTTCAGCCTCTCCATGTGGAAAACTGATAGACACATCCCCCAAGCGACTGCAGCTGTAATCGCAGCAAAAGGGGGCGCTACAAAGTATTAACTTACAGGGGATGAATAATATTGCACGCCCCAATTTACAGTTATTTATTTTTTATAAAAGTTTAAAATAAGCAATAAATTTCGTTCAACTTCACAATTGTGTCACTTGTTGTTCATTCTTCACCAGAACATTAACATTTTTATCTATGTTTGAAGCCTGAAATGTAGGAAAAGGTTGAAAAATTCAAGGGGGCTGAATACTTTCGCAAGGCACTGTACATCCTCTATATACTACACGACACGGGACACATCCGCTTCATACTACACTGCACAGGACACATCCTCTATATACTACACCACACAGGACACATCCTTTATATACTACATCACACAGGACACATCCTCTATACATTACACAATACAGGAGCAAAATCTATATGAAATATGGTTAAAAAATCAAAAAACCCCTTTAAGGCTGAAGTCATAAATTTTGTAAAGCGGCCCCTTGCTGTATTGAAGCCTCATAAAACTTTTTTTTGTTTTTAGTCGCCAAGAAACGACAAGGATTCTGGCATATGTGCATTGCAAGGAGTGAGCTGAATGTGAGCAGCAGCCGCCCCGAGGCACAGACCATGTGTTTAATGTTAACTCCAGCTCTGGATTCATGTTTTTGTCATGCAGCTCAGTGCTGCTATAAATCTTTGGCATTAAAACGAGAATACAGTCACAGATTATGTTCTGCAGTTCTGACCCGAAGAATCTTAATCCTACAATATAGAACATTTATGGAAACCTAAGAGATAAACTGTCTATAGGCAGCCATTATATTCTGCTGGAAGGCAGATTGCAGCGACAAGAGATGAGAATGAAGCATCTGGAAGATTCACACCTACATTTTTATTTATTTATTTTTTGCCTTGTTTTCCTTTTTCATAAAAGGATCTAAAATTAACAGAAAAGAAAACAACTCTGCGCTCATAATATTGACATTTTCTTCTTTATGTAAGGATAATCACACATTTCCACTTGAAGAATACATGTTTCAGTTGCTGTATGTATAGTTCATGAGGAGTAACACTTTCTGGCTATTATATCACTTGTAGTCTGCATTTGTAACAGTTTTTCCCTCTTACGACTCTATCTGTAATTTTCAGTTGTCTCTGAGCTGGTGAGTGCATAACAGCTAATATGATGTCTCCCATACACAGCACACACATCCATGAGAAATCCTGCTCTTCTGCCTCTACGTAGATATGTCAGAAGAAGCAGCAACGCATGGAGTACATTATACAACAGCATGGAGTGCATTATACAGCAGCATTGAAGACATTATACAGCAGCATGGAGGACATTATACAACAGCATGGAGGACATTATACAGCAGCATGGAGGACATTATACAGCAGCATGGAGGACATTATACAGCACCATGGAGGACATTACACAGCAGCATGGAGGACATTATTCAACAGCATGGAGGACATTATATAGCAGCATGGAGGACATTATATAGCAGCATGGAGGACATTATACAGCAGCATGGAGGACTTTATACAGCAGAATAGAGGAGATTATACAGCAGCATAGAGCACATTATACAGCAGCATGGAGGACATTACACAGCAGCATGGAGGACATTATACAGTAGCATTATAGAATGAAATAAGTAGCTGTAATCTGATCCCTCAGTGATCTCGCAGTCCATCTTCTTTGCTTCCAAGATGAATTCAAAGATAATCTGTCACCAGGTTTCTGCTTCCTCCATTGAGATGTAAAAGCAGAGACCCTGATTCCAGTCATGTATCGCTTGCTGGGCAGCTCGATACAGTTTTAATAAAATCCCTTTTTTTTTCCCCTGTATATCTATCAGTTCTCTGCATTCTGAGCTCTGTATAACCCCGCCCACACCACTAATTGGCTGGTTTCTCTGGCAGTTTTCTGCCTATGCACAATGTACAATCAGTAATAGGGGCGGGGTTATACAGAGATCATGAATATGGAAGACTCCATGGCAACAAGTCTATTAGTTCATTAGTGAGAATCTCCTGCTTATAAAACTGATTTTATCAAAACGAAAGCAAGCAGCCCAGTAAGTCAGGATCTCTGTCCCTACATTATAATGCTCTCAGATTAAGTGCAAAAAGCCTAAAGACAGATTCCTTTTAACAGATTTTCTGAGTGAATTGTGAGTTCAAAAAGTAACAGGGGAGTAGAAGAAGTGGCTCATAAGAGGAGAATCAGGAGAAATGGCTCATATGTAGAGAAACAGGGGAGAAGTGGCTGATAAGTAGAGAAACAGGGAAGGAGAAGTGGCTCATAAGTGGAGAAACGAGAGTAGAAAAATTGGCTCATAAGTGGAGAAACAGGGGAGGACAAGAAGTGGCTCATAAGTGGAGAAACAATCATATTTCGATGAGTTATTTTACTTTTCCTTAGATTTCTCTGCACTAACATGCAAAGTTTGTACAAACTACAAAAGCTAAATTAATTTGCTGTTGATTTGCTGGAATTTTTTTTTATTTTTTTAGTGCATCTAATTCTCTTTCTGGAAAATATTTTCTCGGAAGCTGTTTCAGAGATCTCTCGTGTCAGAATGTTTCCCTTGGTTTATAGGTTTAGTTTGTATTAATAACACTTCATCCTGAACCTTTTCCAAACTTGCAACATATTTTGAACAGGTTTCGATCACGCCTTTCCTTTTCATTTCCCTCTTACCTCCAAAATTCAAAATTCTGCAGCAAATATACCAGCTTGAGATTTCCCGACTGTTAATGGTTAATGTGCGTCCCATATGTCACCAATGTATCTAAGGGTACTTTCACACTTGCGTTATTTTCCTTCCGTTACAATCCGCCCTTTTGGGAAACAGCGGAATCCGTTAACGGATTCCGCTGTTTCCCATAGACTTGTATGGTTGACGGATTGTACCAAAAGGAGCTGCGTTGCTTCCGCTGGGCGACGCTCCGTTGCTTCCGCCCAGCGGGAGGAACGCAGCATGTAACGTTATTTTGAGCAGCGGAATCCTCTGGATTTCACTGCGCATGCTCTTTTTTTTTTTTTTTTTTTTTTTTTTTTTTAAATCAAACTTTATTTTGGCTCGCGGTGGCCGAACGTTCAGCTGAGCGCCCGGCCGTCGGCAAGCGACAGCGCTCAGCTGAATGACCGGCCACCAGCATGCCCGGCCGCCGGCATGCCCGGGCGCCGGCAAGTGACAGCGATCAGCTGATCACCCGGCGGCCGGCTGCAGGGAGCGATCAGCTGATCACCCGGCGGCCGGGAGCGATCAGCTGATCACCCGGCAGCCGGCTGCAGGGAGCGATCAGCTGATCACCCGGCGGCCGGCTGCAGGGAGCGATCAGCTGATCACCCGGCGGCCGGCTGCAGGGAGCGATCAGCTGATCACCCGGCGGCCGGGAGCGATCAGCTGATCACCCGGCAGCCGGCTGCAGGGAGCGATCAGCTGATCACCCGGCGGCCGGCTGCAGGGAGCGATCAGCTGATCACCCGGCGGCCGGGAGCGATCAGCTGATCACCCGGCAGCCGGGAGCGATCAGCTGATCACCCGGCGGGCGGGAGCGATCAGCTGATCACCCGGCGGCCGGCTACTGGGAGCAATCAGCTGATCACCCAGCGGCCGGCTGCAGGGAACGATCAGCTGATCGTTCACTATAGTCTGCCGCTGGTAAAACCGGGAAAAAAAAAAAAAAAAATCAAAACGAATTGCGTTGTTTTGCAGCATCCGTTGCATCCGTTGTGTCACTATATGCAACACATCCGTTGCATCCGTTACACAACGCAATGCAACGGATACCGTTCAACGCAAGTGTGAAAGTAGCCTAATATACAAAATGAAACAATTTTGTAACTTTTTTTGTATACATCTCCATGGTTACAGCCCACAAACAAACCCCCTGTGTAGTCTGCTCCTGTGTTCCCTATACTACATCTGCCCCAGACATTAGAAAAAAGCAGCAGAAGAATAGAAAGTATTAATGTGGAATTTGTTTGTAGTTTTCCGCTATAGAGACACCTATCTTTGTAAATACACAATCATTGGATATTCTCTATCAAAGTTAATGTAAATTTGATGCCTTTTTATATTTTAGATGTTTTGAAGCAATTAAAAAAAAAAGTTTGGCAAAAGAATACATACCCTTTAAATCAAACCTAGGAATTCTGGGAGACAACCACAAGGTTGGGATGACTTAGGGGTACTTTACACGCTGCGACATCGCTAGCAATTGCTAGTGATGTTGCGCGCGGTACCACCCGCCCCCGTTGTGTATGTGATATTGTGTGATCGCTGCCGTAGCGAACATTATCGCTACGGCAGCGTCACACGCACATACCTTGATAGCGACGTCGCTGTGACCGTCGAACAATCCCTCCTTCAAGGGATTCCTTCTGCGTCATATCGACGTCATTACCGCATCACTAAGTGGCCAGCCAATAGAAGCGGAGGGGCGGAGATGAGCGGGACATAACATCCCGCCCACCTCCTTCCTTCCGCATTGCCGGTGGACGCAGGTAAGGAGATGTTCCTCGCTCCTGCGGTGTCACACGGAGCGATATTAAGGAAATGAACGCCGTGTCAACGGTCACCGTTTTGGAACGATTTTGTGATCGTTGATCGTCGCTCCTTGGTGTCACACGCTGCGATGTCGCTACCGGCGCCGGGTGTGCGTCACTAACGACGTGACCCCGACGATATATCGGTAGCAATGTTGCAGCGTGTAAAGCACCCCTGAATAGCATTTTTTTTTTTTTTAGAAAGTCTTGGAGGGCCTAATGGGACTTGTAGTTTTCTCCTAGGTGACGATCGACATCTTTGGGGTACACAGAGTCCTCTATGTGATATATTGGGGCTTCTCCTCTTGAACTCTTTAGGCCGCTTTACACGCTGCGATCTCGCTAGCGTGCGTACCTGCCCCC